>NC_035163.2:33004464-33309257 GCF_001659605.2 Manihot esculenta | reverse complement strand
AACCCTGAACCCTGAACCCTGAACCCTGAACCCTGAACCCTAAACCCTAAACCCTAAACCCTAAACCCTAAACCCTAACCCTGAACCCTGAACCCTGAACCCTGAACCCTAAACCCTAAACCCTGAACCCTAAACCCTAAACCCTAAACCCTAAACCCTAACCCTGAACCCTGAACCCTAACCCTGAACCCTAAACCCTAAACCCTAAACCCTAAACCCTAAACCCTGAACCCTGAACCCTGAACCCTGAACCCTGAACCCTGAACCCTGAACCCTGAACCCTGAAACCCTGAACCCTGAACCCTGAACCCTGAACCCTGAACCCTGAACCCTGAACCCTGAACCCTGAACCCTGAACCCTGAACCCTGAACCCTGAACCCTGAACCCTGAACCCTGAACCCTGAACCCTGAACCCTGAACCCTGAACCCTGAACCCTGAACCCTGAACCCTGAACCCTGAACCCTGAACCCTGAACCCTGAACCCTGAACCCTGAACCCTGAACCCTGAACCCTGAACCCTGAACCCTGAACCCTGAACCCTGAACCCTGAACCCTGAACCCTGAACCCTGAACCCTGAACCCTGAACCCTGAACCCTGAACCCTGAACCCTGAACCCTGAACCCTGAACCCTGAACCCTGAACCCTGAACCCTGAACCCTGAACCCTGAACCCTGAACCCTGAACCCTGAACCCTGAACCCTGAACCCTGAACCCTGAACCCTGAACCCTGAACCCTGAACCCTGAACCCTGAACCCTGAACCCTGAACCCTGAACCCTGAACCCTGAACCCTGAACCCTGAACCCTGAACCCTGAACCCTGAACCCTGAACCCTGAACCCTGAACCCTGAACCCTGAACCCTGAACCCTGAACCCTGAACCCTGAACCCTGAACCCTGAACCCTGAACCCTGAACCCTGAACCCTGAACCCTGAACCCTGAACCCTGAACCCTGAACCCTGAACCCTGAACCCTGAACCCTGAACCCTGAACCCTGAACCCTGAACCCTGAACCCTGAACCCTGAACCCTGAACCCTGAACCCTGAACCCTGAACCCTGAACCCTGAACCCTGAACCCTGAACCCTGAACCCTGAACCCTGAACCCTGAACCCTGAACCCTGAACCCTGAACCCTGAACCCTGAACCCTGAACCCTGAACCCTGAACCCTGAACCCTGAACCCTGAACCCTGAACCCTGAACCCTGAACCCTGAACCCTGAACCCTGAACCCTGAACCCTGAACCCTGAACCCTGAACCCTGAACCCTGAACCCTGAACCCTGAACCCTGAACCCTGAACCCTGAACCCTGAACCCTGAACCCTGAACCCTGAACCCTGAACCCTGAACCCTGAACCCTGAACCCTGAACCCTGAACCCTGAACCCTGAACCCTGAACCCTGAACCCTGAACCCTGAACCCTGAACCCTGAACCCTGAACCCTGAACCCTGAACCCTGAACCCTGAACCCTGAACCCTGAACCCTGAACCCTGAACCCTGAACCCTGAACCCTGAACCCTGAACCCTGAACCCTGAACCCTGAACCCTGAACCCTGAACCCTGAACCCTGAACCCTGAACCCTGAACCCTGAACCCTGAACCCTGAACCCTGAACCCTGAACCCTGAACCCTGAACCCTGAACCCTGAACCCTGAACCCTGAACCCTGAACCCTGAACCCTGAACCCTGAACCCTGAACCCTGAACCCTGAACCCTGAACCCTGAACCCTGAACCCTGAACCCTGAACCCTGAACCCTGAACCCTGAACCCTGAACCCTGAACCCTGAACCCTGAACCCTGAACCCTGAACCCTGAACCCTGAACCCTGAACCCTGAACCCTGAACCCTGAACCCTGAACCCTGAACCCTGAACCCTGAACCCTGAACCCTGAACCCTGAACCCTGAACCCTGAACCCTGAACCCTGAACCCTGAACCCTGAACCCTGAACCCTGAACCCTGAACCCTGAACCCTGAACCCTGAACCCTGAACCCTGAACCCTGAACCCTGAACCCTGAACCCTGAACCCTGAACCCTGAACCCTGAACCCTGAACCCTGAACCCTGAACCCTGAACCCTGAACCCTGAACCCTGAACCCTGAACCCTGAACCCTGAACCCTGAACCCTGAACCCTGAACCCTGAACCCTGAACCCTGAACCCTGAACCCTGAACCCTGAACCCTGAACCCTGAACCCTGAACCCTGAACCCTGAACCCTGAACCCTGAACCCTGAACCCTGAACCCTGAACCCTGAACCCTGAACCCTGAACCCTGAACCCTGAACCCTGAACCCTGAACCCTGAACCCTGAACCCTGAACCCTGAACCCTGAACCCTGAACCCTGAACCCTGAACCCTGAACCCTGAACCCTGAACCCTGAACCCTGAACCCTGAACCCTGAACCCTGAACCCTGAACCCTGAACCCTGAACCCTGAACCCTGAACCCTGAACCCTGAACCCTGAACCCTGAACCCTGAACCCTGAACCCTGAACCCTGAACCCTGAACCCTGAACCCTGAACCCTGAACCCTGAACCCTGAACCCTGAACCCTGAACCCTGAACCCTGAACCCTGAACCCTGAACCCTGAACCCTGAACCCTGAACCCTGAACCCTGAACCCTGAACCCTGAACCCTGAACCCTGAACCCTGAACCCTGAACCCTGAACCCTGAACCCTGAACCCTGAACCCTGAACCCTGAACCCTGAACCCTGAACCCTGAACCCTGAACCCTGAACCCTGAACCCTGAACCCTGAACCCTGAACCCTGAACCCTGAACCCTGAACCCTGAACCCTGAACCCTGAACCCTGAACCCTGAACCCTGAACCCTGAACCCTGAACCCTGAACCCTGAACCCTGAACCCTGAACCCTGAACCCTGAACCCTGAACCCTGAACCCTGAACCCTGAACCCTGAACCCTGAACCCTGAACCCTGAACCCTGAACCCTGAACCCTGAACCCTGAACCCTGAACCCTGAACCCTGAACCCTGAACCCTGAACCCTGAACCCTGAACCCTGAACCCTGAACCCTGAACCCTGAACCCTGAACCCTGAACCCTGAACCCTAAACCCTGAACCCAAAAACCCTAAACCCTAAACCCTAAACCCTAAACCCTAAACCCTAAACCCTAAACCCTAAACCCTAAACCCTAAACCCGGAACCCCGAACCCCGAACCCCTCAACCCTAAACCCTAAACCCGGAACCCCGAACCCCGAACCCCTCAACCCCAAACCCTGAACCCCTCAACCCCAAACCTTGAACCCCTGAACCCCTGAACCTCGAACCCCCAACCCCGAACCCCTCAACCCCAATCCCCTGAACCCCGAACTTTGAACTCCGAACCGTGAACCCTGAACCTTGAACCCTGAACCTCAAACCGCCTTATATCTCTAAACCCTGAACCCTAAACCCTAAACCCTGAATCCTGAACCCTGAACGCTGAACCCTAAACTCTGAACCCCGAGCCCTGAACCCTGAACTCCGAACCCTGACCCCGACCCCTGACCTCGACCCCCAACCCCGTTCCCCGACCCTCGACCCCCGAACCCCGATCCCTGAATCCTGAACCCTGAACCCTAAATCCTAAACCCTAATTCGGGGAGGACCAGAAGACGTACAAAAGAGAAAGAGAGTGTTGAGTGAACTTTGTTGAAAGTGGGGACACCAATTTCATAGCAGGATTCGCCGATCTTCTCTACGAGGGGAATAAGGCTGTGTTATGTCAAGGAGATGAGTAAAGGCAATTCAAGTGCTGTGGGCTCAACTGTTGATTCATAGTGTATTGTATTCTAGAGGACTTGCTATATTAATTCATATTTGAGTCTCACGTGGTTAGTACTAACATTTCTTATGAGACTATTGCAGGTTAGTCACAATATCGTGTGGCATGGGCGTATGCAGGTTGATAGATTCCTTGTACGATAGGGGGTCATGCTTTTAAGGCAAAGAGTAAGGTCGACATTTAAAGACAAGTAATGGCGAGACAGGTTAAGGAGAAAAGAACTAGCGATCAACGAGTTTAGGCAATAAGTACATGTAGAGGAGTAAAGTGACAACTTCTCATGACATTTGCAGGAGATAAAGGAATCAATGGCAGAACATTTAAACCAAAAATAGAGCTTTCGTAGTTTCAGCAATATTAAGAGCTAGCAGCTCACATAGATCAATTGGAGGGAGATACCAAAAACTAAGTGACTTCATACCAATGATTAAAAACTGTCCAACAATTTAATTAAACAGGACTGGGATCAGATCACAGTGCGAGCGAGCCTAAGAGCGTCGGACTCAAAAATTGAAGAATCCCAACAAGCTCAGTCGACGAGGACGTTGACCATTTAAGTGGGGGAGTGTTAGGGTCAAAGACTTTTAGGGATCAAAACTGTAATTTTTCAACAGTAGAGTTTTCGAAAAATCATATTGGGATAAATTAGTATAAAATAGAAGTAAGCTAAGGGTCGTGTCAGTTTTCTGTAATTTCCTTTAGATTATTTATTTAGGGGGGTGTGTCATCTTAGACATATTGATGTCTCCTCCTGCCACAAGCCAAGTTATTCCTAAGACTCTTTAGAGGGAGTGACCAGTTGGCCACCAGCAGGGGGCTGCGCCCAGTTGGCTACCGTAGGCCTACGGAGATCCCAAGTTGTGCCTTCACTCCTGGTAGACCGTCCCCCTGTCTATAAGGAAAATGAGAATTATTGTAACAATTGCGTCGATGATAATGTATAATTACTAATTTGCCCCTGAAATAAAATAAGTATCTTGTTCATGAATTTTCAAGTTTAGTTCTTATTTTTTGTGCCTACTGTGAGTCCTCTGATGGAATGATGCATGTTGATTTTGTTGTTCGTTTATATAATCTTGACTAATCAGAGTATTCATGTTCACAGGGTATTGGGTGATTTTTAAGGCTGACTTGACTTTAAGGTGTTCAAGTCAAATGCAGCAAGGTTAGAGATGATTGCTAAAATCTAAAACCGTTTGATAATTTTTTATTTTTAAATATTAATATTTTAATTGATTTACTATATATATTGCCCATGTAAAATTAGCAAAGCATATATATTTTTTCCGTGAGGAGGGGTATAGGCTCATTCGTGAAATGATGATGCTAAAAAACGAAATTTGGAGGGGTAAGATAACTACTCATCTCGCAACGCACTTATTCACTATGTATTAGAATGCTAATAAAATAAAAAAAAAAAAAAAAGAGTTGCTATCTAAAGTAACACATTTTTATATGTTATTATAACACAATATTTATGTTATAATATAAAGCAGGAGAATCATGTACATGCGGATGGATTTGAAAACTTTATTTTGGACAAAATTGTTTAGGACTTTGACTTAAAATTTAAGATGGTAATAAAAAAAAATAAATTCATTAAAAATCTCACCGTGATTTTTTATTATTTATCACGGGGATTCCATTTAATTAAATAAAAGTAACATACATCGCCAAGGGGCATCACAAAAAAGAAAATTGCCTGAGAATCTTGAAGGCTGACGCTAGATCTTTTATCTTTTTCCCTCTCTCCCTCCTTTTTTTTGGGGGGAGGGGAGGGGTGCATGGTTGAGGGTATGGGGGATCTAGTATATCTACAAGGTCGGATGTTAGATATGGTACCAGATCCTTATATCTATGAATGATGAACTGGTAACATATATGTAATATATATATATGAGATATAGTAGTAGATGTCATGAAGAAGTTAAGTTGCAGTTGGAGGACTTAGACTTGTCGAGAATGGACCACATAACTTGAACATCCTCGTAGCCACATGCCATGACCTCCCCATGCAGATCCATCACTCGGTTCTCGTGCCCTGTAAAGAATACGCATAAATGTTAATTAAGATTAACAAGAATATGCATAAATGTTAAATTAAGATTAACAAGACTCGTTTAGATGTTTGCTTAATATATAAATGTATACCTGGTTGAGACTTCTTATCTCTCGGTTGCTGATTGAAAAAAGTACATGCTTTCTTGAAAGGGGATGTGATGGTTTTTTTCCAAGAAGCCATCGATCGTGTTTTCTTTCCGTTTTATGAATATCTCCTGTGTGTGGCAGATAGAGAGAGGATATGACTTTGTGTCGCTGGTAAGTAGCCTAATTAACGAATGAATTCTTTCTAGGCCTTATGGAGAAAGGAAGATGTGTGTGTGTATATATACATAGAGGGAGAGAGAGAGAGATTGAGACGATAGGAAGAGGAAGCTGTGGGAGAGAGAAGAGGCAAGATCCGTGAGATGAGCCAAGAGGAAAACTCTTTTTTTCTTCATCTCAAAACCCGTTCGCCGACTGCATCCTTGCACATGGAGCATGCCACAAACAGACCCCTAGCACGTGAATTCTTTTACTTTCTTTTATTTTATATGCTCTCTTTATTAATTTTTATATTTAATATTATATAACTATTTTTATAAATTAAAATATTCATATAATTTAATTATAAATTCTCTATATTTTTTTGAAATGGTATAAATTGTCTGTATATAATTTTAAATAATTTTTTTTAAAAAAATATTAAATCATTATCACCAATATTATAAAATGACCATAAACAATTATTAAAAATTTCTAACCATATAATTTATTTTATTTCAATTGATCATATATATGATCCTCTTCTTAATAGGATTTATGGTAATGAAACATATATTAATAAAATTAGCCATAAATGTATTAAAGTATTTCATAGTTTTTAATTAAATTATATTATTAATAATTATATAAAATAATATAATATTCTTACTACAAATTATATATAATATATTTTTAATATTAATATTATTATTGTTTAAATGTGATGTTAAAATAAATATAATAATACTGATGCCATGTTAGCTAGAATTGGAGAGGAGGCTTCTGCTAGCCTCAAGGATCTTGAATGTCCTCTGAATGATCATGTAGACCGGAGAATAGTCGAGTTTAATCAACTATCAGAAAATAAATATAATAATATTGTAATTTTATGTATAATAATTAAGATTTAACTAAAGTTAGAGCTATAACTAAAGCTAAAATAAAACCAAAATAAAAAGCAACGGACCAAAAAATTTTTCCTAACTCTAAATCCGCTTGCTGTGGGCATTGTAGGGGAAAACTATCAATATGACCTACATGTCACGTGTCGTTGATACTTCGCATTTCACTCTTGAGCCAGTTCCTGTCTGCGTACAGATTATGAGACTAATCTCTAATGTAGATATAAAAGGGAAAAGAAATAAAAGTATTAAGACTAATCCCTTAATACTACAATATTGTATTATATTATATTACTAATAGCTTGTCGACTCTGCATTGCATATTAAAACTCGGTTCATAATGAAACTTATATACAAACACATAACTCATTTTTATTTTTATATCAGTCTTATCATATTTATTTTATCGTATTCAAACATTAAATTGGAGGGAAGGTTTTTGTTGAACTTTCCTTGAACTCCTGAAACATTATGCATCTTTTATCTTAATTAATTAGCTTTACCCCAAAGCAATGTTTGTCTAATAATTGTCTGAGAAATGCAACAGTACATCCCCCTTATACCCTGCTATTCCATTGTGTGGGTTGTTTATTCTATCCCTCCATTTGTTTTTATTGAAACCCACATGCTAAAGAACAGACCAATTCATAAATAAATCTATTTATGATCGAAAAATAAATATATAAACGTGCGCGGTGCGTCTACCTTTCACATGCTGCAACTGCGCTTCGAGAGGTAAATTGTCCACGAAGGACGGTTTGACCAAGTTGTTATTATTGAGATAATTAACTTTTATGATGTCCATACTTTCCAGACGACATATGGTATAAAAAAAGCAAGTTGCCACTAGTTTTCTCTATTTTGCAGAAATTTATGCTGCTTTGTGTTTGCTGCAATGGGCCTTATAAATGCTAAAAGGTCCAAGTCCAATTTGATATCGATGATGGAACTAAAATACTAACTTCTACTGTACAAATAAAATTTGACCTAATAAAAATTATTTCTAATAATAAAATATTATTTGTTATAATTTTAAAAAATTTTAAAAATTATTTACCATTTTAATTAAAATAAAAGTTTAAAACAGTCAAGAAATAAAATAGTAATTTGTTTTTGAAATTAAAATAATTTTATTATCAAAATCATATACGAAAAAAATCAAATCAAAAAAATTTTGCCATACACTTAATTTCAAATTTAAAGTATTAAATAAAAAATTTTAAAAATCTTAAATTCTACAAAATAAAAAAATGGGTTTGAGTTGAAAGAATAATTCTTTTTTAATTATTTAACCTTTCTTTTTTAGCCTGCAATCTGAGTATTAATGCCCGAAAGAATAAGATAAATAATTAAGTAAATTCATGGTAGCTGTTCTTTTCTATTTTTCTTTCAGTATATATTTTATGCCTCCAATATATAAACTATCTGAAATATCGGCATACTGATATTAAACTTGTTATATGTAAATGATCGTGCAACAGATTCTATTCTATATACACCTATGCGCATTCTAATGGAAAGCAGCTGGCTCTGATTTAACGCCTTGCAGCTTAAGAATATGGAAATTTTTTAGAATATATATGGGATGAGGTAGATAGATAGATATGCTACAAATAGAACAAGAGCTTTCAAGTAGGATGCTCTTATATATATATATATATTTATTTATTTATTTATTTATGTTGAAAATAAAAGGCACTAGTGTTTCTTCCTATAGCTAGCTTAAGACCTCTATAAGGCAATTGAATGGAGATGAGAGAGAACATCGGTGGCTTAAAGACTGCACATGCAAGAACCACGAAAAAGAAGTGAAATAAAGAGATATGAGAAAAGGTAAAGTTGCACATTTTATTTAGATGGCTCTCCTTCCATGCAGCTGGAAAAAAAAACAAAAAACAAAAAAAAACAAAAAAAAGAGAAACAGAACCTCAGGGTTAAGAGTACTTTTTAGCCTGGCATGCACACAGTGATATTAATTGTTAATTTGTTTGGCTAAACTGAAAAGAAAAAAGAAAAATCAAAGGTACTTAGGATATATAAAATAAATAAATAAACAAAATTAGCTAGGATATGACCTGTCTGTGATCCTTCACCACAATTAAGCACTACGTTCTTTTGGTTTTATCTTAGAGTTTAATTAGGGTAACTTTTTAAGATGTTTGTATCGATTAGGAGTAGCCTTGAGTTGGACGCCATAAGCATAAGGTTCCCTTGCCATTCTATGAGATTGTTACTTTCTTATTCCTCCTTGACCTTCAATTGCTACACTACTGCCTAGCAAATATATGGAATCGACTAAAGCAACACGAGAACTTTATTTTTGCACTCTTTTATTTTCGTTGCTTAATGACTATCCACACCTTATTTGATAAGTATATATCCTCCTGCTAGCTTTTTTTTTTTTTTCCAGCTTTCAAATTTATGGAGTGAAAATTTATAGGTATACTCCTATTTTCACATTATTTTAAGAAAAAATATCTTACATTAGTAAATTGTTTTTAAAAATTAATCAATTTTATTTTTTTAATACCTATCAATTATGTGGATATAAGTAAATTAATAACTTATAATTTTTAACAAGTCTATAATTTGATATTGATGATTAAGGAAAGTAAGCTTATATATTTTTATGATACAGAGGATATGAATTCTAAAAATATTCTTCTTCTAAAAATTAATTTCGTTGAAATAAATGTTTTATTTGGAACTTATTGTAAAAAAATTATTTGAATTTGCTTTTCAAAATTTTTATGTTAGAAACTTTTTCAGTCGATTTTTTAATTCTTGAACAAAAATATATTTTTCCTAAAACTTGATATTATTAATGGAGGATATTTCTAAATATATGTACTATTTTAACCTTTTAACTGTTCTGATTGATTAAATAATATAAAAATTTAATAGAAACTAAGTGTTAAATATAAAGTTATATATTAAAATAATTAATCTAATTTTAAAAATATAAGACTGAAACGTTAATTTAATTTATCAAAATCTTATCAACTAAATAATATATAATTCACTCAAGATTTTACAAAGAACCTTTAACTTATATGTCGATGCCTTTTCAAACGAGACAACATGTTTACTTACCATAAACATTTCATGAATTAAAATTCTTTTTTAAAAAAAAAAAGACCACCTATAACACTTATGTCTATAATAATAACTAAATAAAATTCTTTTAGAACATCCGATAACATTAATTTAGATAACTCTTCTATAAATAATAAAATTGTCTGTTCATTATATCATCTTCAAAATATTTATATGCTATGTATATTTATACTTCTGAGTGTGTTTTAAATAATTAAAAAAGTCAAAAAATTATAAAATATATAATCACAATAAATTAATTATAATTAATTATGATGGAATTTATATAAATATTATCAATTATAATGAATTCATGATAGACATAGAGAATGCACCAAATAATTTATTAAAAGATTTAAGATTTCAATATCAACTCTAACACCTAATTAAATAACTAATTTAAAATTTAATGATCATTATCCTTGCGCTCATAAAAAAAAAAAAAAAAAAAAAAAAAAAAAAAAAAACAAAACTTGCGCTCATAAAAAAAAAACTAACTGTATAAGAAATTAGATCTCACCCGTAATAAATCTCTCTTTTACTCTATTTTATTAATTTTTTCTTTTTTTAAAAGAAAAACAGAGGAAATATCTAAATAATTTGTTTTGGAAAGACAATATAACAAATTAAAATAAAGGCTAATAATTATTAGTCATGTTGCTATATTAATTATTGTAACTTACAAAGTGGGGAAGTGAAATTGTAACAGTACTATTGAGAGAAATGATCCCTGAGACTACAACAATTGAAATTTAATACAGAGAAATTAACAAAGAGAGAGATGGAAGATATAACAAAATGAATGGAAAGAGAGAGTGCATGCACTATCAGAGAGCAAGAGTCTGGCGCTCTGGGTCCGAAACACGAGCCTCATAGAACCTGGCGATGAATGCTGAGGCTCTACCGTCAATCCCAGGATCTGCAATCCAACGTCTCCCATCTTCGTCGCTGGGACATATTCTTCTAACATAGAAACCATCTTCGCTAATATCATCGCTGCCATGAGAACAACAGGTCTTGAAGATGTTAAAGATAGAGAAGCAAGAAGATTTCCTCTGCCTGCCGTTGCCTCCCATATGATTGTTCGCTTCTTCCTGATGAATTAGATATATATTTTAGTAATGTTGGATATTAGAAGTTATGAGGTGCAAGGAGCAACAAATATCTTCCTTCAATTTATAGTGGAAAGGAGATCACTTATTCATATAACGTCTGACATATTTTAATAATTGCTGGCTGTATTCTATATATGTTTATGTAGAGCACTATTAAACTAGATTCTTTGAAAAGACAGTTACGAATACGACGATATGATTGTAAAACTAAAACCAAGCACAATAATATTGTTTGCTCATTTTTCATTATGGGATAGGCTCGAATCCTCAAAAATAAAATTAATTTTATTAAATAAATAAAAAATAAAAAATAAAAATAATATAGAAGAATTTTAATATAAAAATTAAATAAATAAAAAAAATTAACCAAATTGACTAAAGAAATTAGAGTAATTAAATTAAATATGGGAAAATCAATGTGATAAAAATCAAAGATAGATATAAATTATTTTTAATAAACCAGTTATAAATATTGAAAACGCAGAGACATTTAATTTTTTTTAAAATTTTAAATTAATTAAAAAATACTTTTTAATTAAATTTTAATTTTTAAATAACGATTGAGATATTTTTAAAATATTTAATTACCATATAAAATATTTAATTACTGTATTAAAAATTAAAATTACTCCATACTCCTAATTAATAAATGTGAAACGCTGAATTTAGAAAAATTTACTTAACTTAATTTATCACTTATTTTAAATTTGATTAAATAATTATAAATTTAATCCATCCACTTATTTTAAATTTAACTAAATAATTATGAATTTAATCAATAAATTTGTATTATAATAATTAATATAATAATAATAATATAATATAAAATTAAAAAAATAATAAAAATGATTAGATTTCATAATCAATTTGACTGAAAGTTCCCCTAAATCACGAGTTTATCGATCTTCCTAAATAGAAGTGTATCCCTTTTTTTTTTGGATTTGTTATACACATAACCTAATTCATTATAAAATTCATTTGTTGATCGAGAGTCAGAAAATAGAAATGACTGTATTTTCTCATGTTCTTTATCATACCATGGCTTATTCAGCTTTTTTAATATTTAAAACAAATACGATTTTTACTTTTTCTTTTCTTTTCGATCATCATTTAACTTATCAAAATTAAAATATCAATAAATAAAATTACTTAAATTACATTTTACTTAAGAATTCAGAACAACAAAGTATCAATATATTAACAAAATACACCTTTTATCACCTGGAGCAGTCACTATCCAGCAGCACTTGCTTTATCTCTCTATTTTTTTTTTTTTTTGCCAATCTTTCTCAAATCTTTAATCTCCAGTGGTATGATAATTAATAATTAATGGTACTTACCCCACCCAACTTTTTTTTTTTATCCCTTACATAACTTTTTCTTGACTGATTACTTTCCTTTAGATAGATCTCTTCTGAACTCTCCTTTAAAATTAATAATTAATACCTACCTACATGCGGCCATCACACCAAATCACTTCTGCCCGATGATCGATGAATATCTTTATTTGCGGCTTTCGCTTTACTTAATTATCCGTTTCTTCTTTTCTCTCTGTACTCTTCCCTTTACATTACGTTTGTCCAAAAGTCAGGTATTCATATTAGTATATATTTTACTTAATTTTCTCCCCCCATCATTTACCGACTGATGCATTAAAGTTGCAATTGGACATCTATTATTGAGACAAACGAAGGTTCAATGTACATGGCATATATTCCCTGCAAACACTTTATGATTATTAAATATAAAAAAGTACATTCATAATTAATTAACTAAAACTTATGTGATAATGTGATTCGTGATGGACAAGAATTTGAAATGACATTTTGTTAACGGTTTATGATCTTTCTCTTCAAATATATATATACATATATATTGAGTATTAGGATAATTAAGGAAATGTAGATTTGAATATGGATCAACCATTTGAGAACATGACATATAATTTTTCTTGACATATAAAATTATTTGCTGGAACATTTCTTTTATAGAAAAAAATATAATAAATAATAATAAGAATAATAATAAAAAAACAAGTATAGTTATATTTTTAATAAATAATTTAATAATAATAATCAGACCCTAAAATCTCAGAACATATATATACACATACTTTTTTTTCCATCAAATTATATATACGACATACTTGACAACTACATTTATTTTAACTGTTCCAAAAAAAATTCTAAAAAAAAAGTTTTAACTGTACGGTTTAGAGTTTGATAGGCGAATAATTAAAGTTGCATCGTGTACCGTTGTACTTGATCGCTCTTTTGGAAGAGGAAAAAGGAAAGGTTTAGCAAGATTTATGAAGGAAATGCAATCTTTATAGGAGCGTTTGGCACCTGTCTGATTGTTTCTTTTTTTTTTAAATGTAAAAAAGGGAAAAAAAATTTTCTTTAGTAGGTTGGGGGAAGGGATTGGCTGTTAGGGGCCTGTACTTTGGAAGCAAATCCCAGGCCACTAGCTACTCCTTTCTCTCCCAGCAGTGCATTCAAACTGTCTACCTTTAGGGTACCTGATCCCAGAGCCAGAATTTGGTACATACATCTCTGAATCTAAAGATTTAGAATGCAATATGTATAATTATTTGGTTATACCCAATTAATGATTATAGTAAACTTATATATAATATAAAAGTATGAATATTTAATGACATATATTTTGTCATAATTTAGTATAAAATTTATTATTTAATTATTTATTTCATCATTAAATTTTATATTTGATGCGGAGCAATTAGTCTTAAATTTTATGGCAAACTTGAACCGAATCTAACTTCTGCTGCTGACGTCTGTTGGAGGCCACAATAACTTTTCGAAAAAGAAATTTCAAGATGTACGACTTTTAAAAGTGTGACAAGGGTCGTAGATCTGTCATAAAGTTCGAGATGAAAATTCCATCGTTTAGGGAGTAAATTTTGTATTATTACTATTTTTTGAGATTTTTTCATAATTTTTCATATTAGGGTTTTTGTTATTATAAATAGCCCTTTTCTTGGTTGTTTAACACACTTTTCAATTTTTAAGAATAGATTTCGACTTCTAGCCTTTTGTTTCTAAATTTCGTTTTAACCAAACATTATTGGTTAAAACTCCTGACGGAATCTAAACAATCATATTTTAGATTGGTATCAGAGCGAAATCCATCCATGGCCGACAACCAAGAAGCACAACTCACTGCCATTGAGGTATCCTTGGCAGAATTGAGGGAGATGATCGGACAGCTAACCCTACAACAGGGCAACAATCAACCCGCCTTAGCCGAACGCCCATATCCAGTTCCAGATCCTGTGGTCACAAATTATGTGGTCGCCAATTCTATGGCTACAAATCTGCAACAGGATTATCACGAAGGTCACAAGATAAAGATAGATTTTCAAAACTTTTCTGGTTCGTTTGATGTACAATCTGTCCTTGATTGGTTGGCGAAGGTTGATCAGTTCTTTGAAGTTATGAACGTGGAAGAGGATTAAAAGGTTCCGATTGTGGCTTATAAATTAAAAAGTAGTGCAGCAACATGGTGGGATTCTATTCAAAACAAACGATATCGCAAGAGATTAGAACCCATACAAAATTGGTTGTTGATGAAGTAGATGATTGAACAACGATTTTTACCTAGTGATAACGCTCAGGTTTTGTATGAACGGTATCATGACTGTATTCAAGGGAGTCGAAGGGTGGATGAATATATAGAGGAGTTTTTGAGGTTGCAGGTAAGGTGTTAAAACTGTGAGAACGAAGCCCAACAAGTTGCTCATTATCAGAGGAGCCTAAATTACGAAATTCGTTGTATGATGGGAGTAGTTGCAATTTTTACTTTGGCAGATGCCATTGAGATGGCAAAAAGAGCAAAAGAATGTGTTGATTGGCAACCTCGACATTAATCTAATCAAAATTTTAATTACAGAAATTATGGTTCAACAGGAACTCAGCAGTATAGAGGCAATTACAGCAAGCAGCCTTCTAAGATTGAAAATTCTGGTAATCCTCATAATACTATGGAAGAAAGGAGAGACAGCAAGGGAAAAGCAGTCGCCACTACAGTAGAGAAAGGAGGCAAAACCAATCATTATCAGAAATCAACGGGAGACATATGTTATCAATGCAAGCAACATGGTCATCGATCGAATAATTGTCCAGAATGCAGAGGAGTTAATAATGATCGTCGACAGGTTAATGTGGTTGAGCAAGTGGTTGAATCTGAGGAAGAAGTGGATGACGACGATGGATCTATTACTAGTTCTGAAGATGGAGAGGTCACCTATATGGTGAAGAAAATTCTATGCTCGATAAAACAGGAGGATAAGACTTAAAGGAGAAAGATTTTCCAGGCGAAGTATCAAGTGGGAGAAGCAATTTGTAGGCTAACTATCGATAGTTGCAATTGTGAGAATCTGATAGCTAAGCAATTGGAGGAGAAGTTACAGTTTTCTACACAACCTCACCCTTTGCGATACAAAATTGGGTGGGATTAAAGAAGGTCTGACAATTGAAGTCAACAGAATCTACAGCGTGCCTATTTCGATATGTAAATCTTATACTGAATCTATTTGTAACGACCCGAAAACCGGACCGCTAATGGCGCTAGGATTTAGATCGACTTAAGGTCGCTGGAACCCGTAGCAAGCCTACTATACATCCTGTGTACCTGATAAAATCCCATACATGATCATACATTGACTGTGCGGCTGTCAAAGTCGGTCAAAAATAACCTTTCTGGTTATCAACAATCTTACAACTGTAGATAGTGGTGAAAGGATCGAATCCACAGAGAATTGAAAACTTACCTATCTTCCTTATCAAGACCAAGAAAATAAATTGAAAGCGAAATAAACTGAAAGCTAAATAAACTGACAATAAAAGTAAAATGGGGGGTTTTGAGATTGATTCAGTTAAACTAATAAAGAAAGCAATAAAGTAAGCGAATAATAAAAGTAAAGAGAAATCAATAATAAGAAAGCTCTAGTTGAAGAGTTGGATCCACTTCAGTTGTTGGGATTGATCATTGATACTTAGGTTCTTTTAGTTGGTTCAATAAATTAGTTATGGAGATGGAAAATGCTTCTCACCACCATGTCTCTCCTTAAGCATAAGTTAATTAGGGAACATCTCTAACTAATCACTAATCAACAAGTTGCCAAGGAATGTCCTTGGGCCTTAAGCATCAAAACAACTGTCAACTGCATTAAGAAATAGAGAGATCTAATTCTAGCTATCCAAATGCATGGAGATATCACTAGATCATGCAATTTCCTTAGTTTTTACACCAAGTGTTCTTGTGTTTGAACAAACCAAGCAATTACGGACTTAAAACTATTCAAACTAACAATATATCACCTTGCAATCAAGAATCAACTGGCCACATTGATCAAAATAACAAAGCAATAATGGAATCAAGCATGAAATTGCATAAATATTGAATAACCAAAAGATAAACAACTTATGTTCAGATCTCCCAATCCATAAAACAACCAAACTATCACCTAATCTTCAACTAGAATTAAAGGTTTCAGCCACTCATGGCTGAAACAAAACCAAAAATAAAGAAGAAAGGTAGAAGGAGAAGAGGAATCGAAGCTTGGAGATGGAGCTTGTGCGCCGGCCGAATGGAGAGAAGAGAGGAAGGGAGAAGTGCGATAGCCTTAAGAGATGTATTTATAGAGTTTAGGTGCTGCCCTAGGTCTTCCTTGCTGCCCGAGTTGATCTCCTTGCTGCCCATGCCGCCCATGTGTGCATTGATGAAGTAGAGCCTCTCTTTGAATTTTGAATTTTGAATGTGCAAGACTTGAGGTGGCATGTGTGTCTCTTTGACTTCCTTGACAAGCTGAATTTGAATTTCAAATTTGAATGTGTATCTTCTAGAGATTTGGCTTCTTCAATAAGGAAAGGGATTCTTGAAGATTTGAATTTCAAATTGCTCTGCACTTTCCTTGTTTGCAACTTTCCTTATTTGGCACTTTCCTTATTTAGTTGAATCTTGAATTTTGAATGCTCTTGGAGATTTGAAATTTAAATTTCAAATTACTTTCCTTATTTGTCTCCTCTTCAGTTGCAACTTGGCATGCTTGCTCTCCTTTGTTCCTTTTTAGGCAGTTTTAAGGGCATTTTCTCCAAATTACCTCTTTACACTATTTTCTGCAGAATAAGATAAAAACCACAAAATTAGGCAGAAAAAGTGTAAATTAACATCAATAACATCATGAAAAAGTGGTCTAAATTTGGACTGATCAAATACCCCCACACCTAGCCTTTTGCTTGTCCTCAAACAAATAAACTTAGTCAAACAAGCTCTCTTTGCTACTTGATCCTTTATTTCCACTTAAGCTCTTACTCTAGATCCCTACTTTGAAGCACTGCAGTGAAGAATGTATGCACCAAGGTTACTCACCTTCTTTCTTTGTCTCCCTTTACCTACCATGGCTAGTATTTGTTTTACTCAAGAGAGAGATTATACATGCACATGTTCTTGTTCAGTTAAGACTCTTTCTAGCTTTCAGAATGACTTGCCCTTACCTTGAAGCACTTATTCAGCCTTTTGCACTTTAATCTTGCTTGAAAAAGTTACCAACCTTTTGACGTGAAGGTACATATTAGTGATACCCACCCCTAGTTATTCAGTTGGTCACCTGTTCAAGTGGCTACTAGTTCTGTTCATAGTCTTTCAACCACTGGAACAGTTTTAAACTTGTGCTTTTGAAGTCTAAGCCTTTATCGAATTTCTTATCTCAATGATTTGGGCAAATCAACACCAATTGCTAAAACAAGTCATGTTAAGTTCATTCACACATCTTTCAATTCACTCTCTCTAAGGAGCAATATACATTTTTCACCATGGCAACCTCAAAGATTCAATTCAAAAGGAAATTTCTAACAATGAATACAACTCACTGCAATTGATTCAACTTAAGTTTAAAGAGTCATCACATCAATGGGGTCATGGAAAGAAAGCTCATCCAACATAGTCTATGAGTTTGAGTAAAGCAAACCAAAACAGAAAGAAGAAAAAACTATGGCTACATGTGTGTACAATGAAAGCAAAAATAACAGAAATGAGAAAAAAAAATTCAAACTAAAACTGAAAGCAAAAATGACTAAAAATAAAAGTTCAGAGATATATGCACCCCCACACCTAATTCATGCATTGTCCTCAATGTATTAGAAAAATTAAAGTTCAAAGGAAACTGAGTACTCCCCTGGTGTGGTTGTGAGGTGCGATCAACTAAGCAAACTGAGAGAGATGATACAGTGGAATTTCTTCCACTACTTGCTCTGCAAACCCTTCATAGTATGATTTCAGACGATGCCTATTCACCTTGAAGATCTTTCCTGTCTCTATGCTGCGGATGTCTACAGCTTCATGGGGGTAAGGATGCTCTATGATAAATGGTCCAATCCACCTAGACCGTAGCTTTCCTAGAAACAGTTTCAAACGAGAATCAAAGAGTAAGACTTTATCACCAACCTCAAAATGTTTTCTTGAAATTTGGTTGTCATGGGAGGCTTTGGTCTTGGCTTTGTAGTTCCAAGAAGTCTCATATGCATCTCGTCTTATTTCTTCTAGCTCTTGGAGTTGCAATTTTCGATGGTGTCCAACTTCTTTGAGGTCCATGTTGCAATTCTTGACAGCCCAATAGGCCTTGTGTTCAAGCTCAACTGGAAGATGACAAGCTTTTCCATAGACCAATATGTAGGGAGACATCCCTATGGGTGTCTTGTAGGCTGTCCTGTATGCCTATAAGGCATCTTCCAATCGTACACTCCAATCTTTTCTGCTGGGGCACACTGTCTTTTCTAGAATGGCTTTGATTTCTCTGTTAGACACTTCAGCTTGCCCATTTGTCTGAGGGTGGTAGGCTGTGTGTAACGACCCCAAAATGGACCGTCACCGGCGCTAGGTGTAATACCCGGCTAGACTCCGGTATCGGAATTCCTACCGTCCGGTGGAATCTCGGATGTCGGAAGCCTCTAGTAGGGTAGAAACATGTTTTCATAAAATGTTTTAAAGTATTTCATGGTTTTAAGTATGAAAATTAAATGAGTTTTTGCATGAAAAGTCTTTGGAGGAAAACCCAGGTTCGGCCGCCGAAAGTCAAGTTCGGCCGCCGAACATGCATGCGTTTTGGAGGCACGTTAGGCCCCCGAAAGCATGAGTGAGGGAAGTCCAGGTTCGACCGCCGAAACTCAAGTTCGGCCGCTGAACATGGCATGCATGCAGAAGCACTTTCGGCCCCCGAACGTGGCCTGGCCAGCCACCTATAAATGGGTCACTTAGCCGAAATGGGCGAGCTTTCTCCCATTTTCGGCCACAGCTAGCTTCCAACCTCCCTCTTCCAAATCTAGTGTTCTTCCTTCAAATCCCCACCATTTTCCTTGAGTTTTAAGCTTGCATTGAAGGTTTTGAGCTTTTGAAACAAGTTTTGGAGCTTTGGGAACTCAGGAGCTCATTTTCGTGGATCTCCAAGTTTAGGTCGTCTCCCTCTCGATCTTCAAGAGGTAAGAGCCGATCTTAAGCTCCTTATGTGTTTTAAGTAAGATTTTATGAGTTCTTTGGGTAGAAATGCATGTTAGGTTATATGTTGAGTTATGGGTTAATATTGATGTTTTGAACAATGTGTGTTGATTGTGTGTGTTTGAAGTGTTGTAGTTGGGGTATTTGACTGTTTGAGACCCCTAGGAACTTGTATGCATGTCCTAGTTGAGCTTTATGCATGATTTGAGGTTTTGGGAGGCAAGAGGCTCATGTGAGCCAAGTTTCTGCCCTTTGGGAAGAAACCAGGTTCGGCAGCCGAAGGGACTTTCGGCCGCCGAACCCTCCTGTGGAGGCAGCATTCGGCTGCCGAAGCTTGCCCCCGAAAGAGGACTTTCGTCTCTGTCTGGGAGATTCGGCCGCCGAAGTTGCCGCCGAACCTGCCTGACTTTCGGCTTTGGAGGGACTTTCGGCCGCCGAACCTGCCGCCGAAAGTGCCCTGTCCAGCCATTTCTTGCATGTTTTTATGTGATGTTTTCATGATGTTTTAGGGGGTTTTTGGGGAGTATTTTAGAGTTATGTTCAAGTATGTTTGGTCCCTCATTTGAGTCCACCTATGTAGGTTCGGACCCGAGGAACCGAGGACCCCAGCAGTGAGTTCAGCTGCTTCGGTGTTGTCAGAGTCTGCTAGAGGTGAGTGGAACTAAACTTAATCTTTTAAATTAAATGTTTTATCATGTTTCATGCATCATGATTATGCAATAGGATGATTGCATTAGTATTCACGAATATGCCGCATTGCATCGATTGTTGTTGATGTGGGTGAATGTTGGATGACCCAATTAGTCCATGACAGGAAGACCAGGACCCCATTCTACGGCCTGGCACGATTGTGGACTCGAAGACCAGGTGCCCAGAGGAGGCCCTGGGATAATGGTAAGTAATGTATGTATGACAGGAAGACCAGGACCCCATGCTACGGCCTGGCACAATGTTAGCTTGGACTAATTGGTGACAAGTTCACCCAACCTTTATGTGAATTGTTTGTGTTATGATGCATTTCATAGAGCATAGAATTAATGTGTTTTAATAGCTCCGCTCACTGGGCTTTTAGCTCACCCCTCTCCCTTTACCCCCAGGCTTGCAGGTACAGTATAGCGCGGGAGTCCGGATAGAATAAAGAAGTCATGCTTATGTAATAGCTAGCAATGGACATGATCAAATTGTAATGTAAAAGTACAGTATAGTTATGTAATGAAGTTTATGGATGTTAGTGTGTGCTTGACCATAGATTGTGCTATCCCTTTAACACATGATCTTAGAGATTTTTATGATGTTTATGTAAACCAACTCAACAGATGTATGTCACCCTTTGGGGGCACAGATGAGATCCCACCGAGGGATAAAAGTTATGTTTATGTTTATGCTCAGGTTGAGTTTGGTTGATGGATAAGGAAAGAAAAGTTTCAATTTTTATGTATGCTGTTGATCATGTATGGGATTATACAGGTTTACAGGTTATATGTCAGGCTTGCTACGGGTCCCGGCGGCCTTAAGCCGATCTAGATCCTAGCGCCGATAGCAGTCCGATTTTCGGGTCGTTATAGAATGGTATCAGAGCCCTAGGTTCATATGGTCGGACCTCGAGTGTCGGGCTCATAGATGTTATAGAAGGTCAAGCACAATAGGAAAAGATCATGTCCACTAGGATAGGATGTGGAGTCCTGTCTTGCATGATGATGTGAAATGCCATAATAATATGCATGTGCATTTATGATATGATGATATGTGATGTATGTGATGCGGGTTCATGTGTGCTGTAATACCCGGCTAGACTCCGGTACCGGAATTCCTACCGTCCGGTGGAATCTCGGATGTCGGAGACCTCTAGAAGGGTAAAATCATGTTTTTGTAAAATGTTTTCATGTTTTTAATGGTTTTAAGTATGAAATTAAATGAGTTTTAGCCTAAAAAGTCCTTGGAGGAAAACCCAGGTTCGGCCGTCAAAAGTCAAGTTCGGCCGCCGAACATGCATGCGTTTTGGAGGCACGTTAGGCCCCCGAAAGCATGAGTGAGGGAAGTCCAGGTTCGGCCGCCGAACCTCATGTTCGGCCGCCGAACATGGCATGCATGCGGAGGCACATTCGGCCCCCGAACGTGGTCTGACCAGCCACTATAAAAGGGTCCCTTAGCCGAAAACGGGCGAGCTTTTCCCCATTCTCGGCCAAGGTGAGCTTTCCGCCGTCCCTCACCCATTTTTGATGTTCTTCCTCTAAATCTTTCAAGATTTTCACTTGTTTTCACTTGGTTTTGAAGATTTAAGCTTTTGAAACGAGTTTTGGAGCTTTGGGAACTCAGGAGCTCATTTTCTTGGATCTCCAAGTTTAGGTCGCCTCTCTCTCGATCTTCAAGAGGTAAGAGCCGATCTTAAGCTCCTTATGTGTTTTAAATAAGTTTTATGCAAGATCTATGAGTAGAAATGCATGTTAGGGTATATGTTGAGTTTAGGGGTCAATATTGATGTTTTGAACAATGTGGCTTGTTTGAGTATGTTTGAAGTGTTGTAGTTGGGGTATTTGATGTTTTGAGGCCCCTAGGAAATTGTATGCATGATTTGGTTGAGATATATGCTTGATTTGAAGTTTTGGGAGGCAAGGGGTTCATGTGAACCAAGTTTCTGCCCTTCTGGCAGAAACCAGGTTCGGCCGCCGAAGGGAGTTTCGGCCGCCGAACCCCCTTTGTGGAGGCAGCATTCGGCTGCCGAAGTTGCCCCCGAAAAGAGACTTTCGTCTCTGTCTGGGACTTTCGGCCGCCGAAGGTGCCGCCGAAAGTGCCTGACTTTCGGATCTGTCCAGGACTTTCGGCCGCCGAAGGTGCCGCCGAAAGTGCCCTGTTCAGCCATTTCATGCATATCTCTATGTGATATTTTCAGGATATTTTAGGGGGTTTTTGGGGAGTAGTTTATAGTTATGTTCAGGTATATTTGGTCCCTCATTTGAGTCCACCTGTGTAGGTTCGGACCCGAGGAACCGAGGACCCCAGCAGTGAGTTCAGCTGCTTTGGTGTTGTCAGAATCAGCCAGAGGTGAGTGGAACTAAAATTTAATCTTTTAAATTAAATGCTTTATCATGTTTCATGCATCATGATTATGCAATAGGATGATCGCATTAGTTTTCACGAATGTGCCGCATTGCATAAATTGTTGTTGTTGTGGGTGAATGTCGGATGACCCAGTTAGTCCATGACAGGAAGACCAGGCCCCATGCTACAGGCCTGGCACAGAGTAAGAAAGACCAGGCCCCAGTCTACAGGCCTGGCACAGAGTAAGGAAAGACCAGGATCCCATCCTATGGTCTAGCACGGTTATGGGACTTGAAGACCAGGAGCCAGAGGAGGCCCTGGGAAAATGGTAAGTAATGTATGTTCTGACAGGAAAGACCAGGACCCCATTCTACAGGCCTGGCACAGAGTTAACTTGGACTAATTGGTGACGAGTTCATCCAACCCTTATGTGGATTGTTTGTGTTATGATGCATTTCATAGAGCATAGTGTTAACGTGTTTTACTAGCTCTACTCACTGGGCTTTTAGCTCACCCCTCTCCCTCTACCCCCAGGCTTGCAGGTACAGTATAGTGCGGGAGTCCGGATAGAGTAAAGAAGTCATGTTTATGTAATAGATAGCAATGGACATGATCAAATTGTAATGTCAAAGTACAGAATAGTTATGAGATGATGTTATGGATGTTAGATGTGTGCTTGACCATAGATTATTGTTATCCCTTGATAATTACATGATCTTAGAGATTTTTATGATGTTTATGTAAACCAACTCAACAGATGTTATGTCACCCATTGAGGGCACAGATGAGATCCCACAGAGGGATCAAAGTTATGTTAATGCTTTTGCACAGGTTGAGTTTGGTTGATGAGTATGGAAAGAAAAGTTTTAATTTTTGTGTATGTTGTTGATCATGTATGGGATTATATAGGTTTACAGGTTATGTTAGGCTTACTACGGGTTCCGGCGGCCTTAAGTCGACCCGGATCCTAGCGCCGGTAGCGGTCCGATTTTCGGGTCGTTACAGAATTGGTATCAGAGCCCTAGGTTCATATGGTCGGACCTAGAGTGTTGGGCTCATAGAGGTTATAGAAGGTCAAGCACAATAGGAGAAGATCATGTCCACTAGGATAGGATGTGGAGTCCTATCTTGCATGATGATGTGAAATGCCATGACTTTACGCATGTGCATTAATGATATGCTATGATATGTGATGTATGTGATGCGGGTTCATGTGTGCCCACATGAACCATATGATGCTAATGTTGCTTGTGACGTGTACTGTTTTTCAGAAAACAGGATGAGAGGAACTCGTCGATCAGCAAGATTGACTGGAGTACCACCTGAGGATGAGGGCATGAGCGCCCGTCCTCCAGCATTGCCTAGAGCAATGTCTAGTAGGTCTAACCGAGAAAGAGCAGCAAGAGACCCTAGAAGGTCTTTGGATCTGGGTAGAAGCAGATCAGTCAGAGGAACAGTTCAGGGAGGAGCGTCAGAGGATATGGGGGATGATATGGACGTAGAACAGAGGAGGGATGGCAGTTTGGGAGTCAGTATGTCGGAAGAAGGAATGGGAGAGTCCCAAGGAGGCACTCAGGCCTCGGGATTTGTACAGCCACCTCACTACCCACATTTCTCACAACATCCCGGGTATTCGATGGGAGGTACATCGGATTACCCTAGTTTCACCCCTTATCCCACACAGATGCCATACCCACCATACTACCCACCATACTCTCAGTACCCAATGTATCCACCTCCACCCTACTATCCAAATCCAGCAAACCCTACCTCAGAAAATGTTGCACCACCTCCACCACCTGCAGAACCAGCAGCCCCAGTTGTTCAGCCACCTAGACCCAGCTCAGCCAGTGGGAGCAAGGTCAAGATGACCGACTATATGAAGCTGGGTGCTCCCCAGTTTGAAACCGGTAATGATCCGTTCGTGTACTTGGAGCGGGTCAAGGCAATTACAGATGAGATTGGGGCTGATGACAGTAGAGCCATTCAAATGGTCGGGTTCACGCTCAAGTGCAAGAAGGCACGGGAGTGGTTCAAGAATTATGTGAACCCGAAAGTGGACAGCATGACTTGGGAAGAATTTGCAAACGAGTTTGCAGGATGGGCTTTTCCTGATAGTTCAAGGGAATTGAAGATGATAGAATTCGAGCAGTTGAGGCAAACTGATGACATGAGTGTAGACGAATATACTGACAGGTTTATGGAGTTGCTGCCATTTGCTGGGCAAGACCTTAGCACAGACCAGAAGAAGTCGAGGAGGTATATCATGAAGCTCCATCCCAGGTATTCCTCCTTGGTACAGTCAGCAGATAGAGAGAGTTTTCACGCCATAGTAGACATGGCTAGGAGAATGGAGGCTAGTGCCATCATTCAGGGGACAGTTAAGCAGACAGTGGCACAAGCTTCTGGTTCTAAAACTCCGGGTGGGGGAAGGTTAGATCCCTCTACCTTGAGTGCAGCAACTTCAGGCAGTAAGAGATGGAGTAAACCCAAGGGTAAGAAGAATAAGTTCTGGAACAAGGTCAAGTCTAGTCTGGGATTTGGGAGTGGCTCAAGCTCTGGTGCGGATAATGCAGTTTGTGCAAGGTGTGGTAGGCCACACAAGGGAGTATGTCGGTTTGGGACGAACGCCTGCTTCAGATGTGGTCAGGAGGGGCATATAGCTCGAGATTGTCCAAGAGCAGCCCCGATGGCTCAGTCCCAGCAGACAGCTTCAGGCAGTGTAGCGCAGCCAGCAGCTCCAGCCATGACTCAGGCCAGTGGCAGAGGCAGAGGGAGAGGAGCAGCCTCTTCTTCAGCGGGTTTCAGAGGTGAAGGTCCATCAGCCCCAGCACGGATCTTCACAATGACACAGCAGGAGGCAGACGCATCCAACACCGTGGTGGCAGGTAATCTCGTCATAGGTTGTTCGGATGTTTATGCATTGATGGACCCTGGTGCATCTCATTCTTTTATTGCTCCGAGAGTCGTTCAGAGGTTGGGATTGATGACTTCTGGGTTAGAGTATCCTCTCTGGGTCAGTGGACCCAAGTGTGATCCATCAGTGGCAGAGTCAGTCTGTCAGTGTAGTCCAGTTTTTGTAGAGGGGAGATGCATGTCCGCCGACCTTGTGGTTCTAGATTTGACAGACTTTGACGTCATTCTAGGGATGGACTGGTTATCTACCCATGGTGCTACCTTGGACTGCAGGGACAAGGTAGTCAGGTTCAGAGGTCAGGATGGATCAGAGGTTGTCTTTAGAGGAGACAGGAGGGGTACACCTAGAGGTCTGATATCAGCTCTTCAGGCTCGTAGGTTGCTTAGGAAGGGATGTCAGGGGTATTTGGCTCATGTGAGAGAGCTAAATAGTCAGGTTAGAGAGCCCGCCTCGGTGCCAGTGGTTAGAGAGTTCTTAGATGTGTTCCCAGACGAACTGCCAGGTTTACCACCTGCTAGGGAGATAGAGTTCGAGATAGAACTGATGCCTGGAACCCGACCGATCTCTATCCCTCCCTACAGGATGGCGCCAGCAGAATTGAAAGAGTTGAAGGAGCAGTTACAGGAGCTGGTAGACAAGGGCTTCATCCGACCGAGTACCTCACCCTGGGGTGCTCCAGTGCTGTTTGTGAAAAAGAAGGATGGATCTCTTAGACTTTGTATCGACTACAGGCAGTTGAACAAAGTCACTACCAAGAACAAGTACCCATTGCCAAGGATCGACGATCTATTCGACCAGCTAGTAGGAGCAGGTTGTTTCTCCAAAATAGATCTGAGATCGGGGTACCATCAGTTGAGGATCAGAGAAGAGGATGTACCTAAGACAGCTTTCAGGACCAGATATGGGCATTTTGAGTTCCTCGTGATGCCGTTCGGGTTAACCAACGCCCCTGCAGCTTTCATGGACCTCATGAACAGAGTGTTTAGCCAGTACCTGGATCACTTCGTTATTGTCTTCATAGATGATATCTTAGTGTATTCCAGGAATGCAGAGGAGCATGCCCATCATCTGCGGTTGGTTTTGCAGACCTTGAGGGAGCATGGCTTGTATGCCAAGTTCTCTAAATGTGAGTTCTGGCTGAGGAGCATTTCGTTCTTGGGGCATGTAGTGTCAGAGAATGGGATTGAGGTAGACCCCAAGAAGACAGAAACTGTGGCTAACTGGCCTAGACCCACTTCAGTAATAGAGATCAGGAGTTTCTTGGGTTTGGCAGGTTACTACAGGAGGTTCGTTCAGGACTTCTCAAAAATAGCAGCTCCTTTGACCAGACTAACCAGGAAGAATAAGAAGTTTCTGTGGACTGACTAGTGCGAGGAGAGTTTGAAGAGCTTAAGAAGAGGTTGACTTCAGCACCAGTTTTAGCTTTGCCATCTAGTGATGAGGACTTTACAGTCTTTTGTGATGCGTCCCGTGTGGGACTGGGTTGTGTACTTATGCAGAATGAGAGGGTGATTGCTTACGCTTCTAGGCAACTGAAGAAGCATGAGTTGAATTACCCCACGCATGACCTTGAGATGGCAGCAGTAATCTTTGCACTCAAGATGTGGAGGCATTACCTCTATGGGGTAAAATGTGAGATCTTCACAGATCATAAAAGCCTACAGTACATCCTGAGTCAAAGAGATTTGAATTTGAGACAGAGGAGATGGGTAGAGCTGCTGAGTGACTATGATTGCAAGATTCAGTATCATCCGGGTAAGGTGAATGTCGTGGCAGACGCCCTAAGCCGGAAGTCACTAGGCAGTCTATCCCACATCACGGCAGAGAGGAGACCAGTGGTGAAGGAGTTTTACAAGCTCATTGATGAAGGTCTACAGTTGGAGTTGTCTGGTACAGGTGCCTTGGTTGCTCAGATGAAAGTGACACCCGTGTTTCTGGAGCAGGTGGCTCAGAAACAGCATGAGGACCCAAAGTTAGTGAAGATTGCCAGGACTGTTCAGTCAGGCAAGGACAGTGAGTTCAGATTTGACAGTAAGGGGATCCTCCGTTATGGGAGTCGATTGTGTGTACCAGATGACATAGGGCTAAAAGGAGACATTATGAGAGAGGCTCATAATGCAAGATACAGCATTCACCCCGGAGCCACCAAGATGTATCAGGATCTGAAGAAAGTTTACTGGTGGCCAGCTATGAAGAAAGAAGTGGCACAGTTTGTGTCAGCCTGCGAAGTGTGTCAGAGGGTGAAGCTGGAACATCAGAAGCCGGCTGGAATGCTTAACCCGCTACCTATTCCAGAGTGGAAATGGGAGAATATAGCTATGGACTTCGTAGTGGGGTTACCGGCGACGTCCAACAGATTGGACTCCATATGGGTGATTGTGGACAGACTCACCAAATCTGCTCACTTCATCCCTGTCAGGAGTGGCTATTCTGTGGACAAGTTGGCGCAGGTGTATGTTGATGAGATAGTCAGACTGCATGGGGTTCCTGTTTCTATAGTGTCAGATAGAGGACCCCAGTTCACCTCCAAGTTTTGGCGGAGTCTGCAGAATGCTATGGGTACTAGGTTGGATTTCAGCACTGCCTTCCATCCACAGACAGACGGACAGTTAGAGAGGACCATCCAGACCATAGAAGATATGCTGAGAATGTGTGTGCTGGACTTTGGCGGTTCTTGGAGGCAACATCTACCTTTGGTGGAGTTTGCCTACAATAACAGCCATCATGCTAGCATCGGGATGGCTCCATATGAAGCTTTATATGGGAGGAAGTGCAGGTCACCTGTTTGCTGGGAAGAAGTTGGAGAAAAGGCCTTGGCAGGGCCTGAGCTAGTAGAGATCACCAGCAGGGTAGTACCCTTAATCAGAGAAAGAATCAAGACAGCTGCAAGCAGACAGAAGAGTTATGCAGACATCCGCAGAAGGCTAGTAGAGTTTCAGGAGGGGGATTTGGTATTGCTCAAGGTGTCTCCAATGAAAGGAGTGGTTCGCTTCGAGAAGAAAGGTAAGCTGGCTCCGCGGTACATCGAACCCTTTGAAGTCTTGCAAAAGATTGGGAATGTATCGTACAAGCTGGATTTACCTGCTTCAATGAAGAGAATCCATCCGGTTTTCCATGTTTCTATGTTGAGAAAATTCGTGTCAGATCCGGGCAAGGTTCTTAGTGAGCCTGATGTGGAGATCCAAGAGGATCTCACCTATGTCGAACAGCCAGTACGGATCCTAGACACCCAGATCAGGAAGCTGAGGAACAAGGAAATCCCGATGGTGAAAGTCCTGTGGAACCACCACAATATGGAAGAATGCACTTGGGAGACACGGGAGTCCATGCTCCGGCAATATCCTCATCTCTTTTAAGGTTAGTCTCTATGTGTATTATGTGTAGGTTGTGTTGTTTACCTTGCATGTGCTAGTTGAGGAACATTCGAGGACGAATGTTCTTAAGGGGGGGAGAATGTAATACCCGGCTAGACTCCGGTACCGGAATTCCTACCGTCCGGTGGAATCTCGGATGTCGGAGACCTCTAGAAGGGTAAAATCATGTTTTTGTAAAATGTTTTCATGTTTTTAATGGTTTTAAGTATGAAATTAAATGAGTTTTAGCCTAAAAAGTCCTTGGAGGAAAACCCAGGTTCGGCCGCCGAAAGTCAAGTTCGGCCGCCGAACATGCATGCGTTTTGGAGGCACGTTAGGCCCCCGAAAGCATGAGTGAGGGAAGTCCAGGTTCGGCCGCCGAACCTCATGTTCGGCCGCCGAACATGGCATGCATGCGGAGGCACATTCGGCCCCCGAACGTGGTCTGGCCAGCCACTATAAAAGGGTCCCTTAGCCGAAAACGGGCGAGCTTTTCCCCATTCTCAGCCAAGGTGAGCTTTCCGCCGTCCCTCACCCATTTTTGATGTTCTTCCTCTAAATCTTTCAAGATTTTCACTTGTTTTCACTTGGTTTTGAAGATTTAAGCTTTTGAAATGAGTTTTGGAGCTTTGGGAACTCAGGAGCTCATTTTCTTGGATCTCTAAGTTTAGGTCGCCTCTCTCTCGATCTTCAAGAGGTAAGAGCCGATCTTAAGCTCCTTATGTGTTTTAAATAAGTTTTATGCAAGATCTATGAGTAGAAATGCATGTTAGGGTATATGTTGAGTTTAGGGGTCAATATTGATGTTTTGAACAATGTGGCTTGTTTGAGTATGTTTGAAGTGTTGTAGTTGGGGTATTTGATGTTTTGAGGCCCCTAGGAACTTGTATGCATGATTTGGTTGAGATATATGCTTGATTTGAAGTTTTGGGAGGCAAGGGGTTCATGTGAACCAAGTTTCTGCCCTTCTGGCAGAAACCAGGTTCGGCCGCCGAAGGGAGTTTCGGCCGCCGAACCCCCTTTGTGGAGGCAGCATTCGGCTGCCGAAGTTGCCCCCGAAAAGAGACTTTCGTCTCTGTCTGGGACTTTCGGCCGCCGAAGGTGCCGCCGAAAGTGCCTGACTTTCGGATCTGTCCAGGACTTTCGGCCGCCGAAGGTGCCGCCGAAAGTGCCCTGTTCAGCCATTTCATGCATATCTCTGTGTGATATTTTCAGGATGTTTTAGGGGGTTTTGGGGGAGTAGTTTATAGTTATGTTCAGGTATATTTGGTCCCTCATTTGAGTCCACCTGTGTAGGTTCGGACCCGAGGAACTGAGGACCCCAGCAGTGAGTTCAGCTGCTTTGGTGTTGTCAGAATCAGCCAGAGGTGAGTGGAACTAAAATTTAATCTTTTAAATTAAATGCTTTATCATGTTTCATGCATCATGATTATGCAATAGGATGATCGCATTAGTTTTCACGAATGTGCCGCATTGCATAAATTGTTGTTGTTGTGGGTGAATGTCGGATGACCCAGTTAGTCCATGACAGGAAGACCAGGCCCCATGCTACAGGCCTGGCACAGAGTAAGAAAGACCAGGCCCCAGTCTACAGGCCTGGCACAGAGTAAGGAAAGACCAGGATCCCATCCTATGGTCTAGCACGGTTATGGGACTTGAAGACCAGGAGCCAGAGGAGGCCCTGGGAAAATGGTAAGTAATGTATGTTCTGACAGGAAAGACCAGGACCCCATTCTACAGGCCTGGCACAGAGTTAACTTGGACTAATTGGTGACGAGTTCATCCAACCCTTATGTGGATTGTTTGTGTTATGATGCATTTCATAGAGCATAGTGTTAACGTGTTTTACTAGCTCTACTCACTGGGCTTTTAGCTCACCCCTCTCCCTCTACCCCCAGGCTTGCAGGTACAGTATAGTGCGGGAGTCCGGATAGAGTAAAGAAGTCATGTTTATGTAATAGATAGCAATGGACATGATCAAATTGTAATGTCAAAGTACAGAATAGTTATGAGATGATGTTATGGATGTTAGATGTGTGCTTGACCATAGATTATTGTTATCCCTTGATAATTACATGATCTTAGAGATTTTTATGATGTTTATGTAAACCAACTCAACAGATGTTATGTCACCCATTGAGGGCACAGATGAGATCCCACAGAGGGATCAAAGTTATGTTAATGCTTTTGCACAGGTTGAGTTTGGTTGATGAGTATGGAAAGAAAAGTTTTAATTTTTGTGTATGTTGTTGATCATGTATGGGATTATACAGGTTTACAGGTTATGTTAGGCTTGCTACGGGTCCCGGCGGCCTTAAGTCGACCCGGATCCTAGCGCCGGTAGCGGTCCGATTTTCGGGTCGTTACATGTGCCCACATGAACCATATGATGCTAATGTTTATGTGTTGTGCACTGTTTTTCAGAAAACAGGATGAGAGGAACTCGTCGATCAGCAAGATTGACTGGAGTACCACCTGAGGATGAGGGCATGAGCGCCCGTCCTCCAGCATTGCCTAGGGCAATGTCTAGTAGGTCTAATCGAGAAAGAGCAGCAAGAGACCCTAGAAGGTCTTTGGATCTGGGTAGAAGCAGATCAGTCAGAGGAACAGTTCAGGGAGGAATGTCTGAGGGCATGGGGGATGATATGGATGTAGAACAGAGAAGGGATGGCAGTCTGGGAGTTAGCATGTCAGAGGAAGGTATGGGAGAGTCCCAAGGAGGCACTCAAGCCTCGGGATTTGTACAGCCACCTCACTACCCACACTTCTCACAACACCCCGGGTATTCGATGGGAGGCACATCGGATTACCATAGCTTCAGCCCTTATCCCACACAGATGCCATACCCACCCTACTACCCACCATACTCACAGTACCCAATGTATCCACCCCCACCTTACTATCCAAATCCAGAAAACCCTACCACAGAAAATGTTGCCCCACCTCCACCACCTACAGAACCAGCAGCCCCAGTTACTCAACCTTCTAGACCTAGCTCAGCCAGTGGGAGCAAGGTCAAAATGACCGACTACATGAAGTTGGGTGCTCCTCAGTATGAAAAAGGAGATGACCCGTTTGTGTACCTTGAGAGGGTGAAAGTGATCACTGATGAGATTGAGGCAGATGATAGTAGAGCCATTCAGATGGCCGGGTTCACACTCAAATGCAAGAAGGCCCGTGAGTGGTTTAAGAATTATGTGAACCCCAGAGTAGACAGCATGTCTTGGGAAGAGTTTGCAAACGAGTTTGCCGGTTGGGCCTTCCCAGATAGTTCAAGGGAGCTGAAGATGATAGAGTTTGAGCAGTTGAGGCAGACCGATGAGATGAGTGTAGAAGAGTTCACAGACAAATTCTTGGAGCTGTTGCCATTTGCAGGGCAAAACCTTGACACGGATCAGAAGAAGTCAAGGAGGTATATCATGAAACTCCACTCCAGATATTCCTCCTTGATCCAGTCAGCAGATAGGGAGAGCTTCCATGCCATAGTGGATATGGCCCGGAAAATGGAGGCCAGTGCCATCGTTCAGGGAACAGTTAAACAGTCAGTGGCACAGCCTTCTGGTTCTAAGACCCTAGGCTCTTCTTCTTTTAGTGCAGCAGCTTCAGGCAGCAAGAGGTGGAGCAGTACCACCAAGAAGTAGAAGAAGAACAAGTTTTGGAACAAGGTTAAGTCCAGTCTGGAATTAGGGGGCGACTCAAGCTCTGGTGCTGATAATGCAGTTTGTGCAAAGTGTGGTAGGCTACACAGAGGAGTTTGTCGGGCTGGGACAGCAGCCTGCTTCAGATGCGGGCAAGAGGGACACATGGCTCGGGAGTGTCCTAGGGCAGCTTTTGGAGTACAGTCTCAGCAGACAGCTTCTGGTAGTGTGGCTCAGCCAGCAGCTCCAGTCGTGACTCAGGCCAGTGGCAGAGGCAGAGGGAGAGGGGCAGCCTCTTCTTCAGCGGGTTTCAGAGGTGAAGGTCCATCAGCTCCAGCACGGATCTTCACAATGACTCAGCAGGAGGCAGATGCATCTAACACCGTGGTGGCAGGTAACTTAGTCATTGGTTGTTCAGATGTGTATGCCTTGATGGACCCTGGTGCATCTCATTCTTTTATTGCTCCGAGAGTCGTTCAGAGGTTGGGGTTGATGATCTCTGAGTTAGAGTGTCCTCTCTGGGTCAGTGGACCCAAGTGTGACCCGTCAGTGGCAGTGTCAGTCTGCCAGTACAGTCCAGTCTTTGTTGAGGGAAGATGCCTTTCCGCCGACCTTGTGGTTCTAGATTTGACAGATTTTGACGTCATTCTAGGGATGGATTGGTTATCTACCCATGGTGCTACCTTGGACTGCAGGGACAAAGTAGTCAGGTTCAGAGGTCAGGATGGGTCAGAGGTTGTCTTCAGAGGAGACAGGAGGGGTACACCTAGAGGTCTGATATCAGCTCTTCAGGCTCGTAGGTTGCTTAAGAAGGGATGTCAGGGGTATTTGGCTCATGTGAGAGAGTTTAGCAGTCAGGTTAGAGAGCCCGCCTCGGTGCCAGTGGTTAGAGAGTTCTTAGATGTGTTCCCAGATGAACTACCAGGTTTACCACCTGCTAGGGAGATAGAGTTCGAGATAGAATTGATGCCTGGAACCCGACCGATCTCTATCCCTCCCTACAGGATGGCTCCAGCCGAGTTGAAAGAGTTGAAGGAGCAGTTACAGGAGCTGGTAGACAAGGGCTTCATCCGACCGAGTACCTCACCCTGGGGTGCTCCAGTCTTATTTGTGAGAAAGAAGGATGGATCCCTTAGACTTTGTATTGACTACAGGCAGTTGAACAAAGTCACTACCAAGAACAAGTACCCATTGCCAAGGATCGATGATCTATTCGACCAGCTAGCAGGAGCGGGTTGTTTCTCCAAAATAGATCTGAGATCGGGGTACCATCAGTTGAGGATCAGGGAAGAGGATGTGCCAAAGACAGCTTTTAGGACCAGATATGGGCATTTTGAGTTCCTTGTAATGCCGTTCGGGTTAACCAACGCCCCTGCAGCATTCATGGATCTCATGAACAGAGTGTTTAGCCAATACCTGGATCACTTTGTTATTGTCTTCATAGATGATATCTTAGTGTATTCCAGGAATGCAGAGGAGCATGCCCATCATCTGAGGTTGGTTCTACAGACCTTGAGGGAACATGGCTTGTATGCCAAGTTCTCCAAGTGTGAGTTCTGGCTAAGGAGCATTTCGTTCTTGGGGCATGTAGTGTCAGAGAATGGGATTGAGGTGGACCCCACGAAGACAGAAACTGTGGCTAACTGGCCTAGACCCACTTCAGTAACAGAGATCAGGAGTTTCTTGGGTTTGGCAGGTTACTACAGGAGGTTCGTTCAGGACTTCTCGAAAATTGCAGCTCCTCTGACCAGGCTAACCAGGAAGAATCAGAAGTTTCTGTGGACCGACCAGTGTGAGGAGAGTTTTGAAGAGCTTAAGAAGAGGTTGACTTCAGCACCAGTTTTAGCTCTGCCATCTAGTGATGAAGACTTTACAGTCTTTTGTGATGCGTCCCGTGTGGGACTGGGTTGCGTACTAATGCAGAATGAGAGGGTGATTGCTTATGCTTCTAGGCAGCTAAAGAAGCATGAGTTGAATTACCCCACACATGACCTTGAGATGGCAGCAGTAATCTTTGCACTCAAGATGTGGAGGCACTACTTCTATGGGGTAAAATGTGAGATCTTCACCGATCATAAAAGCCTGCAATACATCTTGAGTCAAAGAGATTTGAATTTGAGACAGAAGAGATGGGTAGAGTTGCTGAGTGACTATGATTGCAAGATTCAGTATCATCCGGGTAAGGCGAATGTCGTGGCAGACGCCCTAAGCCGGAAGTCACTAGGCAGTCTATCCCACATCACGGCAGAGAGGAGACCAGTGGTGAAGGAGTTTTACAAGCTCATTGATGAAGGTCTACAGTTGGAGTTGTCTGGTACAGGTGCCTTGGTTGCTCAGATGAAAGTGACACCCGTGTTTCTGGAGCAGGTGGCTCAGAAACAGCATGAGGACCCAGAGTTAGTGAAGATTGCCAGGACTGTTCAGTCAGGCAAGGACAGTGAGTTCAGATTTGACAATAGGGGGATCCTCCGCTATGGGAGTCGATTGTGTGTACCAGATGACATAGGGCTAAAAGGAGACATTATGAGAGAGGCTCATAATGCAAGATACAGCATTCACCCCGGAGCCACCAAGATGTATCAAGATCTGAAGAAGGTTTATTGGTGGCCAGCTATGAAGAAAGAAGTGGCACAGTTCGTGTCAGCCTGCGAAGTGTGTCAGAGGGTGAAGCTGGAACATCAGAAGCCGGCTGGAATGCTTAACCCGCTACCTATTCCAGAATGGAAATGGGAGAATATAGCTATGGACTTCGTAGTGGAGTTACCGGCGGCGTCCAACAGAGTGGACTCCATATGGGTGATTGTGGACAGACTCACCAAATCTGCTCACTTCATTCCTGTCAGGAGTGGCTATTCTGTGGACAAGTTAGCGCAGGTGTATGTTGATGAGATCGTCAGGCTGCATGGGGTTCCTGTTTCTATAGTGTCAAATAGAGGGCCCCAGTTCACCTCCATGTTTTGGCGGAGTCTGCAGGGTACCATGGGTACCAGGTTAGATTTTAGCACTGCCTTCCATCCACAGACAGACGGACAGTCAGAGAGGACCATCCAGACCATAGAAGATATGCTAAGGATGTGTGTGCTGGACTTTGGCGGTTCTTGGAGGCAACATCTACCCTTGGTGGAGTTTGCCTACAATAACAGCCATCATGCTAGCATCGGGATGGCTCCATATGAAGCTTTATATGGAAGGAAGTGCAGGTCACCTGTTTGCTGGGAAGAAGTTGGAGAAAGGGCCTTGGCAGGGCCTGAGATAGTAGAGATCACCAGCAGGGTGGTACCCTTAATCAGAGAGAGAATCAAGACTGCTGCAAGCAGACAGAAGAGTCATGCAGACATCCGCAGAAGGCTAGTAGAGTTCCAGGAGGGGGATCTGGTATTGCTCAAGGTGTCTCCAATGAAAGGAGTGGTTCGGTTCGGGAAGAAGGGTAAGCTGGCTCCGCGATACATCGGACCCTTTGAAGTCTTGCAAAAGATTGGGAATGTATCGTACAAGCTGGATTTACCTGCTTCTATGGCAAGAATCCACCCAGTTTTCCATGTTTCTATGTTGAGAAAATTCGTGTCAGATCCGGGCAAGGTTCTTAGTGAGCCTGATGTGGAGATCCAAGAGGATCTCACCTATGTTGAGCAGCCATGATAGAGCATATTTTAGTCCATTTTATCATTATGTTCTTGATGTTTATTTACATCTTTTCTACTTAATTTTGTGGTTTTAATTATGTTTTGCAGATATTAGGTGTAAAGAGACAATCTGTAGAAAATGCTCTTAAAACTGCTAAAAAGTGCCAAAAAAGGAAAGTTTCCAAATAAGGAAAGTTTTCAGAAAAGGAAAGTTTTCAAATGAGGAAAGTGCAGAAGCAAAAGCAAACAAGGAAAGCTCAGTCAGAAGATTATTTGAAATTCAAATCGCAGATCTTTCTTTCCTTGTTGAAAGATGTGCACACACTGCAACAGCCATATCTTCCTATTTAGGCAGCAAGATCTCAAAGAGATGCTCTTCCTCTTCTGCGTTCAACATTCAAATTTCAAAAGAGGCTCCACCTAAAAAGGAATGTATGGAAAACATATCTTTCCCTTTGAAGATCAAAATTCGTGCATCCTTCCTATTCAGAAACAATCTACGCGCTTTCCTCTTCTGAGAGCCATCTGCGCGCCACCTTCCTTTTTTGCAACAACTTGGGCAGCAAGTTGCACATGGGCAACATCTTGGGCAGCCTCTACACTAATTAGGAAGTAAGGTCAGCATCTAAACTTATTTAGGAAGTACAATCTGTGCCTCCTTCCCTTTCGGAGACCAAACCGCGCGCACCAACTTCCTTCCGCAGTGTATTTTCGCGCAGCCTTCCTTCTGAAGTCGAAAAGCGCGATTCTTTCCTTTTCAGACACATCTTGGGCAGAAAATACCTCTTGGGCAGTGAGTATGACCTAGGGCAACACTTTTCAACTATAAAAAGCCACATAGGAAGCCTCTACAGGGTCCTTAAGCTCCCCTTGGGAGACACCTACGAAATTCACATCTCTTCTTCTACCTTTCTCCTTTTATTTTATTTTTAGTTTTGTTTCAGCCATGAGAGGCTGAAATCTTTTATTCTAGTTGAGGATTGGTTGAAACTAAGGTTGTTTAATGGGTTGTGAGATCTGAACATAAATTATTGTCTTTGGTTTTGTTCAATATTTATGCAATTGATGCTTTAATTACATGATTACTTTGTTGTTTTGATCAAATTGGCCACTTGATTTTAATTGCAAAGTTAATTGATTGTTAGTTGGGATTATTTTTAGTCCGTAATTGCTGGAAATATTCTGACCTTAGAACACTTGGGATAAAACCCAAGAAAATTGCATGATCTAGCGTTATCTCCATACGTTTGGGTAGCTAGGATTGGATCTCTCTATTTCTTTATGTAATTGACAATTGTTTTGATGCCTATGGCCCAAGGACGTTCCTTGGCAATTTGTTAATTAGTAATTAATTAGAGGACGTTCCCTAATTAATTTAATCATAAGGAGAGACATGGTGGTGAGAAGCGTCTTCCACCCCCATAACTAATCTATTGAACCAATCAAGATAATTTAAGTTTCAATGATCAACCCAAACAACCAAAGTGGATCCATATCTTCAACTAGGCTTTTCTCATATTGATTTAATCTTTTTATTTTAATTATTTGCTTTCTATTATTACTCTCATTATTAGTTACTACAATCAATCTCAACACCCCCCCCCATTTTACTTTTACTGCAATTTATTTTTATTCCGCTTTCAGTTTTATCTCTTTTCAGTTTATTTTGCTTTCCGTTTATATCTCATTTGAGTTTATCTCGTTTTCAGTTTTATCTCGTTTCAGTTTATCTCATTTTCAATTTTCTTCTTTTGCAGTTTATTTTTATTTCAGTTTATTTTATTGGTCTTGATAAGGAAAATAGGTAAGTCTTCAATTCCCTGTGGATTCGATCCTTTCACCACTATCTGCAGTTGTAAATTGTTGATAACCAGAAAGGTTATTTTTGACCGGCCTCGACAACCGCGAGTCAAAAATTGGCGTCGTTGCCGGGGAGTTGATCTAACTTGTTTATTTTTCTTTTAGGGGCAAATCTGCACTCAAGGACATTCTTCCTTAAGATTCCAAAAAAAAAAAAAAAAAATTGAGCACAAAAAGCTTCCATCGCAGATCTGAATCATGGATGAGGTAAGTACATCTAATCTCTCTTCTCAAATTCCTAACCTAGCCTCAAGTGTGAAAACCTACGTCTTAGAACTACGGGCTCGACGACTTGAGCTATCTCAGCCATGTAGGATATGTGCATATGTGGGACATCTAGCTTCTGAATGCCCTACACTTTATGAGGATGACCAACAAGCACATGCGTTTGGAAGATACTATGAACAGCCAAGGCATGATCCCTACCCTGACACATACAATCCATACTGGGGAGACCAGCCAAACTATGGCTATGCTGAGGCTAACTACTACCAGGATTATCAAGAATATCAAGCCCAACCAGAACCTCCAAGTTACGACCAACAACTTAAGGAGATGATGGAGACATTTACAATTTCTTTGCAAAGCGTCCAACAAAGGATGCAAAACATCCAACAGTGGATGGAACGATGGGAAGATGCAGACATGGTAAGAAAAGAGGAAGAGCTTCAAGCTGATGAGATAAATGATGAAAGTTGGCAAGTACAAGAACAAGCTACTGAAGAGGCACAACCAGAATACTGTTTGTCCAAACCAACTGATCAAACAGAACCTGTTGATAGTTTAGATATCATTGATTGTTTAAACAAAGATGTTTTTGATATAAAAGATGATATACTAAATGATGATCCTTGCAGGGAAGAGAGCCAAAAAGAGCCAGAACTGAAAGAAACTAACTGTTACATCCAACAGGTGGACTGCGAACACGCACAGAACAAAGGAGAGCCAATCACACCTCTTCAGATCAATCTTGCGCAGTCAGAAGGAACTCCAACTGAACCACCTCAGCTTGGACCGCAGATCAATCTTGCGCAAGAAGGAGTACCTGCAATCATCTCAGGCGCGTCCTTTCAGCTTCCAACACAAATCAGTCTTCCACCTCAGTTAGGTCCTATGCAGAAGGAGGAAACTGAAACTCCTTTCATCCTTCCAATGCAAACAGTCCATGCCCAGGAGGAACAAATGGTAGTCCAATGGCCCAAACCAAAGGAGCATGCAGATCAATGCCTGCCCAAACCTCCAAATAAGGTATAATTTGTTTTGCCTGAACTTAATGCCAAATTGCAGCCACCCATGGAGAAATATCAATTGAAGTTGGAAGTGCTCAAAAATGCAAACATAAAGGCTAGAGGCACACCTCATCTGAAAGAGGAGAAGCTAATCATGTTACTTCATGAGTACATGGAAAAATTAGGATGGGCAATGACCCAATCAAAAGGAGTGCTACACTTTTTGCTCAATGCAGTTGGGACTCTTTTCTCTTCCCCAATTACTTGAGCCTTGATCAAGTGGATCGCACCATGCACACCACACCCAGGGGAGTACTCAGTTTCCTTTGTTCTTTTATGTTTCTTACACATTGAGGACAATGCATGATTTAGGTGTGGGAGTGCATAATTCTGAATTTTTTAATTTTTGCTTTAATTTTCAGTTTGAATTTTTATTTTCATTTTCAGTGTGATTTTTTTCAATTTTTCGTTTTGCTTTCAATAACACACACAGATAGCCACAGTTTTTTTTATTTATTTATTTATTTTTTTCCGTTTTTGAGATGCTTTACTCAATCTCATAAACTATGTTGGATGAGCTTTTCTTTCCATGACCCCATTGATGTGATGACTCTTTAAACTTATGTTGAATCAATTGCAGTGAGTTATATTCATGTTTGAGAATTACCTTTTGAATTGAATCTTTGAGCTTGCCATGGTGAAAAATATATTGATGACCCTCAATTGATGAGAATAAATTAAAAAATTGTGTGAATGAACTTAATGTGACTTGATTTAGCAATTGGTGTTGATTTGCCCAAATTATTGAGAGAAAGAAAATTCAGCAAAGGCAAAGACCTCAAAAGCACAAATCTAAGATTGTTCCAATGGTCAAAAGACTATGAACAGAGCTAGTAGCCACTTGGAAAGGTGACCAACTGAGTAACTGGGAGTGGGTATCACAAATATGTACCTTCACGTAAAAAGGTTGGTGACTTTTTCAAGCAAGATCTAAAGTGCAAAAGTCTGAATAAAAGTACTTCAAGGTAAGGGCAAGTCACTCTGAAAGCCAGAAAAAGTCTTATCTGAACAAATAAATGTGCATGTATGGTCTCTCTTGAGGAAAACAGATCCTAGCCATGGTAAGAAAAGGGAAACAAGGAAAGAAGGTGAGTAATCTTCATGCATGTATTCTTCACTGCAATGATTCAAAATAGGTGTCTAGAGTAAGAGCTTAAGTGGAAATAAGGATCAAGTAGCAAAGAAAGCTGGTTTGACTATGTTTATTTGCTTGAGGACAAGCAAAAAGCTAGGTGTGGGGGTATTTGATAGAGCATATTTTAGTCCATTTTATCATTATGTTCTTGATGTTTATTTACATATTTTCTACTTAATTTTGTGGTTTTAATTATGTTTTGCAGATATTAGGTGTAAAGAGACAATCTGTAGAAAATGCTCTTAAAACTACTAAAAAGTGCCAAAAAAGGAAAGTTTCCAAATAAGGAAAGTTTTCAGAAAAGGAAAGTTTCCAAATGAGGAAAGTGCAGAAGCAAAAGCAAACAAGGAAAGCTCAGTCAGAAGATTATTTGAAATTCAAATCGCAGATCTTTCTTTCCTTGTTGAAAGATGTGCACACACTGCAACAGCCATATCTTCCTATTTAGGCAGCAAGATCTCAAAGAGATGCTCTTCCTCTTCTGCGTTCAACATTCAAATTTCAAAAGAGGCTCCACCTAAAAAGGAATGTATGGACAACATATCTTCCCCTTTGAAGATCAAAATTCGTGCATCCTTCCTATTCAGAAACAATCTGCACGCTTTCCTCTTCTGAGAGCCATCTGCGCGCCACCTTCCTTTTCTGCAACAACTTGGGCAGCAAGTTGCACATGGGCAACATCTTGGGCAGCCTCTACACTAATTAGGAAGTAAGGTCAGCATCTAAACTTATTTAGGAAGCACAATCTGTGCCTCCTTCCCTTTCAGAGACCAAACCGCGCGCACCAACTTCCTTCCGCAGTGCATTTTCGCGCAGCCTTCCTTCTGAAGCCGAAAAGCGCGATTCTTTCCTTTTCAGACACATCTTGGGCAGAAAATACCTCTTGGGCAGTGAGTATGACCTAGGGCAACACTTTTCAACTATAAAAAGCCACATAGGAAGCCTCTACAGGGTCCTTAAGCTCCCCTTGGGAGACACCTACGAAATTCACATCTCTTCTTCTACCTTTCTCCTTTTATTTTATTTTTAGTTTTGTTTCAGCCATGAGAGGCTGAAATCTTTTATTCTAGTTGAGGATTGGTTGAAACTAAGGTTGTTTAATGGGTTGTGAGATCTGAACATAAATTATTGTCTTTGGTTTTGTTCAATATTTATGCAATTGATGCTTTAATTACATGATTACTTTGTTGTTTTGATCAAATTGGCCACTTGATTTTAATTGCAAAGTTAATTGATTGTTAGTTGGGATTATTTTTAGTCCGTAATTGCTGGAAATATTCTGACCTTAGAACACTTGGGATAAAACCCAAGAAAATTGCATGATCTAGCGTTATCTCCATACGTTTGGGTAGCTAGGATTGGATCTCTCTATTTCTTTATGCAATTGACAATTGTTTTGATGCCTATGGCCCAAGGACGTTCCTTGGCAATTTGTTAATTAGTAATTAATTAGAGGACGTTCCCTAATTAATTTAATCATAAGGAGAGACATGGTGGTGAGAAGCGTCTTTCACCCCCATAACTAATCTATTGAACCAATCAAGATAATTTAAGTTTCAATGATCAACCCAAACAACCAAAGTGGATCCATATCTTCAACTAGGCTTTTCTCATATTGATTTACTCTTTTTATTTTAATTATTTGCTTTCTATTATTACTCTCATTATTAGTTACTACAATCAATCTCAACCCCCCCATTTTACTTTTACTGCAATTTATTTTTATTCCGCTTTCAGTTTTATCTCGTTTCAGTTTATTTTGCTTTCCGTTTATATCTCATTTGAGTTTATCTCGTTTTCAGTTTTATCTCGTTTCAGTTTATCTCGTTTTCAGTTTTCTTCTTTTGCAGTTTATTTTTATTTCAGTTTATTTTATTGGTCTTGATAAGGAAAATAGGTAAGTCTTCAATTCCCTGTGGATTCGATCCTTTCACCACTATCTGCAGTTGTAAATTGTTGATAACCAGAAAGGTTATTTTTGACCGGCCTCGACAACCGCGAGTCAAGCCAGTACGGATCCTAGACACCCAGATCAGGAAGCTGAGAAACAAGGAAATCCCGATGGTAAAAGTCCTGTGTAACCACCACAATATGGAAGAATGCACTTGGGAGACACGGGAGTCCATGCTCCGGCAATATCCTCATCTCTTTTAAGGTTAGTCTCTATGTGTTTTATGTGTATGTTATGTTGTTTGCTATGCATGTGCTAGTTGAGGAACATTCGGGAACGAATGTTCTTAAGGGGGGAGAATGTAATACCCGGCTAGACTCCGGTATCGGAATTCCTACCGTCCGGTGGAATCTCGGATGTCGGAAGCCTCTAGTAGGGTAGAAACATGTTTTCATAAAATGTTTTAAAGTATTTCATGATTTTAAGTATGAAAATTAAATGAGTTTTTGCATGAAAAGTCTTTGGAGGAAAACCCAGGTTCGGCCGCCGAAAGTCAAGTTCGGCCGCCGAACATGCATGCGTTTTGGAGGCACGTTAGGCCCCCGAAAGCATGAGTGAGGGAAGTCCAGGTTCGGCCGCCGAAACTCAAGTTCGGCCGCCGAACATGGCATGCATGCGGAAGCACTTTCGGCCCCCGAACGTGGCCTGGCCAGCCACCTATAAATGGGTCACTTAGCCGAAATGGGCGAGCTTTCTCCCATTTTCGGCCACAGCTAGCTTCCGACCTCCCTCTTCCAAATCTAGTGTTCTTCCTTCAAATCCCCACCATTTTCCTTGAGTTTTAAGCTTGCATTGAAGGTTTTGAGCTTTTGAAACAAGTTTTGGAGCTTTGGGAACTCAGGAGCTCATTTTCGTGGATCTCCAAGTTTAGGTCGTCTCCCTCTCGATCTTCAAGAGGTAAGAGCCGATCTTAAGCTCCTTATGTGTTTTAAGTAAGATTTTATGAGTTCTTTGGGTAGAAATGCATGTTAGGTTATATGTTGAGTTATGGGTTAATATTGATGTTTTGAACAATGTGTGTTGATTGTGTGTGTTTGAAGTGTTGTAGTTGGGGTATTTGACTGTTTGAGACCCCTAGGAACTTGTATGCATGTCCTAGTTGAGCTTTATGCATGATTTGAGGTTTTGGGAGGCAAGAGGCTCATGTGAGCCAAGTTTCTGCCCTTTGGGAAGAAACCAGGTTCGGCAGCCGAAGGGACTTTTGGCCGCCGAACCCTCCTGTGGAGGCAGCATTCGGCTGCCGAAGCTTGCCCCCGAAAGAGGACTTTCGTCTCTGTCTGGGAGATTCGGCTGCCGAAGGTGCCACCGAACCTGCCTGACTTTCGGCTCTGGAGGGACTTTCGGCCGCCGAACCTGCCGCCGAAAGTGCCCTGTCCAGCCATTTCTTGCATGTTTTTATGTGATGTTTTCATGATGTTTTAGGGGGTTTTTGGGGAGTATTTTAGAGTTATGTTCAAGTATGTTTGGTCCCTCATTTGAGTCCACCTGTGTAGGTTCGGACCCGAGGAACCGAGGACCCCAGCAGTGAGTTCAGCTGCTTCGGTGTTGTCAGAGTCTGCCAGAGGTGAGTGGAACTAAACTTAATCTTTTAAATTAAATGTTTTATCATGTTTCATGCATCATGATTATGCAATAGGATGATTGCATTAGTATTCACGAATATGCCGCATTGCATCGATTGTTGTTGATGTGGGTGAATGTTGGATGACCCAATTAGTCCATGACAGGAAGACCAGGACCCCATTCTACGGCCTGGCACGGAAATGAAAGACCAGGACCCCATTCTACGGCCTGGCACGATTGTGGACTCGAAGACCAGGAGCCCAGAGGAGGTCCTGGGATAATGGTAAGTAACGTATGTATGACAGGAAGACCAGGACCCCATGCTACGGCCTGGCACAATGTTAGCTTGGACTAATTGGTGACAAGTTCACCCAACCTTTATGTGAATTGTTTGTGTTATGATGCATTTCATAGAGCATAGAATTAATGTGTTTTAATAGCTCCGCTCACTGGGCTTTTAGCTCACCCCTCTCCCTTTACCCCCAGGCTTGCAGGTACAGTATAGCGCGGGAGTCCGGATAGAATAAAGAAGTCATGCTTATGTAATAGCTAGCAATGGACATGATCAAATTGTAATGTAAAAGTACAGTATAGTTATGTAATGAAGTTTATGGATGTTAGTGTGTGCTTGACCATAGATTGTGCTATCCCTTTAACACATGATCTTAGAGATTTTTATGATGTTTATGTAAACCAACTCAACAGATGTATGTCACCCTTTGGGGGCACAGATGAGATCCCACCGAGGGATAAAAGTTATGTTTATGTTTATGCTCAGGTTGAGTTTGGTTGATGGATAAGGAAAGAAAAGTTTTAATTTTTATGTATGTTGTTGATCATGTATGGGATTATACAGGTTTATAGGTTATATGTCAGGCTTGCTACGGGTCCCGGCGGCCTTAAGCCGATCTAGATCCTAGCGCCGGTAGCGGTCCGATTTTCGGGTCGTTACACTAGGATTCCGGTCGGCTTAAGGCCGCCAGAACCCGTAGCAAGCCTGCTATACTCTCTGTGTACCTGTAAAACTCATACATGATCATACATTTTCTGTGAAAATAAAAACTCTTTTCTGAACCACGGCTTAACCTGTGCATGCACTATCTCTGTACTCTGTACTCTGTACCCCTGACTAGAGCTTGCTCTAGATGGGTTAACTCATACCTGTTAAGCCTGGTTCTTTCACATACAGTAAAACATATATACATATACAGATCATGTACATAACAATTATCACTAAGTCAAGCACATTTCTAACTTTATACACAACTATTACATCTCTTTACTATTACATGTCCACTCTAAGCTATTAAAAATCTCTTTACTCTTTCTGTACTCTGTGGATCTCCTCTGTATATTGTACACTGAACCTGCAAAACTGGGGTTCTGGGGTTAAGGGAGTGAGATGAGCTCTATAGCCCAATGAGTAGAACAGTAAAACATCTCATCAAAATATGATCTCATGGAATGCACCATATCACAGACAATCCACATCAAGGGTAAACCTGTCACCACATAGTCCCGGTAACTCTGCCGTGCCAGGGCGTAGAATCGAGCACCTGGTCTTCCTGTCATATATGTATGTGTATATAACACCTCTGTACTTACCATTGCCAGGGCGTAGTCAAAGGCTCCTGGACTTTACTCTATACCTGCCAGGGCGTAGTCATAGGCTCCTGGACTTCTCTATACCTGCCAGGGCGTAGTCAAAGGCTCCTGGACTTCTCTCAGAGACTATGAGATCATTCAGCATTCACCCACAACAACAATGAACTATGCAATGCAACAGATTCGTGAATGCTAATGCAAACAACCTGCTGTATATTCATGATGCATGACCTATGCTGAAAAGCAGTTTATATACACATACTGGTGCTGTGGTCAATCTCCTCTTGAGCTCCTCAAAGCTCTCCTCGCACTGGTCTGACCAGACAAACTTCTAGTTCTTCTGAGTCAGTTTGGTCATAGGAGCTGCTATCTTTGAAAAGTTCTGAACGAACCTCCTGTAGTAACTTGCCAGTCCCAGAAAGCTTTTAATCTCAGTCACTGTAGTGGGTCAGGGCCAGTTAGCTACAGCCTCTATCTTCTTGGGATCTACCTCAATACCCTCTGCTGATACCATATGTCCCAAGAAGGAAATGCTCCTCAACCAAAACTCACACTTCGAGAACTTGGCATACAAACCATGCTCTCTCAGTGTCTGCAGAACTATCATCAGATGCTGGGCATGCTCCTCTGCATCTCTGGAATACACTAAGATATCATTGATGAAAACAATGACAAAGTGATCCAGAAACTCACTGAAAACTCTGTTCATGAGATCCATGAATGCTGCAGGGGCGTTAGTCAACCCGAACGGCATCACTAAGAACTCATAATGCCCATATCTGGTCCTGAACGCTGTCTTTGGTACATCTGCCTCTCTGACTCTCAACTGATGATACCCTGATCTCAGATCTATTTTCGAGAAACAACCTGCTCCAGCTAGCTGGTCAAATAGATCATCAATCCTAGGTAGAGGATACCTATTCTTGGTAGTGACCTTGTTCAACTGTCTGTAGTCGATACAAAGTCTAAGGGATCCATCCTTCTTTCTGACAAAGAGCACTGGAGCACCCCAAGGTGAGGTACTAGGGCGGATGAAACCTTTATCTACCAAATCCTGCAACTGCTCTTTTAACTCTGTTGGCGCCATCCTGTAGGGAGGAATAGAGATAGGTCTGGTCTCAGGCAGCAATTCTATTTCAAACTCTATCTCCCTACCAGGTGGTAGTCCTGGAAGTTCGTCTGGGAAAACATCGAGAAACTCTCGGACTACTAGTACTGTAGCTGGTTCCCTAACCTGACTGTCTAGCTCTCTCACATGAGCTAGAAACCCCTGACAACCCCTCCTAAGCAAACGACGAGCCTGAAGGGCTGAAATCAAACCTCTGGGTGTACCTCTCCTGTCTCCTCTGAAGACACATTCTGACCCATCCTGGTCTCTGAGACTAACTATCTTCTCTCTACAGTCCAAGGTAGCACTATATGCAGATAGCCAATCCATCCCTAGAATGACATCAAAATCTGTCAAGTCTAGAACCCCAAGGTCAGCTGGAAGGCATCTACCCTCTATGAACACTGGACTGAAACGACAGACTGACACTGCCACTGATGGGTCACATTTAGGTCCACTGACCCAGAGAGGATACTCTAACTCAGAATTGATCAAACCCAATCTCTCTATGGCTCTCGAAGCAATAAAGGAATGAGAAGCACCGGGGTCCATCAAAGCATACACATCTGAACACCCAATGATGAGATTACCTGACACCACTGTGTTCGACGTGTTCGCCTCCTCCTGTGTCACAGTGAAAATCCGTGCTGGGGCTATCGGATTTCCACCTCGGGAACCTGCTACTGAAGTAGAGGCTGCCCCTCTCCCTCTACCTCTGCCACTACTCTAAGGCATGACTGGAGCTGCTGGCTGTACCACACTGCCTGAACTCATCCGCTGGGATGGTGCAAAAGTCACCTGAGGACAATCCCGAGCAATATGCCCTTCCTGTCCACATCTAAAACAAGCTGTAGATCCTAACCGACAAGCTCCTCCATGTGGTCTTCCACATCTTCTGCATACTGGAGCTGTGCCAGAGCTTGAGCCACTACCTATTCCCAGACCTGACTTGACTTTATTCCAGAACTTACTCTTTGTTCCTTTTGCTCTATCCCATCTCTTGCTGCCTGAAGTGCCTGAACTAGGGGCCTTAGAACCCGAAGCCTATACTTTTGACTGTTTCTGAATATTGGCACTAGCTTCCATTTTCCTGGCTGCGTCCACTATAGTGTGGAAACTCTCCTTCTCTGCTGGAAGAATCAAGGAAGAATACCTGGGATGCAGTCTCATAGTATATCTCCTTGCCTTCTTCTGATCGGTATCATAGGCTTGACCCACATACTGAAGCAAATCCAGGAACTTATATGTGAATTCAGCAACACTCATTTCGTCTGTCTGCCGCAACTGTTCGAACTCTATGACTTTCATCTCCCTAGAACTATCAGGAAAAGCCCACCCTGCAAACTCATTGGCGAACTCTCCCCAAGACATACTGTCCACCTGGGTTCCACATAATTCTTGAACCATTCTCTGGCCTTCTTGCATTTAAGTGTAAACCCTGCCATCTCAATAGCTTTACTATCATCAGCTCCCAATTCACTGGTTATCATCCTAACTGATCTGAGGTATTCAAATGGATCATCTCCCGTGTTATATTTAGGAGCATCCAATTTCAAGTACTCTGTCATTTGTACCTTACCTCCAGATGAGCTAGGTTGATGTCTGTCAACAACAGGGGCTACTGGTTCTAGTGGTGGTGGTACTGGGTCATTTGGCTCTGGGTGTGCTGCACTTGGCTGGGTAGGGGAAGGTGGATACATAGGATATGGTGGATAGTAAGGAGGATACGGCATATATGGCATGTAAGGAGGATATGGGACAAAACTCAAGTACTCCGACATACCTCCCATCGGATACTCAGGGTCCTGCGGAAAGGCTGGATAACCAAAACCTGAGGCCTGAGCGCCTCCCTGCGACTCTCCCATACCTTCCTCAAATCTGCCTATACCCATGCTGTCATCTCTAGACTGGTCAATCTCCATAGCCTCCCTCCTTTCCTCTTATCTTTCTCCTCTCGTTGTACCTCTTCTGCTCTCGTCTACAGACCTTCTAGGGTCTATTGACGTACCTTCCCTGCTAGATCTCTGAGACCTTGCCCTTGGCAATGCAGGAGGACGAGTAGTTGGTCTCTCACTCTCTGGTGGGACTCCAGTCAATCGAGCTGATCGACGAGTTCCTCGCATCTATACTCTCTGAAAAAACAACACATAACATAACACTTTAGCACATAAACATCACCTATCAATAAGGCATATGCATAACTCATGCAGTAAACAGACCTAGTGGACATGCTTCCTATTGTGCTTGACCACTTCTAACCTCTATGAGCCCGACTCTCTCTCTATAGGTCCGACCATATGAACCTAGGACTCTGATACCAATCTGTAATGACCCTAAAATGGACCGTCACCGGCGCTAGGATTCAGGTCGGCTTAAGGCCGCCAGAACCCGTAGCAAGCCTGCTATACTCTCTGTGTACCTGTAAAACTCATACATGATCATACATTTTCTGTGAAAATAAAAACTCTTTTCTGAACCACGGCTTAACCTATGCATGCACTATCTCTATACTCTGTACTCTGTACCCCTGACTAGAGCTTGCTCTAGATGGGTGAACTTATACCTGTTAAGCCTGGTTCTTTCACATACAGTAAAACATATATACATATACAGATCATGTACATAACAATTATCACTAAGTCAAGCACATTTCTAACTTTATACACAACTATTACATCTCTTTACTATTACATGTCCACTCTAAGCTATTACAAATCTCTTTACTCTTTATGTACTCTGTGGATCTCCTCTGTATTGTAATACCCGGCTAGACTCCGGTATCGAAATCCCTACCGTCCGGTGGGATCTCGAACGTCGGAAATCTCTAGAAGGGTAAGAACACGTTTTATAAAATGTTTTTGTAATACCCGGCTAGACCCCGGTATCGGAATTCCTACGTTCCGGCGGATTTTCCGTTGGAATCCGGGATTCGAGGATGTCGGAGCTTGCCCTAAGGGTATTAGAGAGGTTTTTAAAATGGTTTTATCAAGTTTGCATGATTTTGAGTTAAGAAAATTGAGTTTTGAACTGAACAGGCCAAGGGGACAAAAGCCAGGTTCGGCCGCCGAAGGTGAAGTTCGGCCGCCGAAGGTTGCATGGTTTCGCATGCACGTTAGGCCGCCGAAGGAAGAGTCGGTTGGCCACTACAAAAGCCCCTTTGCCCGAGACTTGAGTGTTAAACACTCTGTTTTTGGGTCAAAGGTGGGTTCAAGCTCTCCTTGGTGTGATTTCTCATGTTTTCCTCAAATCTTGCATGTTTTAACTTGATTTGAGCTTTGTTTTAGAGTTTTGAGCAAAAGGAAGCAAAGTTGAGCACTTGGAGATTTTGATTGAGTTTTCCCCCATCTCCAAGCTTGGATCATCAATCCTCTAGTTCTTCAAGAGGTAAGCATGGATCCTCACCTCCCCTTATGTTTAAAGCAAGTTTTAAGAAGTTTTGGAGAGTTTTATGGCATGTTTTGGGGAATAAGCATGAGTTTGAGCATATGTTGAGCATATGCGTGTTGTTGTTGTTTTTGGGGCTTGAGCTAGGTTTTAGGCCTCTATATGCATGAGATATGTTATAGGTTAGTTGAGAAGTGTTGGTATGCATGTTATGGGTGTTTGATAGGATTTTGGAGGCTGAGAGCATGAGTTGTGCTGGATTCTGCCTTTCTGGAGAATCCAGGTTCGGCCGCCGAAGCAAGGTTCGGCCGCCGAACCCCTTGTGGAGGCAGTTTCGGCTGCCAAATCTTGCCCCCGAAAGCTAGGCTTTCGGGTAAGAAAGGGACTTTCGGCCGCCGAAAGAGGGAGTTCGGCCGCCGAAAGTGCATGAGTTTCGTCTCTGGACGAGACTTTCGGCCGCCGAAGGTGCCGCCGAACATGCATGAGTTTCGTCTCTGGAGGGGGGTTTCGGCCGCCGAACCAGCCGCCGAAAGTGCCCTGCCAGCTTTCTTGTGCCCATTTTTCCATGCATGCCTATGATGTTTTAGAGGGGTTTTGGGGAGATATTAAGAGTTATGTTTAAGTAAGTTTGGTCCTCATTTGAGTCCACCTGTGTAGGTGCGGACCCGAGAGACCAAGGAGGCCCACAGAGTTAGAGTTACAGAGAAAGTTATGAGTTATCGAATTGTGCTTGGCCCAAGTGTATGTTTATCCCGTTGCACATGATCATTTTATGGTTGAGATAATGTTGTTATGATACGCTAGGCTTGGTGCATGGTAGTCTTTCTATCTCTGTAGTTACTGTATGGTACCATAGCAGGTATCACTCTTCGAGTGCATACAGACAGAGCATGCATAGTCCAGGCTTAGTTGATGAGAAAAGTTTCAAGAAAAGAACAGTTAGAAAAGCAAAGAAAAAAACAAAACAAAAAAAAAATAATACGATAGAGAGAGTACGTGACAGTTTTACGTTTAACTGTGATCATGTATGGGATTTATCAGGTACACAGAGTTGACAGTAGGCTTACTACGGGTCCCGGCGGCCTTAAGCCGATCTGGATCCTAGTGCCGGTGATGGTCCGGTAAGCGGGCTGTTACAGTTTTCATGTATTTTAATGTTTTAAGTATAAAAGAAAATGAGTTTTTACATGAAAATAGCATTGGAGGAAAACTCAGGTTCGGCCGCCGAAAGGCAAGTTCGGCCGCCGAACATGCATGCGTTTTGGAGGCACGTTAGGCCCCCGAAAGCATGAGTGAGGGAAGTACAGGTTCGGCCGCCGAACCTCATGTTCGGCCGCCGAACATGGCATGCATGCGGAGGCACATTCGGCCCCCGAACGTGGTCTGGCCAGCCACTATAAAAGGGTCCCTTAGCCGAAAATGGGCGAGCTTTTCCCCATTTTCGGCCAAGGTGAGCTTTCCGCCGCCCCTCACCCATTTTTGATGTTCTTCCTCTAAATCTTTCAAGATTTTCACTTGTTTTCCCTTGGTTTTGAAGATCTAAGCTTTTGAAACAAGTTTTGGAGCTTTGGGAACTCAGGAGCTCATTTTCGTGGATCTCCAAGTTTAGGTCGTCTCCCTCTCGATCTCCAAGAGGTAAGAGCCGATCTTAAGCTCCTTATGTGTTTTAACTAAGTTTTATGCAAGATCTATGGGTAGAAATGCATGTTAGGGTATATGTTGAGTTTATGGGTTTTGATGCTTTGATGAACAATGTAGCTTGTTTATGTGTTGTTGGAAGTGTTGTAGATGGGGTATATGATAGTTTGAGACCCCTAGGTGTAATGTATGTGAGGTATGCATGTTTTAGAACTAGTTTTTACATGATTTGAGCGTGGGAGGCAAAATGTGCATAGAGGAGCTGAGTTTCTGCCCTTCGGGAGAAGCTCAGGTTCGGCCGCCGAAGTGACTTTCGACCGCCGAACCCTCTTTTGTGGAGGCAGCATTCGGCTGCCGAAGTTGCCCCCGAAAAGAGACTTTCGTCTCTGTCTGGGACTTTCGGCCGCCGAAGGTGCCGCCGAAAGTGCCTGACTTTCGGATCTGTCCAGGACTTTCGGCCGCCGAAGGTGCCGCCGAAAGTGCACTGTTCAGCCATTTCATGCATATTTCTATGTGATGTTTTCATGATGTTCTAGGGGGTTTTTGGGGAGTATTTATGAGTCATGTTTATGTATGTTCGGTCCCTCATTTGAGTCCACCTGTGTAGGTTCGGACCCGAGAAATCAGGGACCCCAGCAGTGAGATAGCTGCTTCAGAGTCTGTTGAGCTTCAGCTAAGAGGTGAGTGGAATGAACCTTAAGTTTTTAAATAAATGTAATATAACTTTTTGGAGCATGTTCATGCATCATATATGCCATGTGATATTTTAGGTTGTTTACATTAGTATTCACGAATATGTTGCATTGCATAATATGATGTGGATGTGGATTGGCTATTGGATGATCCTCTAGTCCTCCTATGGTATGATATGATGATGATACGGTATGGATTGCCAGTGAGGCCCATTCTACGCCCCTGGACTATGTTAAGAGAAAGACCAGTGAGGCCCATTCTACGCCCCTGGCATATTGGAATGTTATGTTATGTTATGTATGTAAGAGAAAGACCAGTGAGGCCCATTCTACGCCCCTGGCACGATTGGACTATGTTGAGGACTATAGGTGACAATACCATCCTTATGTGATATGTTTGTGATGTGTTGCATTTCATGGAAGCATGAAATATTTTAATATATGTTTTCTCTATTCTGCTCACTGGGCTTTATAGCTCACCCCTCTCCCCTAACCCCAGATGTGCAGGTACAGGGTAGACCAGGAGGTTAGCCAGAGCACGAAGTGATGTTATGTAATAGTTAGATTGTGGACATGACAATTGTATTATGATGTAATGTAAAAGAGTTTTAATTTATGTTGTGAAATTTTGAATATTGAGGATAGAGTTGTGCTTGACCAATACAGATTGTTAATCCCACTTGCATGTACATGGTCTTTATGATATGAGATATGAGGTTATGTTTCTACCAAGCTTTGTATGATGAGTTACCCCATTGGAGCATTTGATGAGGGCTCCAATGGAGGTTTATGATATGTTTATGTTTATGTACAGGTTGAGCTTGGTTTTTATATGAGAATGTTTACAGGTTTATGAGTTTTGTTGATCATGTATGGGATTTACAGGTTTACAGGATATATGTCAGGCTTGCTACGGGTCCCGGCGGCCTTACGCCGATCTGGATCCTAGCGCCGGTAGCGGTCCGAATTTCCGGGGCGTTACAGAATGGTATCAGAGCCCTAGGTTCACATGATCGGACCTAGAGTGTCGGGCTCATAGATGTTCTAGAAGGTCAAGCACAATAGGAAAGGTCATGTCCACTAGGATAGGATGTGGAGTCCTGTCTTACATGATGATGTGATATGCCATGATTATATGCATGTGCATAAATGATATGCTATGCTATGTGATGTTTGTGATGAGGGTTCATGTGTGCCCACATGAACCATATGATGCTGATGTTTGTGCTATGTGTGGTTTTTCAGAAAACAGGATGAGAGGAACTCGTCGATCTGCACGATTGACTGGAGTGCCACCTGAGGATGAGGGCATGAGCGCCCGTCCTCCAGCATTGCCTAGGGCAATGTCTAGCAGGTCCAACAGGGACCGAGCAATGAGAGACCCTAGAAGGTCTCTGGATCTGGGTAGGAGCAGATCAGTCCGAGGGACAGTTCAGGGAGGAGCGTCAGAGGATATAGGAGATGATATGGACGTAGAACAGAGGAGGGATGACAGTTTGGGAGTCAGTATGCCAGAAGAAGGAATGGGAGAGTCCCAAGGAGGCACTCAGGCCTCGGGTTTTGTTCAGCCACCTCATTACCCACCTTTCTCACAGAATCCCGGGTATTCGATGGGAGGTACATCGGATTACCCTAGTTTCACCCCTTATCCCACACAGATGCCATACCCACCATACTACCCACCATACTCTCAGTACCCAATGTATCCACCTCCACCCTACTATCCAAATCCAGCAAACTCTACCTCAGAAAATGTTGCACCACCTCCACCACCTGCAGAACCAGTAGCCCCAGTTACTCAACCTCCTAACCCTAGCTCATCCAGAGGGAGCAAGGTCAAGATGACCGACTACATGAAGCTGGGTGCTCCCCAATATGATAGTGGTGATGACCCATTTGTGTATCTGGAAAGGGTCAAAATGATAACAGACGAGATAGGGGCGGATGACAGTAGAGCCATTCAGATGGCTGGGTTCACCCTAAAATGCAAGAAGGCCCGTGAGTGGTTCAAGAACTACATCAAACCGAGGGTGGACAGTCTTTCATGGGAGGATTTCGCAAATGAGTTTGCAGGATGGGCTTTCCCTGATAGTTCAAGGGAATTGAAGATGATAGAATTCGAGCAGTTGAGGCAAACTGATGACATGAGTGTAGATGAATATACTGACAGGTTTATGGAGTTGCTGCCATTTGCTGGGCAGAACCTTGATACAGATCAGAAGAAGTCAAGGAGGTATATCATGAATCTCCATCCCAGGTATTCCTCCTTGGTACAGTCAGCAGATAGAGAGAGTTTTCATGCCATAGTGGATATGGCTAGGAGGATGGAGGCTAGTGCTATCATCGAGGGAAATGTCAAACAGTCAGCAGCACAGCCTTCCGGTTCCAAAACCCCAGGTAGGGGAAAAGTGGATCCTTCTTCTTTAAGTTCAGGTAGTAAGAGGTGGAGCAGTACCACCAAGAAGCAGAAGAAGAACAAGTTCTGGAGCAAGATCAAGTCAGGTCTGGGATTAGGAAGTGGCTCGAGCTCAGGAGCAGACAATGTAGCATGTGTGAAGTGTGGTAAGCCACACAGGGGAGTGTGCCTCTATGGGTCCAGAGCCTGCTTCAGATGTGGGCAAGAGGGACATATGGCTCGGGATTGTCCTAGAGCAGCTGTTATGGCACAGTCCCAGCAGACAGGTTCAGGCAGTGTAGCTCAGCCAGTAGCCCCAGCACCAACTCAAGCCAGTGGCAGAGGTAGAGGGAGAGGAGCAGCCTCTTCTTCAGCGGGTTTCAGAGGTGAAGGTCCGTCAGCTCCAGCAAGGATCTTCACAATGACACAGCAAGAGGCTAACACATCCAACACCGTGGTGGCAGGTAATCTCATCATTGGTTGTTCTGATGTGTATGCATTGATGGACCCTGGTGCATCTCATTCTTTTGTTGCTCCGAGGGCCGTAGAGAGGTTGGGATTGATGACTTCTGTAACGACCCCAAAAAGGACCGTCACCGGCGCTAGGATTCAGGTCGGCTTAAGGCCGCCAGAACCCGTAGCAAGCCTACTATACTCTCTGTGTACCTGTAACACTCATACATGATCATACATTTTCTGTGAAAATAAAACTCTTTTCTGAACCAAGGCTTAACCTGTGCATGCACTATCTCTGTACTCTGTACTCATGTACTCTGTACTCTGTATCCCTGACTAGAGCTTGCTCTAGATGGGTAACTCATACCTGTTAAGCCTGGTTTTCACATGCAGGAAAACATATATATATATATACAGATCATGTACAACACATACATCACTAGGTCAAGCAACAACTATTACATCTCTTTAATATTACATGTCCACTCTACGCTATTACATATCTCTTTACTTTTTCTGTACTCTGCTGGACTGTCCCTTCCTGTACACTGTACACTGAATACTGAATACTGAATACTGAATACTGAATCTGAACCTGCAAAACTGGGGTTAAGGGAGTGGGATGAGCTCTATAGCCCAGTGAGTAGAACAGTAAAACATCTCAGTAAAATATGATCTCATGGAATGCACCATATCACAGACAAGCCACATCAAGAGTAAACCTGTCACTACATAGTCCCAGTAACTCTATGCCAGGGCGTAGAATCGAGCACCTGGTCTTCCTGTCATATATGTATATGTGTATATAACACCTCTGTACTTACCATTGCCAGGGCGTAGTCAAAGGCTCCTGGACTTTGCTATACCTGCCAGGGCGTAGTCAAAGGCTCCTGGACTTCACTATACCTGCCAGGGCGTAGTCAAAGGCTCCTGGACTTCCTGTCTGAGACTATTGGATCATTCAGCATTCACTCACATCACCAAATAACGATGCAATGCAACATATTCGTGAATACTAATGCAAGCAACCTATGGCATAAACATGATGCATGAGATATGCTAAAAGCAGTTTGTAGTTCAATTAAAAGTCATAAGTTTAGTTCCACTCACCTCTGGCTATCTGGACTGACTGACTCTGCAGGCTCTGAACCTCTGGAGCAGTACTCACTGCTGCTCTCTCTGGTTCCTCTGGTCTGTACCTATACAGATGGACTCAAATGAGGGACCAAACAAGCGTAAACATACCTCTCTGAAACTCCCCAAGAATCCCCTTAACCTCACTCAACTATCCATGCAAAGCATGCAAAAGAAAGCTGGACAGGACACTTTCGGCGGCAGGTTCGGCGGCCGAATGTCCTCTCCAGAGACGAAACTCAAGCACCTTCGGCGGCACCTTCGGCGGCCGAATCCCCCCAACAGAGCCGAACATGCAAAACACTCGGGGGCAAGCTGTGGCAGCCTAAGCTACCATGCAAGAGGTTCGGCGGCCGAATGAACTTTCGGCTGCCGAACCTGAGTTCATCCAGAACTCAGTTTCAACGGCAAACCATCTCCTTCTTTCCTTCAACTTCTCAAACCATGCAAACTTCATCTCCTCAACATACATATACTCATGTATATGATCACAGGGGTCCAAAACTAGCTAATAACCCCAAACAACAAAACAAACATAACACATAAACATGTAGCCATGCATAATGCTTTAAAACTACCATTAATACCCTAAGCATGCAGCTCCTTCCTTTATCCCCATAAACTCAGAAACATATACACATGTTCAAGTGCATCACTTACTTCCTGTAGCAAGAAACTAAACACTCTGAACAAGGGAAAAACGGATCACCTCTTCTCACACTCTCAAACTCTCTCAAACTCACTTTTTGCTTCAAACCCTTCAAAACTTAGTGAATGAGCACACTTCTGCATGAGCTGCTCAAAACACTTGCAGATGAGTCATGAAGACGTGGCTAATTCATGGCAAGAATCTGAGGCCAACATCTGTCAAAAGCCATGACTCAGCTTGGCTGGCCAACTCATCGTCGGCTGCCCAATGACATGCAAGACCATGCAACATTCGGGGCCCGAACTTCCCTTCGGAAGCCAAACACTTTCGGCGGCCGAACTTACTTTCGGCGGCCGAACTTGGCTCCTCTGCCTTAGGTCATTTCAACTCATAACTTAGTTCCATTTATCTTAAAAACATTCAAACACATCATAATCCTTAGTAACACATAACTCCTACCCTTAGATAGAATCCCAACACCCCGGATTCCGCCAGATAATAGGAATTCCGGTGCCGGATTCTAGCCGGGTATTACATTCTCCCCTCCTTAAGAACATTCGTCCTCGGATGTTCCTAAAACACAAAACAAAACACAAGGAGGAAACTAACCTTAAAACAAATATGGATACTGCTGGAGCATAGACTCCCGCGTCTCCCACGTGCACTCTTCTAGATTATGGTGGTTCCACAAAACCTTCACCATCGGAATCTCCTTGTTCCTTAGCTGTCTGATCTGCGTGTCCAGAATCCGCACTGGCTGCTCTATATAGGTAAGATCTGTATGAATCTCCACCTCAGGCTCACTCAGAACCTGATTCGGATCTGACACAAACTGTCGTAGCATAGAAACATGAAATACCGGGTGAATCCTCTCCATAGAAGCAGGTAAATCCAGCTTATACGACACATTTCCGATCCTCTGCAACACCTCAAAGGGTCCAATGTACCGTGGGGCTAATTTACCTTTCTTCCCAAAACGAACCACTCCTTTCATTGGAGACACTTTCAGCAATACCCAATTACCCTCTTGAAATTCTAACTGCTTTCTACGAACGTCTGCATAACTTTTCTGTCTACTCTGAGCTGTTCTGATTCTCTCTCTGATCATGGGCACCATTCTACTGGTAATGTCTACTAACTCTGGCCCTGCAAGAGCCTTCTCTCCTACCTCTTCCCAGCAAACAGGGGATCTGCATTTCCTCCCATATAATGCTTCATAAGGAGCCATCCCAATGCTAGCATGATGACTGTTATTGTAGGAAAACTCCACCAAAGGTAGATGCTGCCTCCAAGAACCGCCAAAGTCTAACACACATAGGCGAAGCATATCCTCTATGGTCTGGATGGTCCTTTCTGACTGTCCATCAGTCTGTGGGTGGAAAGCAGTACTAAAATCCAATCTCGTGCCCATCGCACTTTGCAGACTCCGCCAAAAGAGGGAGGTAAACTGAGGTCCTCTGTCTGAAACTATAGACACTGGAACTCCATGTAATCTCACTATCTCATCCAGATAGACCTGTGCCAACTTATCCACAGAATAGTTACTCCGTACTGGAAGAAAATGAGCAGATTTCGTGAGTCTGTCCACAATCACCCATATCGAGTCTATCCTGTTGGACGCTACTGGTAAACCCACTATAAAATCCATGGCTATGTTCTCCCATTTCCACTCTGGAATCGATAATGGGTTAAGCAGTCCTGCTGGTTTCTGATGCTCTAATTTCACCCTCTGACAAACCTCACAGGCTGTCACGTACTGCGCCACTTCTTTCTTCATGGCTGGCCACCAATAGACCCTTTTTAGATCCTGATACATCTTGGTGGCTCCTGGGTGAACACTATACCTCGCATTATGAGCTTCCCTCATAATGTCTTCCTTCACACTGCCCCTATCTGGTACACAAAGTCGACTCCCATAGCGAAGGATCCCTTTGCTGTCAAATCTGAACTCGGCATTATTGCCTGACTGAACAGTCCTGGCAATTTTCATCAACTCAGCGTCCTCATGCTGTCTCTGAGCTATCTGTTCCAGAAACACAGGTGTCACTCTCATCTGTGCTATCAACGCACCTGTACCAGACAACTCTAGCTGTAAGCCCTCGTCAAAGAGCTTATAAAGCTCCATCACAACTGGTCTCCGCTCTGTTGCTATATGGGATAAACTGCCTAGTGACTTCCGGCTTAGGGCGTCTGCGACAACATTCGCCTTACCCGGATGATACTGGATCTTACAATCATAATCACTGAGCAATTCAACCCACCTTCTCTGCCTCAAATTCAGCTCTCTTTGACTTAAGATGTACTGTAAACTCTTATGATCAGTGAAGATCTCGCATTTAACTCCGTAGAGGTAATGCCGCCACATCTTAAGTGCAAAGATAACTGCTGCCATCTCTAGGTCATGGGTAGGGTAAGTCAACTCGTGCTTCTTCAACTGTCTAGAAGCATAAGCTATTACTCTATCACTCTGCATCAATACACAACCCAATCCCACTCGAGATGCATCACAGAACACTGTGAACTCTTTATTACTAACAGGCAGAGCTAACACTGGTGCTGTTGTCAATCTCCTTTTGAGCTCCTCAAAGCTCTCTTCACACTGGTCTGACCAGATAAATTTCTGGTTCTTCTGAGTCAATTTGGTCATAGGAGCTGCTATCTTTGAGAAGTTCTGAACGAACCTCCTGTAGTAACCTGCCAGTCCCAGAAAGCTTTTAATCTCAGTCACTGTCGTGGGTCTGGACCAGTTAGCGACAGCCTCTATCTTCTTGGGGTCTACCTCAATACCCTCTGCTGATACCACATGTCCCAAGAAGGCAATGCTCCGTAACCAAAACTCACACTTCGAGAACTTGGCATATAAACCATGCTCTCTCAGTGTCTGTAAAATGATCCTCAGATGCTGAGCATGCTCCTCTGCATTTCTGGAATACACTAAGATATCATCGATAAACACAATGACAAAGTGATCCAGAAACTCACTGAATACCCTGTTCATGAGATTCATAAATGCTGCAGGGGCGTTAGTCAACCCGAACGGCATCACTAAGAACTCATAATGCCCATACCTGGTCCGGAAAGCTGTCTTAGGCACATCTGCCTCTCTGACTCTCAACTGATGATACCCAGATCTCAGATCTATTTTCGAGAAACAACCTGCTCCAGCTAGCTGGTCAAATAGATCATCAATCCTAGGTAAGGGATACCTGTTCTTGATAGTGACCTTGTTCAACTGTCTGTAGTCGATACAAAGTCTAAAGGATCCATCCTTCTTTCTGACAAAGAGCACTAGAGCACCCCAAGGTGAGGTACTAGGGCGGATGAAACCCTTATCTACCAAGTCCTGCAACTGTTCTTTCAACTCTGTTAATTCAGCTGGCGCCATCCTGTAGGGAGGAATAGAGATAGGTCTGGTACCTGGCAGTAATTCAATTTCAAACCCTATCTCCCTATCAGGTGGTAGTCCTGGCAAGTCGTCTGGGAACACATCGAGAAACTCTCGGACTACTGGTACTGTGGCTGGTTCCCTAACCTGACTATCTAGCTCTCTCACATGAGCTAGAAACCCCTGACAACCCCTCCTAAGCAAACGACGAGCCTGAAGGGCTGAAATCATACCTCTGGGTGTACCTCTCCTGTCTCCTCTGAAGACACACTCTGACCCATCCTGATCTCTGAGACTCACTAGCTTCTCTCGACAGTCCAACGTAGCACTATATGCAGATAGCCAATCCATCCCTAGAATGACATCAAAATCTATCAAGTCTAGAACCACAAGGTCAGCTGGAAGGCATCTACCCTCTATGAATACTGGACTGAAACGACAGACTGACACTGCCACTGATGGGTCACATCTAGGTCCACTGACCCAGAGAGGATACTCTAACTCAGAACTGATCAAACCCAATCGCTCTATGGCTCTCGAAGCAATAAAGGAATGAGAAGCACCGGGGTCCATCAAAGCATACACATCAGAACACCCAATGATGAGATTACCTGACACCACTGTGTTCGACGTGTTAGCCTCCTCTTGTGTCACTGTGAAAATCCGTGCTGGGGCTACCGGATTTCCACCTCGGGAACCTGCTGCTGAAGTAGAGGCTACCCCTCTCCCTCTACCTCTGCCACTAGTCTGAGGCATGACTGGAGCTGCTGGCCGTACAACTGGCTGTACCACACTGCCTGAACTCATCTGCTGGGATGGTGCAAAAGTCATCTGCGGACAATCCCGAGCAATATGCCCTTCCTGTCCACATCGAAAACAAGCTGTAGATCCCAACCGACAAACTCCTCCATGTGGTTTTCCGCATCGTCTGCAGACTGGAGCTGTGCCAGAGCTTGAGCCACTACCTATTCCCAGACCTGACTTGACTTTACTCCAGAACCCTTTCCTTGTTCCTCTCGCTCTATCCCATCTCTTATTACCTGTAAAACCTGAACTGGGGGCCTTAGAACCCGAAGCCTGTGCCTTTGACTGTTTCTGAATATTGGCACTAGCTTCCATTTTCCTGGCTGCATCTACTATCGTATGGAAACTCTCCTTTTCTTCTGGAAGAATCAAGGAAGCATACCTGGGATGCAATCTCATAGTATATCTCCTTGCTTTCTTCTGATCAGTATCATAGGCTTGACCCACGTACTGAAGCAAATCCAGGAACTTATCTGTGAATTCATCAACACTCATCTCGTCTGTCTGTCTCAGCTGTTCAAACTCTATGACTTTCATCTCCCTGGAGCTGTCAGGAAAAGCCCACCCTGCAAACTCATTGGCGAACTCTCCCCATGACATGCTGTCCATTCTAGGCTCCACATAATTCTTAAACCATTCTCTGGCTTTCCTGTACTTTATTGTGAAACCTGCCATCTCAATGGCTCTCCTATCATCTGCTCCCAATTCACTGGTGATCAACCGAACTGCTCTGAGGTAATCAAATGGATCATCTCCCGTATTGTATTTAGGAGCATCCAATTTCAAGTACTCCGTCATTTGGACTTTACCTCCAGATGAGCTAGGTTCATGTCTGTCAACAACAGGGGCTACTGATTCTGGTGGTAGTACTGGTTCATTTGGTTCATTTGGCTCTAGGTGTGCTGCACTTGGATGTATAGGGGAAAATGGATACATAGGATATGGTGGATATGATGGGTAATAGTGAGGATATGGCATATATGGCATGTATGTAGGATATGGGTCAAATCGAGAGTACTCCGACATCCCCTCCCTCGGATACTCTTGCTCCTGAAACAAGGATGGATAGCCAAAACCTGAGGCCTGAGCACCTCCCTGTGACTCTCCCATACCTTCCTCAAAACTGCCTATACCCATGCTGTCATCTCTAGACTGATCAATCTCCATAGCTTCCCTCCTTTCCTCTGATCTTCCTCCCCTAACTGTTCCTCTTCTACTCTCGTCGACAGACCTTCTAGGGTCTATTGACGTACCTTCCCTGCTAGATCTCTGATACCTTGCCCTTGGCAATGCAGGAGGACGAGCAGCTGGTCTCTCATTCTCTGGTGGGACTCCAGTCAATCGAGCTGATCGACGAGTTCCTCGCATCTTACTCTGGAAACACAACATATAACGTATCACTTTAGCACATAAACATCACATATCAATCATACACATACAACACTCATGGCATATCATAGCAGATAGGACTCAAGACCCTATCCTAGTGGACATGATTTCCTATTGTGCTTGACCACTTCTAACCTATCTGAGCCCAACACTGTCTCTATAGGTCCGATCATGTGAACCTAGGGCTCTGATACCAATCTGTAACGACCCCAAAAAGGACCGTCACCGGCGCTAGGATTCAGGTCGGCTTAAGGCCGCCAGAACCCGTAGCAAGCCTACTATACTCTCTGTGTACCTGTAACACTCATACATGATCATACATTTTCTGTGAAAATAAAACTCTTTTCTGAACCAAGGCTTAACCTGTGCATGCACTATCTCTATACTCTGTACTCATGTACTCTGTACTCTGTATCCCTGACTAGAGCTTGCTCTAGATGGGTAACTCATACCTGTTAAGCCTGGTTTTCACATGCAGGAAAACATATATATATATACAGATCATGTACAACACATACATCACTAGGTCAAGCAACAACTATTACATCTCTTTAATATTACATGTCCACTCTACGCTATTACATATCTCTTTACTTTTTCTGTACTCTGCTGGACTGTCCCTTCCTGTACACTGTACACTGAATACTGAATACTGAATACTGAATACTGAATCTGAACCTGCAAAACTGGGGTTAAGGGAGTGGGATGAGCTCTATAGCCCAGTGAGTAGAACAGTAAAACATCTCAGTAAAATATGATCTCATGGAATGCACCATATCACAGACAAGCCACATCAAGAGTAAACCTGTCACCACATAGTCCCAGTAACTCTATGCCAGGGCGTAGAATCGAGCACCTGGTCTTCCTGTCATATATGTATATGTGTATATAACACCTCTGTACTTACCATTGCCAGGGCGTAGTCAAAGGCTCCTGGACTTTGCTATACCTGCCAGGGCGTAGTCAAAGGCTCCTGGACTTCACTATACCTGCCAGGGCGTAGTCAAAGGCTCCTGGACTTCCTGTCTGAGACTATTGGATCATTCAGCATTCACTCACATCACCAAATAACGATGCAATGCAACATATTCGTGAATACTAATGCAAGCAACCTATGGCATAAACATGATGCATGAGATATGCTAAAAGCAGTTTGTAGTTCAATTAAAAGTCATAAGTTTAGTTCCACTCACCTCTGGCTATCTGGACTGACTGACTCTGCAGGCTCTGAACCTCTGGAGCAGTACTCACTGCTGCTCTCTCTGGTTCCTCTGGTCTGTACCTATACAGATGGACTCAAATGAGGGACCAAACAAGCGTAAACATACCTCTCTGAAACTCCCCAAGAATCCCCTTAACCTCACTCAACTATCCATGCAAAGCATGCAAAAGAAAGCTGGACAGGACACTTTCGGCGGCAGGTTCGGCGGCCGAATGTCCTCTCCAGAGACGAAACTCAAGCACCTTCGGCGGCACCTTCGGCGGCCGAATCCCCCCAACAGAGCCGAACATGCAAAACACTCGGGGGCAAGCTGTGGCAGCCTAAGCTACCATGCAAGAGGTTCGGCGGCCGAATGAACTTTCGGCTGCCGAACCTGAGTTCATCCAGAACTCAGTTTCAACGGCAAACCATCTCCTTCTTTCCTTCAACTTCTCAAACCATGCAAACTTCATCTCCTCAACATACATATACTCATGTATATGATCACAGGGGTCCAAAACTAGCTAATAACCCCAAACAACAAAACAAACATAACACATAAACATGTAGCCATGCATAATGCTTTAAAACTACCATTAATACCCTAAGCATGCAGCTCCTTCCTTTATCCCCATAAACTCAGAAACATATACACATATTCAAGTGCATCACTTACTTCCTGTAGCAAGAAACTAAACACTCTGAACAAGGGAAAAACGGATCACCTCTTCTCACACTCTCAAACTCTCTCAAACTCACTTTTTGCTTCAAACCCTTCAAAACTTAGTGAATGAGCACACTTCTGCATGAGCTGCTCAAAACACTTGCAGATGAGTCATGAAGACGTGGCTAATTCATGGCAAGAATCTGAGGCCAACATCTGTCAAAAGCCATGACTCAGCTTGGCTGGCCAACTCATCGTCGGCTGCCCAATGACATGCAAGACCATGCAACATTCGGGGCCCGAACTTCCCTTCGGAAGCCAAACACTTTCGGCGGCCGAACTTACTTTCGGCGGCCGAACTTGGCTCCTCTGCCTTAGGTCATTTCAACTCATAACTTAGTTCCATTTATCTTAAAAACATTCAAACACATCATAATCCTTAGTAACACATAACTCCTACCCTTAGATAGAATCCCAACACCCCGGATTCCGCCAGATAATAGGAATTCCGGTGCCGGATTCTAGCCGGGTATTACAACTTCTGGGTTAGAGTGTCCTCTCTGGGTCAGTGGACCCAAGTGTGATCCATCAGTGGCAGAGTCAGTCTGCCAATGTAGTCCAGTGTTTGTTGAGGGGAGATGCATGTCCGCCGACCTTGTGGTTCTAGAGTTGACAGATTTTGACGTCATTCTAGGGATGGACTGGTTATCTACCCATGGTGCTACCTTGGACTGCAGGGACAAGGTAGTCAGGTTCAGAGGTCAGGATGGATCAGAGGTAGTCTTCAGAGGAGACAGGAGGGGTACACCTAGAGGTTTGATCTCATCTCTTCAGGCTCGTAGGTTGCTTAGGAGGGGAAGTCAGGGGTATTTGGCTCATGTGAGAGAGCTAGATAGTCAGATTAGAGAGCCCGCCGCAGTGCCAGTGGTTAATGAGTTTTTAGATGTGTTCCCAGACGAGCTTCCAGGTTTACCACCTGCTAGGGAGATAGAGTTCGAGATAGAGTTAATGCCTGGAACGAGACCGATCTCTATCCCTCCCTACAGGATGGCACCAGCTGAGTTGAAAGAATTGAAAGAACAGTTGCAAGAATTGGTAGACAAGGGCTTCATCCGACCGAGTACCTCACCCTGGGGTGCTCCAGTACTGTTTGTAAGAAAGAAGGATGGATCCCTTAGACTTTGTATCGACTACAGGCAGTTGAACAAAGTCACTACCAAGAATAGGTACCCTCTGCCAAGGATCGATGATCTATTCAACCAGCTAGCCGGAGCGGGTTGTTTCTCCAAAATAGATCTAAGATCGGGGTACCATCAGCTAAGGATAAGGGATGAAGATGTGCCGAAGACAGCTTTCAGGACCAGATATGGGCATTTTGAGTTCCTTGTGATGCCGTTCGGGTTAACCAACGCCCCTGCAGCATTCATGGACCTCATGAACAGAGTGTTTAGACAGTACCTGGACCACTTTGTTATTGTCTTCATAGATGATATCTTAGTGTATTCCAGGAATGCAGAGGAGCATGCCCATCATCTGAGGATAGTTCTGCAGACCTTGAGGGAACATGGCTTGTATGCCAAGTTCTCTAAGTGTGAGTTCTGGTTGAGGAGCATCTCATTCTTGGGGCATGTAGTGTCAGAGAATGGAATAGAGGTAGACCCCAAGAAAGTGAAGGCTGTGACTAACTGGCCTAGACCCACCACAGTGACTGAGATCAGAAGTTTCTTGGGTTTGGCTGGTTATTACAGGAGGTTCGTTCAGGACTTCTCAAAGATTGCAGCTCCTCTAACCAGATTGACCAGGAAGAACCAGAAGTTTCTGTGGACCGACCAGTGTGAAGAGAGCTGTGATGCATCCAGAGTAGGTTTGGGTTGTGTGTTGATGCAGAATGGCAAGGTGATCGCTTATGCTTCTAGACAGCTGAAGAGGCATGAGTTGAATTACCCCACACACGACCTTGAGATGGCAGCAGTCATCTTTGCACTCAAGATGTGGAGGCATTACCTCTATGGGGTAAAATGTGAGATCTTTACTGATCATAAGAGCCTGCAGCACATCTTAAGCCAGAGAGAACTGAATTTGAGACAGAGGAGGTGGGTAGAGCTGCTCAGTGACTATGATTGCAGAATCCAGTACCATCCGGGTAAGGCGAATGTTGTGGCAGACGCCCTAAGCCGGAATCACTAGGCAGTTTATCCCACATCACGGCGGATAGAAGACCGGTGGTGAAGGAGTTTTACGAGCTCATGAATGAAGGTCTACAGTTGGAGTTGTCTGGTACAGGTACTTTGATTGCACAGATGAAGGTGATACCCGTGTTTCTGGAGCAGGTGGCTCAGAAACAGCATGAGGACCCAGAGTTAGTGAAGATTGCCAGGACTGTTCAGTCGGGCAAAGATAATGAGTTCAGATTTGACAGTAAGGGGATCCTCCGCTATGGGAGCAGATTATGTGTACCAGATGACATAGGGCTTAAGGGAGACATTATGAGAGAAGCTCATAATGCAAGATACAGCGTTCACCCCGGAGCCACCAAGATGTATCAAGATTTAAAGAAGGTTTATTGGTGGCCAGCGATGAAGAAAGAAGTGGCACAGTTTGTGTCCGCCTGCGAAGTATGTCTGAGGGTGAAGCTGGAACATCAGAAGCCGGCTGGAATGCTTAACCCGCTACCTATTCCAGAGTGGAAATGGGAGAATATAGCTATGGACTTCGTAGTGGGGTTACCGGTAGCGTCCAACAGATTGGACTCCATATGGGTGATTGTGGACAGACTCACCAAATCTGCTCACTTCATCCCTGTCAGGAGTGGCTATTCTGTGGACAAGTTAGCGCAGGTGTATGTAAACGAGATTGTCAGACTGCATGGGGTTCCCGTTTCTATAGTGTCAGATAGAGGGCCCCAGTTCACCTCCAGGTTTTGGCGGAGTCTGCAGGATGCCATGGGTACCAGGTTGGATTTCAGTACTGCCTTCCATCCATAAACGGACGGACAGTCAGAAAGGACCATCCAGACCATAGAGGATATGCTCAGAATGTGTGTGTTGGACTTTGGCGGTTCTTGGAGGCAGCATCTACCTTTGGTGGAGTTTGCCTACAATAACAGCCATCATGCTAGCATCGGGATGGCTCCATATGAAGCTTTGTATGGAAGGAAGTGCAGGTCCCCTGTTTGCTGGGAGGAAGTTGGAGAGAAGGCTTTAGCAGGGCCTGAGTTAGTTGAGATCACCAGCAGGGTGGTACCCATCATCAGAGAAAGAATCAAGACTGCTGCAAGCAGACAGAAGAGTTATGCAGACGTCCGCAGGAGACAGTTAGAGTTTCAGGAGGGGGATCTGGTATTGCTCAAGGTGTCTCCAATGAAGGGAGTGGTTCGCTTCGGAAAGAAAGGTAAACTAGCCCCACGATACATCGGACCCTTTGAAGTCTTGCAAAAGATTGGGAGTGTATCGTACAAGCTAGACTTGCCTGCATCTATGGACAGACTCCATCCGGTTTTCCATGTTTCCATGTTAAGAAAGTACGTGTCAGATCCGAGCAAGGTTCTTAGTGAGCCTGATGTAGAGATCCAAGAGGATCTCACCTATGTAGAGCAGCCAGTGCGGATTCTTGACACTCAGATCAGAAAGTTGAGAAACAAGGAAATCCCAATGGTGAAAGTCCTTTGGAACCACCACAACATAGAAGAATGCACTTGGGAGACACGGGAGTCTATGCTCCAGCAATATCCCCACCTCTTTTAAGGTTAGATCCCTATGTGTTTATGTGCCTTGTATGTGCGTTATGTTTTTTGCCATGCTATGTGTGCTAGTTGAGGAACATTCGGGGACGAATGTTCTTAAGGGGGGGAGAATGTAATACCCGGCTAGACTCCGGTATCGAAATCCCTACCGTCCGGTGGGATCTCGAACGTCGGAAATCTCTAGAAGGGTAAGAACACGTTTTATAAAATGTTTTCATGTATTTTAATGTTTTAAGTATAAAAGAAAATGAGTTTTTACATGAAAATAGCATTGGAGGAAAACTCAGGTTCGGCCGCCGAAAGGCAAGTTCGGCCGCCGAACATGCATGCGTTTTGGAGGCACGTTAGGCCCCCGAAAGCATGAGTGAGGGAAGTACAGGTTCGGCCGCCGAACCTCATGTTCGGCCGCCGAACATGGCATGCATGCGGAGGCACATTCGGCCCCCGAACGTGGTCTGGCCAGCCACTATAAAAGGGTCCCTTAGCCGAAAATGGGCGAGCTTTTCCCCATTTTCGGCCAAGGTGAGCTTTCCGCCGCCCCTCACCCATTTTTGATGTTCTTCCTCTAAATCTTTCAAGATTTTCACTTGTTTTCCCTTGGTTTTGAAGATCTAAGCTTTTGAAACAAGTTTTGGAGCTTTGGGAACTCAGGAGCTCATTTTCGTGGATCTCCAAGTTTAGGTCGTCTCCCTCTCGATCTCCAAGAGGTAAGAGCCGATCTTAAGCTCCTTATGTGTTTTAACTAAGTTTTATGCAAGATCTATGGGTAGAAATGCATGTTAGGGTATATGTTGAGTTTATGGGTTTTGATGCTTTGATGAACAATGTAGCTTGTTTATGTGTTGTTGGAAGTGTTGTAGATGGGGTATATGATAGTTTGAGACCCCTAGGTGTAATGTATGTGAGGTATGCATGTTTTAGAACTAGTTTTTACATGATTTGAGCGTGGGAGGCAAAATGTGCATAGAGGAGCTGAGTTTCTGCCCTTCGGGAGAAGCTCAGGTTCGGCCGCCGAAGTGACTTTCGGCCGCCGAACCCTCTTTTGTGGAGGCAGCATTCGGCTGCCGAAGTTGCCCCCGAAAAGAGACTTTCGTCTCTGTCTGGGACTTTCGGCCGCCGAAGGTGCCGCCGAAAGTGCCTGACTTTCGGATCTGTCCAGGACTTTCGGCCGCCGAAGGTGCCGCCGAAAGTGCACTGTTCAGCCATTTCATGCATATTTCTATGTGATGTTTTCATGATGTTCTAGGGGGTTTTTGGGGAGTATTTATGAGTCATGTTTATGTATGTTCGGTCCCTCATTTGAGTCCACCTGTGTAGGTTCGGACCCGAGAAATCAGGGACCCCAGCACTGAGATAGCTGCTTCAGAGTCTGTTGAGCTTCAGCTAAGAGGTGAGTGGAATGAACCTTAAGTTTTTAAATAAATGTAATATAACTTTTTGGAGCATGTTCATGCATCATATATGCCATGTGATATTTTAGGTTGTTTACATTAGTATTCACGAATATGTTGCATTGCATAATATGATGTGGATGCGGATTGGCTATTGGATGATCCTCTAGTCCTCCTATGGTATGTGTAACGACCCGGAAACCGATACCCCTCTGTAACGGCCCGAACCATCACCGGCGCTAGGATCCAGATCGGCTTAAGGCCGCCGGGACCCGTAGCAAGCCAACATACATACTATTACCTGGTAAAATCCCGTGCATGAACCAAAACTTAAACATAAAGCCTGAAACCTGAACATACACCAAGCTTGATCCGTATGCTACAACATAACTGTGAACATAAACTTTCCCATACTAGAGCCCTCATCAAATGCTCTAGCTGGGTCAACATTACAGAAAATCAAGCCTGGTTCTCAACTCAACAGTAAAACATTTCATAATCATGCATCAACAGGGATTAACCAGTCTATAGGTGTAATACCCGGCTAGAATCCGGCACCGGAATTCCTATTATCTGGCGGAATCCGGGGTGTTGGGATTCTATCTAAGGGTAGGAGTTATGTGTTACTAAGGATTATGATGTGTTTGAATGTTTTTAAGATAAATGGAACTAAGTTATGAGTTGAAATGACCTAAGGCAGAGGAGCCAAGTTCGGCCGCCGAAAGTAAGTTCGGTCGCCGAAAGTGTTTGGCTTCCGAAGGGAAGTTCGACCCCCGAATGTTGCATGGTCTTGCATGTCATTGGGCAGCCGACGATGAGTTGGCCAGCCAAGCTGAGTCATGGCTTTTGACAGATGTTGGCCTCAGATTCTTGCCATGAATTAGCCACGTCTTCATGACTCATCTGCAAGTGTTTTGAGCAGCTCATGCAGAAGTGTGCTCATTCACTAAGTTTTGAAGGGTTTGAAGCAAAAAGTGAGTTTGAGAGAGTTTGAGAGTGTGAGAAGAGGTGATCCGTTTTTCCCTTGTTCAGAGTGTTTAGTTTCTTGCTACAGGAAGTAAGTGATGCACTTGAACATGTGTATATGTTTCTGAGTTTATGGGGATAAAGGAAGGAGCTGCATGCTTAGGGTATTAATGGTAGTTTTAAAGCATTATGCATGGCTACATGTTTATGTGTTATGTTTGTTTTGTTGTTTGGGGTTATTAGCTAGTTTTGGACCCCTGTGATCATATACATGAGTATATGTATGTTGAGGAGATGAAGTTTGCATGGTTTGAGAAGTTGAAGGAAAGAAGGAGATGGTTTGCCGTTGAAACTGAGTTCTGGATGAACTCAGGTTCGGCAGCCGAAAGTTCATTCGGCCGCCGAACCTCTTGCATGGTAGCTTAGGCTGCCACAGCTTGCCCCCGAGTGTTTTGCATGTTCGGCTCTGTTGGGGGGATTCGGCCGCCGAAGGTGCCGCCGAAGGTGCTTGAGTTTCGTCTCTGGAGAGGACATTCGGCCGCCGAACCTACCGCCGAAAGTGTTCTGTCCAGCTTTTCTTTTGCATGCTTTGCATGATTAGTTAAGTGAGTTTCAGGGGATTCTTGGGGAGTTAATAGAAGTATTGATAAGTTAGTTTGGTCCCTCATTTGAGTCCATCTGTATAGGTACAGACCAGAGGAACCAGAGAGAGCAGCAGTGAGTACTGCTCCAGAATTTCAGAGCCTGCAGAGTCAGTCAGTCCAGATAGCCAGAGGTGAGTGGAACTAAACTTATTTCTTTTAATTGAATCACAAATTGCTTTTAGCATATCTCATGCATCATGTTTATACCATAGGTTGATTGCATTAGTATTCACGAATATGTTGCATTGCATTGTTATTTGATGATGTGAGTAAATGCTGAATGATCCAATAGTCACGGACAGGAAGACCAGGAGCCTTTGACTACGCCCTGGCACGTATAGTAAAGACCAGGAGCCTTTGACTACGCCCTGGCAGGTATATAGCAAAGTCCAGGAGCCTTTGACTACGCCCTGGCAATGGTAAGTTCACAGGTGTTATATACACATATACATATATGACAGGAAGACCAGGTGCTCGATTCTACGCCCTGGCACAGAGTTACTGGGACTATGTGGTGACAGGTTTACTCTTGATGTGGCTTGTCTGTGATATGGTGCATTCCATGAGATCATATTTTACTGAGATGTTTTACTGTTCTACTCACTGGGCTATAGAGCTCATCCCACTCCCTTAACCCCAGTTTTGCAGGTTCAGATTCAGTATTCAGATTCAGTATTCAGTATTCAGTATTCAGTGTACAGTGTACAGGAAGGGACAGTCCAGCAGAGTACAGAAAAAGTAAAGAGATATGTAATAGCGTAGAGTGGACATGTAATATTAAAGAGATGTAATAGTTGTTGCTTGACCTAGTGATGTATGTGTTGTACATGATCTGTATATATATATATGTTTTCCTGCATGTGAAAACCAGGCTTAACAGGTATGAGTTACCCATCTAGAGCAAGCTCTAGTCAGGGATACAGAGTACAGAGTACATGAGTACAGAGTACAGAGATAGTGCATGCACAGGTTAAGCCTTGGTTCAGAAAAGAGTTTTATTTTCACAGAAAATGTATGATCATGTATGAGTGTTACAGGTACACAGAGAGTATAGTAGGCTTGCTACGGGTTCTGGCGGCCTTAAGCCGACCTGAATCCTAGCGCCGGTGACAGTCCTTTTTGGGGTCGTTACAGATTGGTATCAGAGCCCTAGGTTCACATGATCGGACCTATAGAGACAGTGTTGGGCTCAGACAGGTTAGAAGTGGTCAAGCACAATAGGAAATATCATGTCCACTAGGATAGGGTCGTGAGTCCTATCTGCTATGATATGCCATGAGTATTGTATGTGTATGATTGATATGTGATGTTTATGTGCTAATGTAATACCCGGCTAAACCCGGCATCGGAATTCTTACCGTCCGGTGGGATTCAAGGATGTCAGAGGTTTCCTGAGGGTAGAGTGAAGGTTTTCTAAAATGTTTTAAAGTATTTTAACAGTTTGATTAGGAAATAGTTGAGTTTTAGGGAGAAATGGCCAAAGGAGTTTCTGTCATGTTCGGCCCCCGAATGTTAAGTTCGGCCGCCGAAAGTGCCCAATGTTCGGCCCCCGAAGTTTATGTTCGGCCTCCGAAAGTTGCATGGTTTTGCATGCAGTTTCGGCAGCCGAAGCTGGGGTGGTCGGCTAAGCTGTGCATGCGCCTCGGTCCGTGGTTTGGCCAGCTGTTGCCTCCAGATCATGGCTAGAGGGTTATGCCACGTCTCCCATGACTCATCTATACACTTTTAATCACTCATGCACAGGTTTGAGGGTGGTAAAGTGTTTAGAACGTTTTGAAACAAAAGAAGAGAGTTTTGGTGTTTTGGTGAAGGAAAAGAGGTGTTGGTGCATAGCTTGGTGTTCAGGTTGTCCAGCTTCTGATTTCAGGAGGTAAGGGAAGTCTTTATACTTGTTTTACTGATTTCTAATAGCTTTTAAAGTGGTTAAGGGTAGAGTGGCATGTTTAGGTTTTAAAGTTGAGTTTTTGATGTTTTCATGGTGTAAGCATGATTATGTGTTATAGTTGCTGTTTTGTTGGGGTTAGTAGGTAGTTTTGGACCCCTTTGAGCATATACCAGAGTATATGCAAGTTGAGGAGTTGTGTATGCAGGATTGTGTAGAGTTGGTGCTTGGCAGGAGATGGTTGTGCACGAAGCTGAGTTCTGGATGAACTCAGGTTCGGCCGCCGAAGGGAGGATTCGGCCGCCGAACCCCTTGTGAAGGCAGTTTCGGCTGCCTAAGGTTGCCTCCGAAAGAATGGACTTTCGGATCTGTCCAGCACATTCGGCCGCCGAAGGTGCCGCCGAAGGTGTCCTGCCTAGTTTTTCCTATGCATACTTTATGTGATTGTTTTATGAGTTTTTAGAGGGATTTTGGGGAGTTGTTTAAGAGTTGATAAGAGTATGTTTGACACCTCATTCGAGTCCCTTTGTGTAGGAGTGGACCCGACAGTTCAGGGAGGTCGTCAGGATTAGCAGTTGCAGAGTCAGTCAGTATCTGCCAGAGGAGCAGAGGTGAGTAGAACTAAACTTAATCGTTTATTAAAGAAACATAATGCTTTAGCATAGTTCATGCATCATGAATGCTATGATATGTATTAGGGTGATTGCATTAGAATCACGAATGTGAAGCATTGCATATTATGTGATCAGAGATTAGGTGGACCCAGGCGACTCCAATAGCCTAAGCTTCGGCTCCTGTCATTGTGTCAGGTCAGTTGGGCAATTACTTATTGGAATGCCCTGTGTAGCTCCTTTGGGGGGGGCCAGTGTTGACAGAGGGTATTTTTGGGGTCATGTCTACCTTAGTGGGGATTGGACCAAGGCGACTTCAATAGCCCGTCAAGGGAGTTTTGGGGTCATGTCTAATCCAAGATATATTGAGATGTTTGTGTTGTGATGCATTTTCATATATAGTGCGTATGAATGAACTGTTTTCAGTGTTTCTACTCACTGGGCTTTAGAAGCTCATCCCTTTCCCTTAATCCCAGTTTTGCAGGTACAGGGTTAGCTGGGAAGTCAGAAGCATCAGAGTGTTGGCTTCAGTATGATTGTGTATAGCATAGTGTGGACATGATGTATGTAAAAGGATATATGTAAAGTGATGTAATAGTTAGTCAGTTAAGGTATAAATGTATTAGAATGTGCTTTTGCCTATTGTCTAGTGTATGTTAATCCCTTGTCTATGCATGTATCCTGTTTTCAGTTTAATGATGAGCAATGAGTCAAACCAGGCTTAATAACATGTTGTGTTTCAAAAACCCAGTGAATTATAACTGTGAGGGAAGACAGGGTTTAATTCCCTTGACCCAAGACCAGTACGGAGGAAAGACCAGGTTTGATTCCTGTGATCCATAGAGAGGCCAATAGAGAAGATCAGGTTTGATTCCTGTGACTCTATGGTAGCCAAGTTAACTTATGATATGCTGACCCTTACAGAGTGGGTTCTATGCTGCAGAGCGCATAGGGTATGGAGGTTACTTGGTACAGCATCACTGGTGTATTACAGATAGCCCTGAGGGCTAGTTCAGATTCGTATATCTGAGCATTTGGTTCATATGATTGGACCTATAGTACAGTGTTTTAAAGGTTAAGTCTGGTAGTTTTAAAGACAAGTTTTAAAAAGTAATAGTCCTGTCGGATCATGTATGGGATTTTAACAGATACACAGAGTTCATAGCAGGCTTACTACGGGTCCCGGCGGCCTTAAGCCGATCTGGATCCTAGTGCCGAGCAGTTTGGGCCGTTACAAAGAGGGTACCGGTTTCCGGGCTGTTACAGATGGTATCAGAGCATAGGGCCTCTGAAGTACGGTGTGTTGAGCATTTTTTGTTCAAGGATTAGCGAGGTCCCACATCGGAAAGAGGTTGGTCTAGAGTCATAGTAAGGCAAAGCACAATAAGTAAAATCATGTCCACTAAGATAAGGATATTGAATTTTGTTTTGCATACTGATGTGAAATGCACATGTATATTCATGGGTATTAATGTGATGCTATGTATGCATGTATATGTTTTATGTTCATGTGGTTCATATGAACTCTATGTGTGCTAATGTTTGTTTCTTGTGTTGTTCTTCAGGATAGCTAAGATGAGTGGTGTTAGTCCGCAGATTGATTCAGATCCGTCTGAAGCATCTTTTGATGAAAATAGAGGAGGCATGGATTTAGGAAATAGGAGAGAGTTGGGAATAGATGTGCAAAGAAAGGATGTAGGATTACAGGTGAATATGGATGACGAGTCTTTAGATGATGCTCAGACCAAGGATACCAAAATGTCAGGTATAGGAGAAAATGATCCTTCCACTTGGAGTACAGCTACCTGGAAAGGAGCAAAGTGGGGGAAAGTTAAAAAGAAAAAGGTTAGGGGTCTTAAAGGGAAAAAGAAAAGAGAATATTGGAATAGGAAAGAACTTAGTTCTGGTGGTGGTGTTGATTCGAGTTCTGGTATAGATAGACCAAAATGTTTGAGGTGTGGAAGATTGCATAAGGGAGTTTGTCTTGTTGGCATGACAGGATGTTATAGATGTGGTCAGGAGGGACATGTGATTCGTGAGTGTCGTACGATGCCTTGGATGATTCAGTCCCGGCAGACATTTTCAGGTAGAGATGTTCAGCAGGGGATAGTCCCATCAGATTCAGTGGTGCCAGGTATGCTCATTTTGAGAGTTTTGATGTGTATGATTCTTTTGTGGACCCTAGTGGGATTGAGAGAGATAGATCAGAAAAAGAAAAAGAGGAAAAGAAAAAGTAACAGTGATCTTAGAAAGAGATTAGAATTAGTCTGGGATTGGGTGGTAGTGAGGCAAGGAAAAGGGTGAGCCTTTTCTTCAGCAGATTCCCGAGAGAAGTTCCATTAGCTTTAGCCTGGATCTTTACCCTGACGTAATAGGAGGCTAACATATCGAATACGGCGACGTTAGGTACGTTTGCTTGTGAGTATTCGGATGTGTATGCTGTTTGTGTTGGACCCTAGTGTTTCGCTTTTCCTGTTGTTGTGAGCTGTTGATAGGATGGGTTTGATGACTTCTGGGCTTAGCGTGTTTTCTCTGGTCAGTGGACCGGAGTATGATCCATCTGACGCAGAGTCAGATAGTACAGTTCAGAGTGTATAGAGAGTAGGCGATGCCTTCCAGCTGACCTTATGGTTCTAGGGGTGACTCTTGGTGTCAACCTAGGGCGGATTGGCTAGCTACTCACCGTACTACCTGAGTCCACAGAGACAAGGTAGCAACGTTCAGAGCTAAGAATGGATCAGAGGTAGTCCTTTAGTGGGACAGTGTCTAGTGGTGCCTAGAAGTTAATGTCAGTCCATCAGGCTCATGGTTATTCAGGAAAGGTTATCAGAGGGTTGTGAGTAAGTTTGTCAGGACAGGGAATCAGCCTCAGTGCCCTTTACTAGAAGAGAGTTCTAGATGTTTCCCAGAATAGCTGTCAGGTTTACCATCTGTTAGGGAATTAGAGTTTGGAATAAGAGTGGTATCTGGACGCAGAACCATTTCTTTCCTTCTACCCTACAGGATGGCACCTGCAGAGAAAGAGAGAGTTCAGAAGAGTCAGAAAAGTATAAGAGAGCTTAGTAGATAAAGGGTGTATCTGACTTAGTACCTCACCCTGGAAGATTCCAGTATTGTTGTGGAAAACGAAGGATAGACTCTTGAGATTTTGTTGTAACTGTTTTCAGTTAACAAGATCACTACTAAGCAGTTACAGGTAGTCCTAGATAGGATTGAATGATCTACTAGCTGTTCTAATTAAAGTTGAGTGGATTTATAGATTGGTATGATCAGAGTACAGATTGGTATCTGGTGAGAGAATTAAAGACTGAGAGTTTCACCAAGAGATTAGTTTAGGTAAGAATGATGATCTACTAGCTGATTTGACAAAAGAATTGATTATTATTTTGATGTAATCCGAGATTTGAGTATCACCTATTGAGAGTTAGACAGTGAAAGTTAAGAAAAGATAAAGAGAAAGAGGAGTAATGATCAGAGTAGCGCAGCGGAAGCTGTGAAGTTTAAGAGTAGTTTAAGAGCTTGATGTTCTTTGTTTGTTTGTTTGTTTTTAACATTCGAGGACGAATATTTTTGTAAGGGGGGTAGATTGTAATACCCGGCTAAACCCGGCATCGGAATTCTTACCGTCCGGTGGGATTCAAGGATGTCAGAGGTTTCCTGAGGGTAGAGTGAAGGTTTTCTAAAATGTTTTAAAGTATTTTAACAGTTTGATTAGGAAATAGTTGAGTTTTAGGGAGAAATGGCCAAAGGAGTTTCTGTCATGTTCGGCCCCCGAATGTTAAGTTCGGCCGCCGAAAGTGCCCAATGTTCGGCCCCCGAAGTTTATGTTCGGCCTCCGAAAGTTGCATGGTTTTGCATGCAGTTTCGGCAGCCGAAGCTGGGGTGGTCGGCTAAGCTGTGCATGCGCCTCGGTCCGTGGTTTGGCCAGCTGTTGCCTCCAGATCATGGCTAGAGGGTTATGCCACGTCTCCCATGACTCATCTATACACTTTTAATCACTCATGCACAGGTTTGAGGGTGGTAAAGTGTTTAGAACGTTTTGAAACAAAAGAAGAGAGTTTTGGTGTTTTGGTGAAGGAAAAGAGGTGTTGGTGCATAGCTTGGTGTTCAGGTTGTCCAGCTTCTGATTTCAGGAGGTAAGGGAAGTCTTTATACTTGTTTTACTGATTTCTAATAGCTTTTAAAGTGGTTAAGGGTAGAGTGGCATGTTTAGGTTTTAAAGTTGAGTTTTTGATGTTTTCATGGTGTAAGCATGATTATGTGTTATAGTTGCTGTTTTGTTGGGGTTAGTAGGTAGTTTTGGACCCCTTTGAGCATATACCAGAGTATATGCAAGTTGAGGAGTTGTGTATGCAGGATTGTGTAGAGTTGGTGCTTGGCAGGAGATGGTTGTGCACGAAGCTGAGTTCTGGATGAACTCAGGTTCGGCCGCCGAAGGGAGGATTCGGCCGCCGAACCCCTTGTGAAGGCAGTTTCGGCTGCCTAAGGTTGCCTCCGAAAGAATGGACTTTCGGATCTGTCCAGCACATTCGGCCGCCGAAGGTGCCGCCGAAGGTGTCCTGCCTAGTTTTTCCTATGCATACTTTATGTGATTGTTTTATGAGTTTTTAGAGGGATTTTGGGGAGTTGTTTAAGAGTTGATAAGAGTATGTTTGACACCTCATTCGAGTCCCTTTGTGTAGGAGTGGACCCGACAGTTCAGGGAGGTCGTCAGGATTAGCAGTTGCAGAGTCAGTCAGTATCTGCCAGAGGAGCAGAGGTGAGTAGAACTAAACTTAATCGTTTATTAAAGAAACATAATGCTTTAGCATAGTTCATGCATCATGAATGCTATGATATGTATTAGGGTGATTGCATTAGAATCACGAATGTGAAGCATTGCATATTATGTGATCAGAGATTAGGTGGACCCAGGCGACTCCAATAGCCTAAGCTTCGGCTCCTGTCATTGTGTCAGGTCAGTTGGGCAATTACTTATTGGAATGCCCTGTGTAGCTCCTTTGGGGGGGCCAGTGTTGACAGAGGGTATTTTTGGGGTCATGTCTACCTTAGTGGGGATTGGACCAAGGCGACTTCAATAGCCCGTCAAGGGAGTTTTGGGGTCATGTCTAATCCAAGATATATTGAGATGTTTGTGTTGTGATGCATTTTCATATATAGTGCGTATGAATGAACTGTTTTCAGTGTTTCTACTCACTGGGCTTTAGAAGCTCATCCCTTTCCCTTAATCCCAGTTTTGCAGGTACAGGGTTAGCTGGGAAGTCAGAAGCATCAGAGTGTTGGCTTCAGTATGATTGTGTATAGCATAGTGTGGACATGATGTATGTAAAAGGATATATGTAAAGTGATGTAATAGTTAGTCAGTTAAGGTATAAATGTATTAGAATGTGCTTTTGCCTATTGTCTAGTGTATGTTAATCCCTTGTCTATGCATGTATCCTGTTTTCAGTTTAATGATGAGCAATGAGTCAAACCAGGCTTAATAACATGTTGTGTTTCAAAAACCCAGTGAATTATAACTGTGAGGGAAGACAGGGTTTAATTCCCTTGACCCAAGACCAGTGCGGAGGAAAGACCAGGTTTGATTCCTGTGATCCATAGAGAGGCCAATAGAGAAGATCAGGTTTGATTCCTGTGACTCTATGGTAGCCAAGTTAACTTATGATATGCTGACCCTTACAGAGTGGGTTCTATGCTGCAGAGCGCATAGGGTATGGAGGTTACTTGGTACAGCATCACTGGTGTATTACAGATAGCCCTGAGGGCTAGTTCAGATTCGTATATCTGAGCATTTGGTTCATATGATTGGACCTATAGTACAGTGTTTTAAAGGTTAAGTCTGGTAGTTTTAAAGACAAGTTTTAAAAAGTAATAGTCCTGTCGGATCATGTATGGGATTTTAACAGATACACAGAGTTCATAGCAGGCTTACTACGGGTCCCGGCGGCCTTAAGCCGATCTGGATCCTAGTGCCGAGCAGTTTGGGCCGTTACAAAGAGGGTACCGGTTTCCGGGCTGTTACAGCTAAAGTGGTATGTTATATGTTGTGTTTCCAGAGTAAGATGCGAGGAACTCGTCGATCAGCTCGATTGACTGGAGTCCCACCAGAGAATGAGAGACCAGCTGCTCGTCCTCCTGCATTGCCAAGGGCAAGGTCTCAGAGATCTAGCAGGGAAGGTACGTCAATAGACCCTCGAAGGTCTGTAGACGAGAGCAGAAGAGGAACAGTTAGGGGAGGAAGATCAGAGGAAAGGAGGGAAGCTATGGAGATTGATCAGTCTAGAGATGATAGCATGGGTATAGGCAGTTTTGAGGAAGGTATGGGAGAATCACAGGGTGGTGCTCAGGCCTCAGGTTTTGGCTATCCATCCTTGTTTCAGGAGCAAGAGTATCCGAGGGAGGGGATGTCGGAGTACTCTCGATTTGACCCATATCCTACATACATGCCATATATGCCATATCCTCACTATTACCCATCATATCCACCATATCCTATGTATCCATTTTCCCCTATACATCCAAGTGCAGCACACCTAGAGCCAAATGAACCAAATGAACCAGTACTACCACCAGAACCAGTAGCCCCTGTTGTTGACAGACATGAACCTAGCTCATCTGGAGGTAAAGTCCAAATGACGGAGTACTTGAAATTGGATGCTCCTAATTACAATACGGGAGATGATCCATTTGATTACCTCAGAGCAGTTCGGATGATCACCAGTGAATTGGGAGCAGATGATAGGAGAGCCATTGAGATGGCAGGTTTCACAATAAAGTGCAGGAAAGCCAGAGAATGGTTTAAGAATTATGTGGAGCCTAGAATGGACAGCATATCATGGGGAGAGTTCGCCAATGAGTTTGCAGGGTGGGCTTTTCCTAACAGCTCCAGGGAGATGAAAGTCATAGAGTTTGAACAGCTGAGACAGACAGACGAGATGAGTGTTGATGAATTCACAGATAAGTTCCTGGATTTGCTTCAGTACGTGGGTCAAGCCTATGATACTGATCAGAAGAAAGCAAGGAGATATACTATGAGATTGCATCCCAGGTATGCTTCCTTGATTCTTCCAGCCGAAAAGGAGAGTTTCCATACGATAGTAGATGCAGCCAGGAAAATGGAAGCTAGTGCCAATATTCAGAAACAGTCAAAGGCACAGGCTTCGGGTTCTAAGGCCCCCAGTTCAGGTTTTACAGGTAATAAGAGATGGGATAGAGCGAGAGGAACAAGGAAAGGGTTCTGGAGTAAAGTCAAGTCAGGTCTGGGAATAGGTAGTGGCTCAAGCTCTGGCACAGCTCCAGTCTGCAGACGATGCGGAAAACCACATGGAGGAGTTTGTCGGTTGGGATCTACAGCTTGTTTTCGATGTGGACAGGAAGGGCATATTGCTCGGGATTGTCCGCAGATGACTTTTGCACCATCCCAGCAGATGAGTTCAGGCAGTGTGGTACAGCCAGTTGTACGGCCAGCAGCTCCAGTCATGCCTCAGACTAGTGGCAGAGGTAGAGGGAGAGGGGTAGCCTCTACTTCAGCAGCAGGTTCCCGAGGTGGAAATCCGGTAGCCCCAGCACGGATTTTCACAGTGACACAAGAGGAGGCTAACACGTCGAACACAGTGGTGTCAGGTAATCTCATCATTGGGTGTTCTGATGTGTATGCTTTGATGGACCCCGGTGCTTCTCATTCCTTTATTGCTTCGAGAGCCATAGAGCGATTGGGTTTGATCAGTTCTGAGTTAGAGTATCCTCTCTGGGTCAGTGGACCTAGATGTGACCCATCAGTGGCAGTGTCAGTCTATCGTTTCAGTCCAGTATTCATAGAGGGTAGATGCCTTCCAGCTGACCTTGTGGTTCTAGACTTGACAGATTTTGATGTCATTCTAGGGATGGATTGGCTATCTGCATATAGTGCTACGTTGGACTGTCGAGAGAAGCTAGTGAGTCTCAGAGACCAGGATGGGTCAGAGTGTGTCTTCAGAGGAGACAGGAGAGGTACACCCAGAGGTATGATTTCAGCCCTTCAGGCTCGTCGTTTGCTTAGGAGGGGTTGTCAGGGGTTTCTAGCTCATGTGAGAGAGCTAGATAGTCAGGTTAGGGAACCAGCCACAGTACCAGTAGTCCGAGAGTTTCTCGATGTGTTCCCAGACGACTTGCCAGGACTACCACCTGATAGGGAGATAGGGTTTGAAATTGAATTACTGCCAGGTACCAGACCTATCTCTATTCCTCCCTACAGGATGGCGCCACCTGAATTAACAGAGTTGAAAGAACAGTTGCAGGACTTGGTAGATAAGGGTTTCATCCGCCCTAGTACCTCACCTTGGGGTGCTCCAGTGCTCTTTGTCAGAAAGAAGGATGGATCCTTTAGACTTTGTATCGACTACAGACAGTTGAACAAGGTCACTATCAAGAACAGGTATCCCTTACCTAGGATTGATGATCTATTTGACCAGCTAGCTGGAGCAGGTTGTTTCTCGAAAATAGATCTGAGATCTGGGTATCATCAGTTGAGAGTCAGAGAGGCAGATGTGCCTAAGACAGCTTTCCGGACCAGGTATGGGCATTATGAGTTCTTAGTGATGCCGTTCGGGTTGACTAACGCCCCTGCAGCATTTATGAATCTCATGAACAGGGTATTCAGTGAGTTTCTGGATCACTTTGTCATTGTGTTTATCGATGATATCTTAGTGTATTCCAGAAATGCAGAGGAGCATGCCCAGCATCTGAGGATCGTTTTACAGACACTGAGAGAGCATGGTTTATATGCCAAGTTCTCGAAGTGTGAGTTTTGGTTGCGGAGCATTGCCTTCTTGGGACATGTGGTATCAGCAGAGGGTATTGAGGTAGACCCCAAGAAGATAGAGGCTGTAGCTAACTGGCCCAGACCCACGACAGTGACTGAGATTAAAAGCTTTCTGGGACTGGCAGATTACTACAGGAGGTTCGTTCAGAACTTCTCAAAGATAGCAGCTCCTATGACCAAATTGACTTAGAAGAACCAGAAATTTATCTGGTCAGACCAGTGTGAAGAGAGCTTTGAGGAGCTCAAAAGGAGATTGACAACAGCACCAGTGTTAGCTCTGCCTGTTAGTAATAAAGAGTTCACAGTGTTCTGTGATGCATCTCGAGTGGGATTGGGTTGTGTATTGATGCAGAGTGATAGAGTAATAGCTTATGCTTCTAGACAGTTGAAGAAGCACGAGTTGACTTACCCTACCCATGACCTAGAGATGGCAGCAGTTATCTTTGCACTTAAGATGTGGCGGCATTACCTCTACGGAGTGAAATGCGAGATCTTCACTGATCATAAGAGTTTACAGTACATCTTAAGTCAAAGAGAGCTGAATTTGAGGCAGAGAAGGTGGGTTGAATTGCTCAGTGATTATGATTGTAAGATCCAGTATCATCCGGGTAAGGCGAATGTTGTCGCAGACGCCCTAAGCCGGAAGTCACTAGGCAGTTTATCCCATATAGTAGCAGAGCGGAGACCAGTTGTGATGGAGCTTTATAAGCTCTTTGACGAGGGATTACAGCTAGAGTTGTCTGGTACAGGTGCGTTGATAGCACAGATGAGAGTGACACCTGTGTTTCTGGAGCAGATAGCACAGAGACAGCATGAGGACGCTGAGTTGATGAAAATTGCCAGGACTGTTCAGTCAGGCAATAGTGTAGAGTTTAGATTTGACAGTAAAGGGATCCTACGCTATGGGAGTCGACTTTGTGTACCAGATAGGGGCAGTGTGAAGGAAGACATTATGAGGGAAGCTCATAATGCGAGGTATAGTGTTCACCCAGGAGCTACCAAGATGTATCAGGATCTGAAAAGAGTCTATTGGTGGCCAGCCATGAAGAAAGAAGTGGCGCAGTTCGTGACAGCCTGTGAGGTTTGTCAGAGGGTGAAATTAGAACATCAGAAACCAGCAGGAATGCTTAACCCATTACCGATTCCAGAGTGGAAATGGGAGAACATAGCCATGGATTTTGTAGTGGGTTTACCAGTAGCGTCCAACAGGATAGACTCGATATGGGTGATTGTGGACAGACTCACGAAATCTGCTCATTTTCTTCCAGTACGGAGTAGCTATTCTGTGGATAAGTTGGCACAGGTCTATCTGGATGAGATAGTGAGATTACATGGAGTTCCAGTGTCTATAGTTTCAGACAGAGGACCTCAGTTTACTTCTCGTTTTTGGCGGAGTCTGCAAAGTGCGATGGGCACGAGATTGGATTTTAGTACTGCTTTCCACCCACAGACTGATGGACAGTCAGAAAGGACCATCCAGACCATAGAGGATATGCTTCGCCTATGTGTGTTAGACTTTGGCGGTTCTTGGAGGCAGCATCTACCTTTGGTGGAGTTTGCCTACAATAACAGTCATCATGCTAGCATTGGGATGGCTCCTTATGAAGCATTATATGGGAGGAAATGCAGATCCCCTGTTTGCTGGGAAGAGGTAGGAGAGAAGGCTCTTGCAGGGCCAGAGTTAGTAGACATTACCAGTAGAATGGTGCCCATGATCAGAGAGAGAATCAGAACAGCTCAGAGTAGACAGAAAAGTTATGCAGACGTTCGTAGAAAGCAGTTAGAATTTCAAGAGGGTAATTGGGTATTGCTGAAAGTGTCTCCAATGAAAGGAGTGGTTCGTTTTGGGAAGAAAGGTAAATTAGCCCCACGGTACATTGGACCCTTTGAGGTGTTGCAGAGGATCGGAAATGTGTCGTATAAGCTGGATTTACCTGCTTCTATGGAGAGGATTCACCCGGTATTTCATGTTTCTATGCTACGACAGTTTGTGTCAGATCCGAATCAGGTTCTGAGTGAGCCTGAGGTGGAGATTCATACAGATCTTACCTATATAGAGCAGCCAGTGCGGATTCTGGACACGCAGATCAGACAGCTAAGGAACAAGGAGATTCCGATGGTGAAGGTTTTGTGGAACCACCATAATCTAGAAGAGTGCACGTGGGAGACGCGGGAGTCTATGCTCCAGCAGTATCCATATTTGTTTTAAGGTTAGTTTCCTCCTTGTGTTTTGTTTTGTGTTTTAGGAACATCCGAGGACGAATGTTCTTAAGGAGGGGAGAATGTAATACCCGGCTAGAATCCGGCACCGGAATTCCTATTATCTGGCGGAATCCGGGGTGTTGGGATTCTATCTAAGGGTAGGAGTTATGTGTTACTAAGGATTATGATGTGTTTGAATGTTTTTAAGATAAATGGAACTAAGTTATGAGTTGAAATGACCTAAGGCAGAGGAGCCAAGTTCGGCCGCCGAAAGTAAGTTCGGCCGCCGAAAGTGTTTGGCTTCCGAAGGGAAGTTCGGCCCCCGAATGTTGCATGGTCTTGCATGTCATTGGGCAGCCGACGATGAGTTGGCCAGCCAAGCTGAGTCATGGCTTTTGACAGATGTTGGCCTCAGATTCTTGCCATGAATTAGCCACGTCTTCATGACTCATCTGCAAGTGTTTTGAGCAGCTCATGCAGAAGTGTGCTCATTCACTAAGTTTTGAAGGGTTTGAAGCAAAAAGTGAGTTTGAGAGAGTTTGAGAGTGTGAGAAGAGGTGATCCGTTTTTCCCTTGTTCAGAGTGTTTAGTTTCTTGCTACAGGAAGTAAGTGATGCACTTGAACATGTGTATATGTTTCTGAGTTTATGGGGATAAAGGAAGGAGCTGCATGCTTAGGGTATTAATGGTAGTTTTAAAGCATTATGCATGGCTACATGTTTATGTGTTATGTTTGTTTTGTTGTTTGGGGTTATTAGCTAGTTTTGGACCCCTGTGATCATATACATGAGTATATGTATGTTGAGGAGATGAAGTTTGCATGGTTTGAGAAGTTGAAGGAAAGAAGGAGATGGTTTGCCGTTGAAACTGAGTTCTGGATGAACTCAGGTTCGGCAGCCGAAAGTTCATTCGGCCGCCGAACCTCTTGCATGGTAGCTTAGGCTGCCACAGCTTGCCCCCAAGTGTTTTGCATGTTCGGCTCTGTTGGGGGGATTCGGCCGCCGAAGGTGCCGCCGAAGGTGCTTGAGTTTCGTCTCTGGAGAGGACATTCGGCCGCCGAACCTGCCGCCGAAAGTGTTCTGTCCAGCTTTTCTTTTGCATGCTTTGCATGATTAGTTAAGTGAGTTTCAGGGGATTCTTGGGGAGTTAATAGAAGTATTGATAAGTTAGTTTGGTCCCTCATTTGAGTCCATCTGTATAGGTACAGACCAGAGGAACCAGAGAGAGCAGCAGTGAGTACTGCTCCAGAATTTCAGAGCCTGCAGAGTCAGTCAGTCCAGATAGCCAGAGGTGAGTGGAACTAAACTTATGACTTTTAATTGAATCACAAATTGCTTTTAGCATATCTCATGCATCATGTTTATACCATAGGTTGATTGCATTAGTATTCACGAATATGTTGCATTGCATTGTTATTTGATGATGTGAGTAAATGCTGAATGATCCAATAGTCACAGACAGGAAGACCAGGAGCCTTTGACTACGCCCTGGCACGTATAGTAAAGACCAGGAGCCTTTGACTACGCCCTGGCAGGTATATAGCAAAGTCCAGGAGCCTTTGACTACGCCCTGGCAATGGTAAGTTCACAGGTGTTATATACACATATACATATATGACAGGAAGACCAGGTGCTCGATTCTACGCCCTGGCACAGAGTTACTGGGACTATGTGGTGACAGGTTTACTCTTGATGTGGCTTGTCTGTGATATGGTGCATTCCATGAGATCATATTTTACTGAGATGTTTTACTGTTCTACTCACTGGGCTATAGAGCTCATCCGACTCCCTTAACCCCAGTTTTGCAGGTTCAGATTCAGTATTCAGATTCAGTATTCAGTGTACAGTGTACAGGAAGGGACAGTCCAGCAGAGTACAGAAAAAGTAAAGAGATATGTAATAGCGTAGAGTGGACATGTAATATTAAAGAGATGTAATAGTTGTTGCTTGACCTAGTGATGTATGTGTTGTACATGATCTGTATATATATATATATGTTTTCCTGCATGTGAAAACCAGGCTTAACAGGTATGAGTTACCCATCTAGAGCAAGCTCTAGTCAGGGATACAGAGTACAGAGTACATGAGTACAGAGTACAGAGATAGTGCATGCACAGGTTAAGCCTTGGTTCAGAAAAGAGTTTTATTTTCACAGAAAATGTATGATCATGTATGAGTGTTACAGGTACACAGAGAGTATAGTAGGCTTGCTACGGGTTCTGGCGGCCTTAAGCCGACCTGAATCCTAGCGCCGGTGACGGTCCTTTTTGGGGTCGTTACAATAGGGCCAAGCACACGCTAATCCATAAACATTAACTCTACTAACTGCTACATACATTATCTCAAATTACATTACATCAACTTATATTACATGTCCACTTCTAAAACTACTAAACTGATACATAAACATAAACTATTACATAAAACACACGTCTCTTAATCTTTACCCTGCTGACTTCTGAGCTCTGACTTAAACCTGCAACACTGGGGTTAGGGGAGAGGGGTGAGCTAAAAAGCCCAGTGAGTAGAAACAGAGAAAACAGTTCATTAATTTCATGCTTTCATGAAATGCATCATAACACAAGTAAATCACATAACTTTCTCTGGTCCGTCTCGGGGTTCATGCAGATACCTATTCCCCACGGAGTGTTTTCTGAGAGTACTCTTGAATTGCTAGCATCTTTACTCTCAAGGATCGGACATGACCCCAAAAATCTCTCTGTCGGTGCCCGGCTCCCCAAAGAAGCTCACAGGACTATCATAGACATAACATGGTGTCTGGTCCACAGAGAGCTCACATGGACTTTCCTACAGGTACTCGTCCGGCTCTCAAAGGACTTAGACAAGACTCAATGACAGATATGGGCTATTGGAGTCGCCTTGGTCCAAACCTACCTCAGCATCAACATGAAATAATGCAATGCAACATATTCGTGAACTAGTGCAATCAACCTACTATACATAATCATGATGCATGCTCATGCTTTAGGCATTAGAATTTCTTAAAATAAAACATTAAGTTTAGTTCTACTCACCTCCTGGCAGACGCTGACTGACTCTGCACCTGCTAGCACTAATGGCCTCCTCGGTCTCTCGGGTCCGATCCTACACAGGTGGACTCGAATGAGGTGCCAAACATACTCTAACAACTCACTTAAACATGCATGGAAAACACCCAAGAAACGGCTGGACAGGGCACTTTCGGCGGCACCTTCGGCGGCCGAAAGTCCCTTCCAGAGACGAAACTCGGATAGGTTCGGCGGCAGGTTCGGCGGCCGAAACCCTTAGACAGAAACGAAAGTCCCTCCTTCGGGGGCACATTCGGCAGCCTAAAGACTGCCTCCCATGCAGGTTCGGCGGCCGAAACTCCTTTCGGCGGCCGAACCTGGTCCCCTTTGGACGACAGGTCCGATTCTGCCAAGCCAAAAACCAAACTCAAATATACCCAAATCCTCACATACTCTCTCCCAATCATGTATACTCACTCTCACAAGCATAAAGGAGCATAAACTAACATAAACTCCTCAACACAAACATCATATAACATTCATTGGGTATAAAACCCACATAAACCTAAACATGCATATCTACCCATACTCAACCATCAAAAACTTCATAAAACTTCATGAAAACACTAGGGAAGCAAGGATCTACACTTACCTCTTGAAGATCGAGGGTGGTGTGACCCCTAACTCGGAGGTGTGGAGAATCCAAGCTCCAAAAGCTCCAAGCTCCCAAAACTCCTTTTAAGCTTTAAATCTTCAAACACAAGGGTAGAAATCATGAAAAACTTGAGAGATGGGTAGAGAAAACACGAAAACGACCAAAGGAAGGCATAAACTCACCTGAGCTCGAGAATGGGGAGAAAACTCACCCATTTCCGATCTGAGGGCCTTTTATAGGTGGCCTGGTCGAAGACCTTCGGCAGCCTAACGTGCCCCCTAAACTCATGCATGTTCGGCGGCCGAACTTGACTTTCGGCGGCCGAACCTTGGCTCGTTTAAACAAGACTTTCGGAGGCCAAAAGCACTCCCGAAACCTTTCCATGTTCGGCGGCCGAACTTCACTTTCGGCGGCCGAACCTGGCAAACGCCTCCTTGGTCTTTTCCTTTTCAAAACTCAATTCATTTCCCTTTAAAACCATGAAATCATGTGAAAACATTTTAGAAAATACATTTTACCCTTCTAGAGAGATCCAACACCCTAGATTCCGCCGGAGGGCAGGAATTCCGATGCCGGATTCTAGCCGGGTATTACATTCTTCCCCCCTTACAGAACATTCGTCCCCGAATGTTCCTCAACTACTCATGCATAAAAACATAACATAAGAACATATCATCGTACATACACATCAAGCAAGCAATCAAGCAAGCAAGACCTCTAAACTTTCTCCTAAAAGAGACACGGCATTGCCGGAGTCAAAACTCCTGGTTCTCCTAAGAACACTCCTCAAACTGGGGTGATTCTACAGGACCTCTCCCTCTGAATCTCCTTGTTCCAAAACTAACTAACTGATGTGTCCATGATCCACAATAGCTGCTCAACTCAGGTGAGATCCCTTGGGACCTCCACCTCTGGTTCCTCAAGAACCCTACTTGGATCTGACACGAACTTTCATAAAGTGGAACGTGGAAATCCGAATGGATTCTCTCCCTTATGAATCACCCTTCTCAAAGGAGACACCTCAAGCAATACCTCAACCTCCTCCTGAAACTCCTCCTGCTTCCACTGCGCTACTCTGATCTTCTCTTCTGATCCGCAAGGATCCATCCTTCTTTTCCACAAAAACCGGCACTAGAACACCCCAAGGAGAGTGACTAGGTCGGATGAAACTCTCATCTACTAACTCCTGCAGTTGCTCCTCCAACTCAAAACTCTGCAGGTGCCAACCTGTAGGGAATGATAGAAATGGTTCTGGGTCCAGACACCACTCCTATTCCAAGCTCTAACTCCCTAACCGATGGTAAACCTGACAGCTCGTCTAGGCAGACATCTAAGAACTCTCTAACTACTACTATCACTGAGGCTGGTTCCCGACCCAACTACTAACTCTCCAGCAAGAACTAGAACCCTCTGACAACCCCTCCTACGCACCCTATGAGCCTGACAGGCTGACATCAAACTTCTAGGCAACCTACACTGTCCCCTCAAAAGACTACCTCTGACCCATCCTGTCCTCTGAACCTGGCCACCTAGTCTCTACGGACCAAGGTAGCACCACAAGTAGAAACCCAATCCATTCCGAGAGTGACGTCTGAACATTCAAGTCCAAGACCTCAAAATCGGGTGGATGGATTCTACCCTCAGTTGACCCCTGAACTGAACCGGCAGACTGACTCTGCCTCAGATGGATCACACTTGGGTCCACTGACCCTGAGAGAACACTCTAGCCTAGAAGTTATCAACCCAACCCCTCGACGACTCTTTAGAGTAACTAAGGAAAGAGAAACACCAAGGTTCACAAAAGCATGCACATCAGAACATCAAAGTGAGCGTACCTGACACCACCGTGTTCGATGTGTCTGCCTCCTGCTGAGCCTGGACGAAGATCCGAGCCGGAGCTGACGGACCTCCTCTAAGGGAACCTGCTGAAGAAGAGGCTGCCCCTCTCCCTCTGCCTCGACCACTAGCCTGAAACATGGTTTGAGCTGCTGGCTGAGTCGCTCCACCTGAAGCTGCCCATTGAGACTGAGCTGACCGGAGCGCATTAGGACACTCACGTGCCATGTGCCCCTCCTGTCTGCATCTAAAACACACTGTCGTCCCAGCCAGACAAACTCCCTGGTGTGTCTTACCACACCTCCTGCAACGAGTTGCACCCGAACCAGAGCTCGAACCACCAAAACCCAGACTGGCCTTCAAATTCTGCCAAAACTTCTTCTGCGACTTCCTGAGACCTCTCTTCCATTTCTTACCTCTCGTGGCAGCTGTACTCAGAGTGGAGGGATCAATCCCTCCTGAACCCGAGATTCTAGAATCCTGGGTCTGAGCATCTTCCTGGGAATCTCCCATACCTTCTCCAAACATAGCCACATCCAAACTCATATCTCTCCTCTGAACATCCATCTCAGGCCCTCTCATACTAGCTGACATCCTCCTTAGATCCATACCTTCTCTGCTTGCATCAAAAGACCTCCTAGGGTCCCTTGATGTCCTCCATCTACTGACTCCCCATGACTGCACTCTCGGCAGGGTAGGGGGAAAGGTGTCCATACCTTCCCTCTCTGACGGAACTCCTGTCGATTCCACAGATCGACGAGTACCCCACATCCTGACTCCTCTGAAGCACACACACAAGCATGCAAACAACATCAGCATCATACGGTCCATGTGGAAACACATGAACCTACATCATACATACATAGCATACATAACATGTCATACTCCATAGCATTTATGCACATGCATGAAATCATGGCATATCACATCATCATAGCAAGACAGGACTCGACATCCTATCCTAGTGGACATGCTCTTACTCTTAATCTTTCTTAATGTGCTTGCCCTTCTAACACAACCTCTATGACAACCTCTTTCCGATGTGAGATATCTCAAATCCCTGAGCACATCGCTCAACACATCGTACTCTTGAGGCCCTAAGCTCTGATACCACTCTGTAACGACCCGGAAACCGATACCCCTCTGTAACGGCCCGAACCATCACCGGCGCTAGGATCCAGATCGGCTTAAGGCCGCCGGGACCTGTAGCAAGCCAACATACATACTATTACCTGGTAAAATCCCGTGCATGAACCAAAACTTAAACATAAAGCCTGAAACCTGAACATACACCAAGCTTGATCCGTATGCTACAACATAACTGTGAACATAAACTTTCCCATACTAGAGCCCTCATCAAATGCTCTAGCTGGGTCAACATTACAGAAAATCAAGCCTGGTTCTCAACTCAACAGTAAAACATTTCATAATCATGCATCAACAGGGATTAACCAGTCTATAGGGCCAAGCACACGCTAATCCATAAACATTAACTCTACTAACTGCTACATACATTATCTCAAATTACATTACATCAACTTATATTACATGTCCACTTCTAAAACTACTAAACTGATACATAAACATAAACTATTACATAAAACACACGTCTCTTAATCTTTACCCTGCTGACTTCTGAGCTCTGACTTAAACCTGCAACACTGGGGTTAGGGGAGAGGGGTGAGCTAAAAAGCCCAGTGAGTAGAAACAGAGAAAACAGTTCATTAATTTCATGCTTTCATGAAATGCATCATAACACAAGTAAATCACATAACTTTCTCTGGTCCGTCTCGGGGTTCATGCAGATACCTATTCCCCACGGAGTGTTTTCTGAGAGTACTCTTGAATTGCTAGCATCTTTACTCTCAAGGATCGGACATGACCCCAAAAATCCCTCTGTCGGTGCCCGGCTCCCCAAAGAAGCTCACAGGACTATCATAGACATAACATGGTGTCTGGTCCACAGAGAGCTCACATGGACTTTCCTACAGGTACTCGTCCGGCTCTCAAAGGACTTAGACAAGACTCAATGACAGATATGGGCTATTGGAGTCGCCTTGGTCCAAACCTACCTCAGCATCAACATGAAATAATGCAATGCAACATATTCGTGAACTAGTGCAATCAACCTACTATACATAATCATGATGCATGCTCATGCTTTAGGCATTAGAATTTCTTAAAATAAAACATTAAGTTTAGTTATACTCACCTCCTGGCAGACGCTGACTGACTCTGCACCTGCTAGCACTAATGGCCTCCTCGGTCTCTCGGGTCCGATCCTACACAGGTGGACTCGAATGAGGTGCCAAACATACTCTAACAACTCACTTAAACATGCATGGAAAACACCCAAGAAACGGCTGGACAGGGCACTTTCGGCGGCACCTTCGGCGGCCGAAAGTCCCTTCCAGAGACGAAACTCGGGTAGGTTCGGCGGCAGGTTCGGCGGCCGAAACCCTTAGACAGAAACGAAAGTCCCTCCTTCGGGGGCACATTCGGCAGCCTAAAGACTGCCTCCCATGCAGGTTCGGCGGCCGAAACTCCTTTCGGCGGCCGAACCTGGTCCCCTCTGGACGACAGGTCCGATTCTGCCAAGCCAAAAACCAAACTCAAATATACCCAAATCCTCACATACTCTCTCCCAATCATGTATACTCACTCTCACAAGCATAAAGGAGCATAAACTAACATAAACTCCTCAACACAAACATCATATAACATTCATTGGGTATAAAACCCACATAAACCTAAACATGCATATCTACCCATACTCAACCATCAAAAACTTCATAAAACTTCATGAAAACACTAGGGAAGCAAGGATCTACACTTACCTCTTGAAGATCGAGGGTGGTGTGACCCCTAACTCGGAGGTGTGGAGAATCCAAGCTCCAAAAGCTCCAAGCTCCCAAAACTCCTTTTAAGCTTTAAATCTTCAAACACAAGGGTAGAAATCATGAAAAACTTGAGAGATGGGTAGAGAAAACACGAAAACGACCAAAGGAAGGCATAAACTCACCTGAGCTCGAGAATGGGGAGAAAACTCACCCATTTCCGATCTGAGGGCCTTTTATAGGTGGCCTGGTCGAAGACCTTCGGCAGCCTAACGTGCCCCCTAAACTCATGCATGTTCGGCGGCCGAACTTGACTTTCGGCGGCTGAACCTTGGCTCATTTAAACAAGACTTTCGGAGGCCAAAAGCACTCCCGAAACCTTTCCATGTTCGGCGGCCGAACTTCACTTTCGGCGGCCGAACCTGGCAAACGCCTCCTTGGTCTTTTCCTTTTCAAAACTCAATTCATTTCCCTTTAAAACCATGAAATCATGTGAAAACATTTTAGAAAATACATTTTACCCTTCTAGAGAGATCCAACACCCTAGATTCCGCCGGAGGGCAGGAATTCCGATGCCGGATTCTAGCCGGGTATTACAGTATGATATGATGATGATACGGTATGGATTGCCAGTGAGGCCCATTCTACGCCCCTGGACTATGTTAAGAGAAAGACCAGTGAGGCCCATTCTACGCCCCTGGCATATTGGAATGTTATGTTATGTTTTGTATGTAAGAGAAAGACCAGTGAGGCCCATTCTACGCCCCTGGCACGATTGGACTATGTTGAGGACTATAGGTGACAATACCATCCTTATGTGATATGTTTGTGATGTGTTGCATTTCATGGAAGCATGAAATATTTTAATATATGTTTTCTCTATTCTGCTCACTGGGCTTTATAGCTCACCCCTCTCCCCTAACCCCAGATGTGCAGGTACAGGGTAGACCAGGAGGTTAGCCAGAGCACGAAGTGATGTTATGTAATAGTTAGATTGTGGACATGACAATTGTATTATGATGTAATGTAAAAGAGTTTTAATTTATGTTGTGAAATTTTGAATATTGAGGATAGAGTTGTGCTTGACCAATACAGATTGTTAATCCCACTTGCATGTACATGGTCTTTATGATATGAGATATGAGGTTATGTTTCTACCAAGCTTTGTATGATGAGTTACCCCATTGGAGCATTTGATGAGGGCTCCAATGGAGGTTTATGATATGTTTATGTTTATGTACAGTGACAGAGCATAATTTAGCCCACTTTATCATGATAATCTTGATGTTTATTTACACCTTTTCTACCTAATTTTGTGGTTTTGTTCATGTTTTGCAGAAACTAGGTGTGAAAAGACAATCTGGAGAAAATGCTCTTAAAACTGCCAAAAAGTGCCAAATATGGAAAGTTCCAAATAAGAAAAGTTTTCATATATGGAAAGTTCCAAATAAGGAAAGTGTTCATATATGGAAAGTGCCAAATAAGGAAAGAGTCAGAAAGCACAGTCAACAAACTGTCCGAAATTCGAACTGCAGAATCTTTCCTGCCTTAATTAGAACATGGGCCAGGAAAGGAAGGTTTTCAAATAAGGCAAGTTTTCAGAAAAGGAAAGTCTTCAAATGAGGAAAGTGCAGAAGCAAAAGTAAACAAGGAAAGCTCAGTCAGAAGATTATTTCAAATTCAAATCGCAGATCTTTCTTTCCTTGTTCAAAGATGTGCATACACTGCAGCAGTCATATCTTCCTGTTTAGGCAGCAAGATCTCAAGGAGATGCTCTTCCTCTTCTGCATTCAGCATTCAAAATTCAAACGAAGGCTCCACCTAAAAAGGAAAGACTGGACAGATATATTTCCACTTCTGCACATTAATGACTGCATTCTCCTGCCTCTTTTGCAATCCATGCGTGTGCCACCTCTTCTGGAAGCATGATCCGCGCGTCCTTCCTCTTCTGAAAGCCTTGGTACGTGCATATTTCCTTATGAACATCAAGCCACGACTTTTCTTCCTCTATTGGCAGCCTTGGATCGCTCTTCCTTCCTTTTCAAGCACAAGGTACGCTCCTTTCCTATTCTGAAGGCAATCTGCGCGCCAACTTCTTTCTGAAGCCTTGCAGTCCGATTCTTTCCTCGTTTGCAACAACTTGGGCAGCAAGTTGCACATGGGCAGCACCGTGGGCAGCCTCTACACTAATTAGGAAGCAAGGTCAGCATCTAAACTTATTTAGGAAGCACAATCTGCGCCTCCTTCCCTTTCTGAGACCAAACCGCGCGCATCAACTTCCTTTCGCAGTGCATTTTCGCGCAGCCTTCCTTCTGAAGCCGAAAAGCGCGATTCTTTCCTTTTCAGACACATCTTGGGCAGAAAATACCTCTTGGGCAGTAAGTATGACCTAGGGCAGCACTTTTCAACTATAAAAAGCCACATAAGAAGCCTCTACATTGTCTTTACACTCCCCCTGGGAGACACCTACGGGATTGCAAGTGACATCTTCTCTTTTTCTTCCTTTCTTTATTTTTAGTTTTTGTTTCAGCCATGAGTGGCTGAAACCTTTTTTCTAGTTGAGGATTTGGTGAAACTTTGGTTGTATTTTTGGATTGAGAGACTTGAACTACATGGTTAATCTTTAGTTGCTTTTCAATATTCATGTAATTTGGTGCTTTAAGATATTATTGCTTTGTCTTGCGGATCTCTATTGATCTTTGATTTCAAGGTAATATATTGTTGTTTGAATAATCTTAGTCCGTATTTGCTTGGATTGCTCAAATATAAGAACACTTGGTGTAAAAACCAAGGAAATTGCATGATCTAGTGTTGTCTCCATGCATGTGGGTGACTAGAATTGGTTCTCTCTATTTCTTTATGCGATTGACTATTGTATAAGGCCTGTGGCTCAAAGACGTTCTTTGGCAATTGTTAATTAGTAATTAATTGGAGGACTATCCCTAATTGATTTAACCTAAAAGAGAGATAATGGATGTGAGAAGCTTCTTCAATCTCCATGGCCAATTTATTGAATCAACAAAGGAACATATGAGTCAATGATCAATCCCATCAACTTAAAGTGAATCCGAATCTTCAACTAGAGCTTTTCTCTTATTTGTTTTCTCTTTGTTTTTATTATTTGCTTTACTTTATTGTTTCCACCATTAGTTTAATCAAATCAATCTCAAACCCCCCTTATTTACTTTACTCGCAATTTATTTTCATTGTTTATTTATTTTCTGTTTGTTCATTTGGTCTACTCAAGGAAGGTAAATAAGTATCAATTCCCTGTGGATACGATCCTTTTACCACTGTCTACAGTTTTAATATTGTTGGTAGTTAAAAAGGTTATTTATTTTGACCGGCTTCGACAACCGCTCTGTCATACAGATTGAGCTTGGTTGTTATATGAGAATGTTTACAGGTTTATGAGTTTTGTTGATCATGTATGGGATTTACAGGTTTACAGGATATATGTCAGGCTTGCTACGGGTCCCGGCGGCCTTACGCCGATCTGGATCCTAGCGCCGGTAGCGGTCCGGATTTCCGGGGCGTTACATGTATACTGTACACTGAACCTGCAAAACTAGGGTTAAGGGAGTGGGATGAGCTCTATAGCCCAGTGAGTAGAACAGTAAAACATCTCATCAAAATATGATCTCATGGAATGCACCATATCACAGACAATCCACATCAAGGGTAAACCTGTCACCACATAGTCCCGGTAACTCTACCGTGCCAGGGCGTAGAATCGAGCACCTGGTCTTCCTGTCATATATGTATGTGTATATAACACCTCTGTACTTACCATTGCCAGGGCGTAGTCAAAGGCTCTTTGACTTTACTCTATACCTGCCAGGGAGTAGTCATAGGCTCCTGGACTTCTCTATACCTGCCAGGGCATAGTCAAAGGCTCCTGGACTTCTCTCAGAGACTATGGGATCATTCAGCATTCACCCACAACAACAATGAACTATGCAATGCAACAGATTCGTGAATGCTAATGCAAACAACCTGTTGTATATTCATGATGCATGACCTATGCTGAAAAGCAGTTTATATCTCAATTAAAAGTATTCAGTTATGTAATACCCGGCTAGACTCCGGTATCGGAATTCCTACCGTCCGGTGGAATCTCGGATGTCGGAAGTCTCTAGTAGGGTAGAAACATGTTTTCATAAAATGTTTTAATGTTTTTCATGGTTTTAAGTAAAGAGGAAATGAGTTTTTGAATGAAAACAACCTTGGAGGAAAACCCAGGTTCGGCCGCCGAACCTCAAGTTCGGCCGCCGAACATGTAGGCACTTCGGGTGTGCCTTAGGCCCCCGAAGGCATAGGTTGAGGAAAGTCCAGGTTCGGACGCCGAACCTCAAGTTCGGCCGCCGAACATGGCATGCATGCGGAGGCACGTTCGGCCCCCGAACGTGGCCTGGCCAGCCACTATAAAAGGGTCCCTTAGCCGAAAACGGGCGAGTTTTTCTCCCCATTGTCGGCCAAGGTGAGCTCTCCGCCGTTCCTCACCAATCCTTGAGTTTTTCCTTCAAATCCTTCAAGATTTTCACAAGTTTTTGCTTTGTTTTGAAGATTTTCGAGTTTAAAGCAAGTTTTGGAGCTTTGAGGTTCAAGAACTCAAAAATCTCCCACCTTCGAGTTTAGGACGTCTCTCTCTCGATCTTCAAGAGGTAAGAGCCGATCTTAAGCTCATTTCATGTTTAAAGTAAGTTTTATGCAAGATCTATGGGGTAGAATGCATGTTTAGCTCATAGTTAGGTTTTTGAGTTTATGTTGTGTTTATGAGCAATGTGTTGTTGTTGTGTGTTGTAGTTGGGGTTTAAGTTAGTTTGAAGCCCCTAAGAGCCAATGTATGTATATTTGCATGATTTGAATGAGTTATATGCATGTTGGAAGTTTTGGAGGCAAATATGCATAGAAGAGCTGAGTTTCTGCCATTCTGGGAGAAACCAGGTTTGGCAGCCGAAGGAACTTTCGGCTGCCGAACCCTCTTGTGGAGGCAGCATTCGGCTGCCGAAGCTTGCCCCCGAAAGAGGACTTTGGCCTCTGTCTGGGAGTTTCGGCCGCCGAAAGTGCCGCCGAACATGCATGAGTTTCGCCTCTGTCTGGGAGTTTCGGCCGCCGAAGGTGCCGCCGAACCTTCCTAACTTTCGGTTCTGGAGGGACTTTCGGCCGCCGAACCTGCCGCCGAAAGTGCCCTGTCCAGCCTTTCTTTGCATGCTTTGCATGGATGTTTTGAGGTGTTTTAGGGGGGTTTTGGGGGATGTTTTTAGAGTTATGTTCTAGTTGTTTGGTCCCTCATTTGAGTCCACCTGTGTAGGTTCGGACCCGAGGAACCGAGGACCCCAGTAGTGAGTTCAGCTGCTTCTGAGTCAGTAGAGCTTCAGCCAGAGGTGAGTAGAATAAACCTTTATGTTTTTAAAGCAAAGGAATTATACAGTTGAGCATGTTCATGCATCATGAATGCCATGTGATGAATTAGGTTGGTTGCATTAGAATTCACGAATATGTTGCATTGCATTTATGATGTTGATGTGGATTGGTTATTGGATGATCCTTTAGTCCTCATATGGTATGATGATGCTACGGCATGATATGGTATGGAAGTCCAGGTTGTACCCATTCTACGTCCCTAGCACTATGTAAGAGAAAGTCCAGGTTGTACCCATTCTACGTCCCTAGCACATTGGTATGTATGATATGTTATGTTAAGAGAAAGACCGGTTGTACCCATTCTACGTCCCGGCACTTTGGAATGTAGAGGACTATTGGTGACAATACCATCCGAGATGTGATTTGTTGTGATGTGTTGCATTACATGATGGCATGAGATTTAAATGTTGTTTTCTATTATTCTGCTCACTGGGCTCTTGTAGCTCACCCCTTTTCCCTAATCCCCCAGGATTGCAGGTACGGGCTAGACAGAGAAGTCAAGAAGAGTAAAGTCTTATGTTTGTAATAGTTAGAAAGTGGACATGATAAATTGTAAGATGGTGTAAAACTGAATAGTTATGTTATGTATTATGATATTGAGGTTTAGAAGCGTGCTTGACCATAGTTTATTGTAATCCCTTGTTGATACATGATCTTAATGTTTATTGATGACTATGTTAGCCAACTCAACACATGTTATGCCACCCATTGGGGGCATTGATGAGATCCCATAGAGGGGTTAAGTTTATGATGATGATTATGTTCAGTGCATGCACAGGTTGAGTTTGGTGTATGATAGAATGTTTGAAAGAAAAGTTTTAAATCTTTATGTATGTTGTTGATCATGTATGGGATTAAACAGGTTTACAGGTTACATGTCAGGCTTGCTACGGGTCCCGGCGGCCTTAAGCCGATCTGGATCCTAGCGCCGGTAGCGGTCCGATTTTCGGGTCGTTACAGAATGGTATCAGAGCCTTAGGTTCATATGGTCGGACCTAGAGTGTCGAGCTCATAGATGTTATAGAAGGTCAAGCACAATAGGAAGATCATGTCCACTAGGATAGGATGTGGAGTCCTGTCTTACATGATGATGTGAAATGCCATGATTATATGCATGTGCATTAACGATATGCTATGATGAGTGATGCGGGTTCATGTGTGCCCACATGAACCATATGATGCTAATGTTTATGTGATGTGTACTGTTTTTCAGAAAACAGGATGAGAGGAACTCATCGATCAGCAAGATTGACTGGAGTACCACCTGAGGATGAGGGCACGAGCGCTCGTCCTCCAGCATTGCCTAGGGCAATGTCTAGTAGGTCTAACAGAGAAAGAGCAGTAAGAGACCCTAGAAGGTCTTTGGATCTGGGTAGAAGCAGATCAGTCAGAGGAACAGTTCAGGGAGGAGCGTCAGAGGACATGGGGGATGATATGGATGTAGAGCAGAGGAGGGATGGCAGTTTGGGAGTTAGTATGTTAGAAGAGGGAATGGGAGAGTCCCAAGGAGGCACTCAGGCCTCGGGATTTGTTCAGCCACCCCACTACCCACACTTCTCATAAAATCCAGGGTATTCGATGGGAGGTACATCGGATTACCCTAGCTTCACCCCTTATCCCACACAGATGCCATACCCACCCTACTATCCACCATATTCACAATACCCAATGTATCCACCCCCACCTTACTATCCAAATCCAGCAAACCCTACCTCAGAAAATGTTGCACCACCTCCACCACCTACAGAACCAGCAGCCCCAGTTACTCAACCTCCTAGACCTAGCTCAGCCAGTGGGAGCAAGGTCAAGATGACCGACTACATGAAACTGGGTGCTCCTCAGTATGAAAAAGGGGATGACCCATTTGTGTATCTTGAAAGGGTTAAGGTGATCACAGATGAGATTGGGGCTGATGACAGTAGAGCCATTCAGATGGCTGGGTTCACTCTTAAGATCAAGAAGGCACGAGAGTGGTTCAAGAACTATGTGAACCCGAGAGTAGACAACATGTCATGGGAGGAGTTTGCAAACGAGTTTGCAGGATGGGCTTTTCCCGATAGTTCAAGGGAGCTGAAGATGATAGAGTTTGAGCAGTTGAGGCAGACCGATGATATGGGTGTAGAGGAGTTCTCAGACAGATTCTTGGAGCTGTTGCCATTTGCAGGGCAAAATCTTAACTCGAACCATAAAAGGTCAAGAAGAACAAGTTTTGGAACAAGGTCAAGTCTAGTCTGGGACTAGGGAGTGGCTCGAGCTCTGGTGCGGATAACGCAGTTTGTGCAAAGTGTGGTAGGCCACAGAGGGGAGTTTGCCGGGCTGGGACAACAGCCTGCTTCAAATGCGGGCAAGAGGGACACATGGCTCGGGAGTGTTCTAGGGCAGCTTCTGGAACACAGTCTCAGCAGACGGCTTCAGGTAGTGTAGCTCAGCCAGCAGCTCCAGCCATGACTCAGGCCAGTGGCAGAGGCAGAGGGAGAGGGGCAGCCTCTTCTTCAGCGGGTTTCAGAGGTGAAGGTCCATCAGCTCCAGCACGGATCTTCACAATGACACAGCAGGAGGCAGATGCATCTAACACCGTGGTGGCAGGTAACTTAGTCATTGGTTGTTCAGATGTGTATGCCTTGATGGACCCTGTGCATCTCATTCTTTTATTGCTCCGAGAGCCGTTCAGAGGTTGAGGTTGATGATCTCTGAGTTAGAGTGTCCTTTCTGGGTCAGTGGACCCAAGTGTGATCCATCAGTGGCAGAGTCAGTCTGCCAGTGCAGTCCAGTCTTTGTTGAGGGGAGATGCCTTTCCGCCGACCTTGTGGTTCTAGACTTGACAGATTTTGACGTCATTCTAGGGATGGATTGGTTATCTACCCATGGTGCTACCTTGGACTGCAGGGACAAGGTAGTCAGGTTCAGAGGTCAGGATGGGTCAGAGGTTGACTTCAGGGGAGACAGGAGGGGTACACCTAGAGGTCTGATATCAGCTCTTCAGGCTCGTAGGTTGCTTAGGAAGGGATGTCAGGGGTATTTGGCTCATGTGAGAGAGCTTAGCAGTCAGGTTAGAGAGCCCGCCTCGGTGCCAGTGGTTAGAGAGTTTCTAGACGTCTTCCCAGACGAGCTGCCAGGTTTACCACCTGCTAGGGAGATAGAGTTCGAGATAGAATTGATGCCTGGAACTCGACCGATCTCTATCCCTCCCTACAGGATGGCTCCAGCCGAGTTGAAAGAATTAAAAGAACAGTTGCAAGAGTTGGTAGAAAAGGGCTTCATCCGACCGAGCACCTCACCTTGGGGTGCACCAGTCTTGTTTGTCAGAAAGAAGGATGGATCCTGTAACAGCCTGGAAACCGAACTGCTACCGGCACTTGGATCCAGATCGACTTAAGGTCGCCGGGACCCGTAGTAAGCCTGCTATGAACTCTGTGTACCTGTGAAATCCCATACATGATCAAACATTTTCTGTAAAACCAAGGCTTAACCTGTGCACATTGCTAAACTCATCTACGTGAAGCCTGGTTCTTCCATATATACCACACATATATGTAAACATAAACTGATCATGTGAAAAGAACAAGGGGTTACAATTCTTATAGTCAAGCACCATTCTATACACTACACATAAACCTTATCTCTTTACATTTACATGTCCACACTAGCTATTACAATACTCTGTCCTCTTCCTGTACCCTGCTGAGTTCTCTCTGACCTCTGAACCTGCACAACTGGAGTTAGGGGAGAGGGATAAGCTACTATAGCTCAGTGAGTAGAATAGTATTATAGGTGGCTGGCCAGACCACCTTCGGCAGCCGAACGTGAAGCCGAAACCATGCAATGTTCGGCGGCCGAAAGTGACCTTCGGCGGCCGAACCTTTGCATTTCTCCCTTGTTGCTTTTCTTTCAAAACTCAATTCGTTGAACACTTCAAAACATGAAAACAAGTGAAAATACCTTAGAAAACATATGTATTACCCTTCTCGAGGGTTCCGACACCCAAGATTCCACCGAACTACAGGAATGCCGATGCCGGACTCGAGCCGGGTATTACAGATCCCTTAGGCTTTGTATCGACTACAGGTAGTTGAACAAAGTCACTACCAAGAATAAGTACCCGTTGCCTAGGATCGACGATCTATTCGACCAGCTAGCTGGAGCAGGTTGTTTCTCCAAAATAGATCTGAGATCGGGGTACCATCAGCTAAGGATAAGGGAAGAAGATGTGCCAAAGATAGCTTTCAGGACCAGATATGGGCATTTTGAGTTTCTTGTAATGTCGTTCGGGTTAACCAACGCCCCTGCAGCATTCATGGATCTCATGAACAGAGTGTTTAGTCAGTACTTGGATCACTTTGTTATTGTCTTCATAGATGATATCTTGGTGTATTCCAGGAATGCAGAGGAGCATGCCCATCATCTGAGGTTGGTTCTGCAGACCTTGAGGGAACATGGCTTGTATGCCAAGTTCTCCAAGTCTGAGTTCTAGCTGAGGAGCATTTCATTCTTGGGGCATGTAGTGTCAGAGAATGGGATAGAGGTGGACCCCAAGAAGGTAGAAGTTGTGGCTAACTGGCCTAGACCCACTTCAGTGACGGAGATCAGGAGTTTCTTGGGTTTGGCAGGTTACTACAGGAGGTTCGTTCAGGACTTCTCGAAAATAGCAGCTCCTCTGACCAGGTTGACCAGGAAGAATCAGAAGTTTGTGTGGACCGACCAGCGCGAAGAGAGTTTTGAAGAGCTTAAGAGGAGGTTGACTTCAGCACCAGTGTTAGCTCTGCCATCTAGTGATGAGGACTTTACAGTCTTCTGTGATGCGTCTCGTGTGGGACTGGGTTGTGTACTAATGCAGAATGAGAGGGTGATTGCTTATGCTTCTAGACAGCTGAAGAAGCACGAGTTGAATTACCCCACGCATGACCTAGAGATGGCAGCAGTAATCTTTGCACTCAAGATGTGGAGGCACTACCTCTATGGGGTAAAATGCGAGATCTTTACAGATCATAAAAGCCTGCAGTACATCCTGAGTCAAAGAGATTTGAATTTGAGACAGAGGAGATGGGTAGAGCTACTGAGTGACTATGATTGCAAGATTCAGTATCATCCGGGTAAGGCGAATGTCGTGGCAGACGCCCTAAGCCGGAAGTCACTAGGCAGTCTATCCCACATCACGGCAGAGAGGAGACCAGTGGTGAAGGAGTTTTACAAACTCATTGATGAAGGTCTACAGTTGGAGTTGTCTGGTGCAGGTGCTTTAGTGGCCCAAATGAGAGTGACACCTGTGTTTCTGGAGCAAGTGGCTCAGAAATAGCATGAGGACCCAGAGTTAGTGAAAATTGCCAGGACTGTTCAGTCAGGCAAGGACAGTGAGTTCAGATTTGACAACAAGGGGATCCTCCGCTATGGGAGTCGACTATGTGTACCATATGACATAGGGCTAAAAGGAGACATTATGAGAGAGGCTCATAATGCAAGATACAGCGTTCACCCAGGAGCCACCAAGATGTATCAAGATTTGAAGAAGGTTTATTGGTGGCCAGCTATGAAGAAAGAAGCAGCACAGTTTGTGTCCGCCTGCGAAGTATGTCAGAGGGTGAAGCTGGAACATCAGAAGCCGGCTGGAATGCTTAACCCGCTACCTATTCCAGAATGGAAATGGGAGAATATAGCTATGGACTTCGTAGTGGGGTTACCGGCGACGTCCAACAGATTGGACTCCATATGGGTGATTGTGGACAGACTCACCAAATCTGCTCACTTCATCCCTGTCAGGAGTGGCTACTCTGTGGACAAGTTGGCGCAGGTGTATGTTGATGAGATCGTCAGGCTGCATGGGGTTCCTATTTCAATAGTGTCTGATAGAGGGCCCCAGTTCACCTCCAGGTTTTGGCGGAGTCTGCAGAATGCCATGGGTACCAGGTTGGATTTCAGTACTGCCTTCCACCCCCAGACGGACGGACAATCAGAAAGGACCATCCAGACCATAGAGGATATGCTTAGAATGTGTGTGCTGGACTTTGGTGGTTCTTGGAGGCAGCACCTACCTTTGGTGGAGTTTGCCTACAATAACAGCCATCATGCTAGCATCGGGATGGCTCCATATGAAGCTTTATATGGAAGGAAGTGCAGGTCACCTGTTTGCTGGGAAGAAGTTGGAGAAAAGGCCTTGTCAGGGCCTGAGCTAGTAGAGATTACCAGTAGGGTGGTACCCATAATCAGAGAAAGAATCAAGACTGCTGCAAGCAGACAGAAGAGTTATGCAGACGTCCGCAGACGGCAAGTAGAGTTTCAGGAGGGGGATCTGGTATTGCTCAAGGTGTCTCCAATGAAAGGAGTGGTTCGGTTCGGAAGGAAAGGTAAACTGGCTCCACGGTACATCGGACCCTTTGAAGTCTTGCAAAAGATTGGGAATGTGTCGTACAAGCTAGATTTACCTGCTTCAATGGAAAGAATCCATCCGGTTTTCCATGTTTCCATGTTGAGAAAGTTCGTGTCAGATCCGGGCAAGGTTCTTAGTGAGCCTGATGTGGAGATCCAAGAGGATCTCACCTATGTTGAGCAACCAATACGGATCATAGACACCCAGATCAGAAAGCTAAGGAACAAGGAAATCCCGATGGTGAAAGTCCTGTGGAACCACCACAATATGGAAGAATGCACTTGGGAGACACGGGAGTCTATGCTCCAGCAATACCCTTATCTTTTCTAAGGTTAGTTTCTTATATGTTTCATGTGTTTTATGTGTATGTTATGTTGTGTACCTTGCATGTGCTAGTTGAGGAACATTCGGGGACGAATGTTCTTAAGGGGGGGAGAATGTAATACCCGGCTAGACTCCGGTATCGGAATTCCTACCGTCCGGTGGAATCTCGGATGTCGGAAGTCTCTAGTAGGGTAGAAACATGTTTTCATAAAATGTTTTAATGTTTTTCATGATTTTAAGTAAAGAGGAAATGAGTTTTTGAATGAAAACAACCTTGGAGGAAAACCTAGGTTCGGCCGCCGAACATCAAGTTCGGCCGCCGAACATGCAGGCACTTCGGGTGTGCCTTAGGCCCCCGAAGGCATAGGTTGAGGAAAGTCCAGGTTCGGCCGCCGAACATGGCATGCATGCGGAGGCACGTTCGGCCCCCGAACGTGGCCTGGCCAGCCATTATAAAAGGGTCCCTTAGCCGAAAACGGGCGAGTTTTCTCCCCATTGTCGGCCAAGGTGAGCTCTCCGCCGTTCCTCACCAATCCTTGAGTTTTTCCTTCAAATCCTTCAAGATTTTCACATGTTTTTGCTTTGTTTGAAGATTTTCGAGTTTAAAGCAAGTTTTGGAGCTTTGAGGTTCAAGAACTCAAAAATCTCCCACCTCCGAGTTTAGGACGTCTCTCTCTCGATCTTCAAGAGGTAAGAGCCGATCTTAAGCTCATTTCATGTTTAAAGTAAGTTTTATGCAAGATCTATGGGGTAGAATGCATGTTTAGCTCATAGTTAGGTTTTTGAGTTTATGTTGTGTTTATGAGCAATGTGTTGTTGTTGTGTGTTGTAGTTGGGGTTTAAGTTAGTTTGAAGCCCCTAGGAGCCAATGTATGTATATTTGCATGATTTGAATGAGTTATATGCATGTTGGAAGTTTTGGAGGCAAATATGCATAGAAGAGCTGAGTTTCTGCCATTCTGGGAGAAACCAGGTTCGGCAGCCGAAGGAACTTTCGGCCGCCGAACCCTCTTGTGGAGGCAGCATTCGGCTGCCGAAGCTTGCCCCCAAAAGAGGACTTTCGCCTCTGTCTGGGAGTTTCGGCCGCCAAAGGTGCCGCCGAACCTGCCTGACTTTCGGCTCTGGAGGGACTTTCGGCCGCCGAACCTGCCGCCGAAAGTGCCCTGTCCAGCCTTTCTTTGCATGCTTTGCATGGATGTTTTGAGGTGTTTTAGGGGGGTTTTGGGGGATGTTTTTAGAGTTATGTTCTAGTTGTTTGGTCCCTCATTTGAGTCCACCTGTGTAGGTTCAGACCCGAGGAACCGAGGACCCCAGCAGTGAGTTCAGCTGCTTCTGAGTCAGTAGAGCTTCAGCCAGAGGTGAGTAGAATAAACCTTTATGTTTTTAAAGCAAAGGAATTATACAGTTGAGCATGTTCATGCATCATGAATGCCATGTGATGAATTAGGTTGGTTGCATTAGAATTCACGAATATGTTGCATTGCATTTATGATGTTGATGTGGATTGGTTATTGGATGATCCTTTAGTCCTCATATGGTATGATGATGCTACGGCATGATATGGTATGGAAGTCCAGGTTGTACCCATTCTACGTCCCTGGCACTATGTAAGAGAAAGTCCAGGTTGTACCCATTCTACGTCCCTGGCACATTGGTATGTATGATATGTTATGTTAAGAGAAAGACCGGTTGTACCCTTTCTACGTCCCGGCACTTTGGAATGTAGAGGACTATTGGTGACAATACCATCCGAGATGTGATTTGTTGTGATGTGTTGCATTACATGATGGCATGAGATTTAAATGTTGTTTTCTATTATTCTGCTCACTGGGCTCTTGTAGATCACCCCTTTTCCCTAATCCCCCAGGATTGCAGGTACGGGCTAGACAGAGAAGTCAAGAAGAGTAAAGTCTTATGTTTGTAATAGTTAGAAAGTGGACATGATAAATTGTAAGATGGTGTAAAACTGAATAGTTATGTTATGTATTATGATATTGAGGTTTAGAAGCGTGATTGGCCATAGTTTATTGTAATCCCTTGTTGATACATGATCTTAATGTTTATTGATGACTATGTTAGCCAACTTAACACATGTTATGCCACCCATTGGGGGCATTGATGAGATCCCATAGAGGGGTTAAGTTTATGATGATGATTACGTTCAGTGCATGCACAGGTTGAGTTTGGTGTATGATAGAATGTTTGAAAGAAAAGTTTTAAATCTTTATGTATGTTGTTGATCATGTATGGGATTAAACAGGTTTACAGGTTACATGTCAGGCTTGCTACGGGTCCCGGCGGCCTTAAGCCGATCTGGATCCTAGCGCCGGTAGCGGTCCGATTTTCGGGTCGTTACAGTACACTGAACCTGCAAAACTGGGGTTAAGGGAGTGGGATGAGCTCTATAGCCCAGTGAGTAGAACAGTAAAACATCTCATCAAAATATGATCTCATGGAATGCACCATATCACAGACAATCCACATCAAGGGTAAACCTGTCACCACATACTCCCGGTAACTCTGTCGTGCCAGGGCGTAGAATCGAGCACCTGGTCTTCCTGTCATATATGTATATGTATATAACACCTCTGTACTTACCATTGCCAGGGCGTAGTCAAAGGCTCCTGGACTTTACTCTATACCTGCCAGGGCGTAGTCATAGGCTCCTGGACTTCTCTATACCTGCCAGGGCGTAGTCAAAGGCTCCTGGACTTCTCTCAGAGACTATGGGATCATTCAGCATTCACCCACAACAACAATGAACTATGCAATGCAACAGATTCGTGAATGCTAATGCAAACAACCTGCTGTATATTCATGATGCATGACCTATGCTGAAAAGCAGTTTATATCTCAATTAAAAGTATTCAGTTTAGTTCCACTCACCTCTGGCTAACTGGACTGACTCTGTAGGCTCTGACAACTCTGGAGCAGTACTCACTGCTGCTCTCTCTGGTTCCTCTAGTCTGTGTAAGCACAGATAAACTCAAATGAGGGACCAAACTAGCTTATGAACAACTTTATGAAACTCCCCAAGAATCCCCTTAAACTCACTCTACAATCCATGCAAAGCATGCAAAGGAAAGCTGGACAGGACACTTTCGGCCGCAGGTTCGGCGGCCGAAAGTCCTCTCCAGAGACGAAACTCAAGCACCTTCGGCGGCAGAATCTCTACTTTCGGCAGCCGAACCCTTTCGGGGGCAAGTTTCGGAGGCCAAAAGGCACTCCAGAGACGAAAGTCTCTACCCTTCGGTGGCACCTTCGGCGGCCGAACTCCCCTCCAGAGCCGAAAGTCTAAAAGCTCGGGGGCAAGCTTAGGCAGCCGAAGCCACCTCCTCATGGGTTCGGCGGCCGAACCTGAGTTCATCCACAAGGCAGAAACTTGCTCTGCCTCTCGCCAAAAGCACCAAAACCCTCTCAAACTCAACCACCTCAAGTCCTCAACTTGCATATACCCAAGTATATGCTCAAAGGGGTCAAAACCTACCTAACAACCCCAAACACACAACACAAACAATACAGAAACAAGCTCTACGCACAAAATTATCAAAAACCTCACAAAGAACCCTATTCACGCAACTCTCCCCCAAAACCACATAAAACCTTCAGAAAACATAAAAACAAGCTCAGGATCTTCACTTACCTCTTGAAATCAAGAAGATGAACGATCCTAACGTGGAGTTTTGGAGCAACTCTCCTTCAAACTCTCCAAACTTCACAACTTTGAGTTTTTAGCTTAAACCTTCCAAATAACATAAAAACTAATCAAACCTTTGCAAAATTTAATGAAAACATGAAGAAATACTCACAAAGGACAGGGTCTCACCTCAGCAAGTGAAAGAAAACGGTGATGTTTATCCTTTCAACCGACTGAGGGCCATTTATAGGTGGCTGGCCAGACCACCTTCGGCAGCCAAACGTGAAACCGAAAGCCATGCATGTTCGGCGGCCGAACCTCAACTTCGGCGGCCGAACCTGACTTTTCTGCCTTGGTTCAATTCATTCAAAAACTCATTTCCTTATGCTTTAAAACTATGAAACATACCAAAACATGTTAGAAAAACATCACTCTAACCCTTCTAGAGACTGCCGACATCCGAAACTCCATCGGAAAGTAGAATTCCGATGCCGGACTCTAGCCGGGTATTACAGTTCTAAATAAGGAAAGTGGCAAATATGGAAAGAACATCCAGCCAAGGCAATTTGAAATTCAAATTTCAAATCTCTAAGTAGCCTTTTCCTTATTCAAGAAGTCATATCTCAAGTTGCCTTATATGAAGAGCCAAATAAGGAAAGTATTTTGAAATTCAAATCTCCAAGATTCATATTCAGATTTTGGATTTCAAGATCCAGCTTATTAAGGAAGCCAAATCCAAAGATCACATGCTTCCCACTTCATGCCTTGCACATTCAAAATTCAAGATTACAAAAGGAGGCTCCACCTTCCTTAATTGTGAATGGGCGGCAAGGGGAAGTGAAGAGGCAACTTGGGCAGCAACTTGAACACACTTGGGCAGTATCTTGAAGACCTTGGGCAGCAACTAAAAGACCAAAGAGCCCATCCCTTGCAATTTAATACAATCTCCACGTTTTTGCCTTCACACATGCATATAGAAGGCACATATTGGACCAAGGGCACTTTGGGCAGCCTCTAAAAGATGCATGGACAACCAAGAAACCCTAGGCAGCCTCTCAAGACATATTTAAAGACCTTATGAAGACAAGAAGAGGCAGATTGGACATCACCAAGGTTCGGCCAAGCAAGGACAGTCGCACGCCCTTCTCCTCCTTCTCCTCCAACGCCGGTTCACCTTTTCTTGCTCTCTTCTTCTATTTTCTGTTTTGGTTCAGCCATGAGTGGCCGAAACCCTTTATTCTAGTTGAGGATTGGTTGAAACTAAGGTTGTTTAAAGGATTGTGAGATCTGAACATAAAGTGTTTGCTTTTGGTTTGTTCAATATTCATGCAATTGTGTGCTTAAATCTAAGATTGTTTTGTTGTTTTGATCAAATTGGCCAATTGATTCTTGATTGCAATGTTAATTGATTCTTAGTTGGGATATTTGTTAGTCCGTAATTGCTGAAAATATTCTGACCTAAGAACACTTGGTGTAAAAACTAAGGAATTGTATGATCTAGCATCATCTTCATGCGTTTGGAGTAGCTAGGATTGGATCTCTCTAATTCTTTATGCAATTGAAAATTGTTTTGATGCCTAAGGTCCAAGGACGTTCCTTGGCAATTTGTTAATTAGTAATTGATTAGATGACGTTCCCTAATTAATTTAATCATAAGGAGAGACATGGTGGTGAGAAGCGTCTTCCACCTCCATAACTAATCTATTGAACCAATCAAGAGAACATAAGTTTCAATGATCAATCCAAACAATCAAAGTGGATCCATATCTTCAACTAGACCTTTCTCATATTGATTTTCTCTTTTATTTTATTATTACTTGCTGATTTAATTGCTGTCCATAATTAGTTTAATCAAATCAATCTCAAAACCCCCCTTTTTTTTACTTTATTGCACTTTATTTTTGTTCTGCTTTCAGTTACTTGCTTTCAGTTGTGCCTTCAGTTGATTCTCTTGATCTTGTTTGGGAAAAATAGATAAGTATTCAATTCTCTATGGATTCGATCCTTTACCACTATCTGCAGTTGTAAAATTGTTTGATAACCGTAGAGGTTATTTTTTACCGGCTTCGACAACCGCGAGTCAAAAATTGGCGCCGTTGCCGGGGAATTGTTCTAACTTGTTTATTTTTCTTTCATGACCAGATCTGAATGTAGGGACACTCTGCCTTACGATCAGAAAATTGAACGTACAATCAGGAGACTCGAAAAGCAAGCCATTGCACCTGAACCTTCTGCCACACATTCGGCCGCCGAACCTCATCAACATTTGGCCGCCAAACCTTCCCTACTCCAGCTGCCAAACATCTCACCAAATGGCACAGTCACCATCGCAGATCTGAATCATGGATGAGGTAAGTAGATCTGATCTTTCTTTTCTGACATCTTTTATGAAAGATTTTGCCATAGGACTAGTTCAATAGGTTCAAACATCCCAGCCACCAAGGCCATGTAGGATCTGTACATATGTGGGACACTTAACTTCCCAATGTCCTACACTTTATGAGGATGACCAACCAGTTCATGCATATGGAGGATTCTATGAACAACCTAAACATGATCCATACTATAATACATACAATCTAGATTGGAGAGACTACCCATACTTCAGTTATGCATGGGCTAACGACTACCAAAATTATCAAGGAAATCAAGCCCAAGAAGAACCTCCAAGTTCCGAAATACACCTTGAATAGAAGATAAGGACATTGGCAATCTCTGTGCAAACTCTCCAACAGCAAATGGATCAAGCAGTCGCCTCAATGAATGCAAGCATGTTAAGAAGAGAGGAAGAGTTTCAAGATGATGAGACAGTTGATGAAAGTTTGCAAGTGCAAGAACAAGCTGCTGAAGAGAAACAACCAGAAAACTGTTTGTCCAAACAAACTGGTCAAACAGAACCTGTTGTTGATTTAGATGTCATTGATTATTTGAGAAAAGATGTTTTTTATATGAATCAAGATGATATTCTGAACAATAATCTTTGCAGGGAAGAGGGCCAGAAAGAGCCAGAACTGAAAGAAACTGACTGTTGCATCCAACAGTTAGACTGCAACCATGCGTAAAACAAGGAAGAGCCGATCGCACCTCTTCAGATCAGCCTTGCGCAGACTGAAACCACCACCTTTCGGCCGCCGAACTCCACCACCTTTCGGCCGCCAAACCTCTCACCAAAGCTTCCATCACCTGAAACTCATTTCAGCCATCCAATGCAAACAGCACATGCACACAAGGAACAAGTGGAAGTTCAAGAGCCCAAACCAAAGGAGCATGCGGATCAATGCCTTCCCAAATCTCCGGATAAGGTAGAGTTTGTTTTGCCTGAATTCAGTACTAAATTGCAGCTAGCCATAGAGAAACATGAATTGGAGTTCAAAATGTTGCCCAATCATCTAAAAAATACAAACATAAGGGCCAGAGGCACACCTCATCTGAAGGAGGAGAAACTGATCATGTTACTTCATGAGTACATGGAAAAAATAGGATGGGCTATGAACAAATCAAAAGGAGTGTTACACTTTTTGCTCAATGCAGTTGGGACGCTTTTCCCTTCCCCAATTACTTGAGCCTTGATCAAGAGGATCGCACCATGCACACCACACCCAGGGGAGTACTCAGTTTCCTTTGTTCTTTTATGTTTCTTATACATTGAGGACAATGCATGATTTAGGTGTGGGGGTGCATATCTCTGAATTTTTACTTTTAAGTTTATTTTTGCTTTAATCTTTAGTTTGCTTGCATTAGGCAAAATCTTTTTCATTGTTGTTATTTTTTGCTTTCAATAAAACACACACAACCACAACCTTCTTCTTCTTCTTTTTGTTTTGCTCTACTCAAACTGATACATTATGTTGGATGAGTTTTTCTTTCCATGACCCCATTGATGTGATGACTCTTTAACCTTATGTTGAATCAATTGCAGTGAGTTGTATTCATGTTTGAGAATTGCCTTTTGAATTGAATCTTTGAGTTTGCCATGGTAAAAAATATATTGATGACACTCATTAGAGAGAATGAATTGAAATTTGTGTGAATGAACTTAACATGACTTGATTTAGCAATTGTTGTTGATTTTTCCAAATCATTGAGAGAAAGAAATTCACAAAGGCTTAGACTTCAAAAGCACAAATTGAAAACTGTTCCAATGGTCAAAAGACTATGAACAGAGCTAGTAGCCACTTGGACAGGTGACCAACTAGTAACTAGGGATGAGTATCACAAATATGTACCTTCACGTCAAAAGGTTGGTGACTTGTTCAAGCAAAATTAAAAGTGCAAAAAGCTGAATAAAGTACTTCAAGGTAAAGGCAAATCACTCTGAAAGCTAGAAAAAGTCTTATCTGAACAAATTAATATGCATGTATGGTCTCTCTTGAGGAAAACAAATCCTAGCCATGGTAAGTAAAGGGAAACAAGGAAAGAAGGTGTAACGACCCGAAAATCAGACCGCTACCGGCGCTAGGATCCAGATCGGCTTAAGGCCGCCGGGACCCGTAGCAAGCCTGACATGTAACCTGTAAACCTGTTCAATCCCATACATGATCAACAATCATACATAAAAATAAAAAAAAAACTTTTCTGGCATTCATTCCTCATACGCCCAACTCAACCTGTGCATGCACTAAACATAGCCATACTCATAAACTTGACCCCTCTGTGGGATCTCATCGATGCCCCAATGGGCGATACATCATAAGTTGAGTTGGTTAAACATAAACATCAATAGACATTAAGATCATGTATCAACAAGGGATTACACTGAACTATGGTCAAGCACACTTCTAAACCTCAATATCATTATACATAACATAACTATTTAACTTTACATCATTATACAATTTACCATGTCCACTATCTATCTATTACAAACATAAGACTTTACTCTTCTTGACTTCTCTGTCTAGCCCGTACCTGTAATCCTGGGGGATTAGGGAAAAGGGGTGAGCTACTAGAGCCCAGTGAGCAGAATAATAGAAAACAACATTTAAATCTCATGCCATCATGTAATGCAACACGTCACAACAAATCACATCTCGGATGGTATTGTTCCCAATAGTCCTCTACATTCCAAAGTGCCGGGACGTAGAATGGGTCAACCGGTCTTTCTCTTAACATAACATAACATGCATACCAATATGCCAGGGACGTAGAATGGGTACAACCTGGACTTTCTCTTACATAGTGCCAGGGACGTAGAATGGGTACAACCTGGACTTCCATACCATGTCATGCCGTAGCATCATCATACCATATGAGGACTAAAGGATCATTCAATAACCAATCCACATCAACATCATAAATGCAATGCAACATATTCGTGATTTCTAATGCAAACAACCTAATTCATCACATGGCATTCATGATGCATGAACATGCTCAACTGTATAATTCATTTGCTTTAAAACATAAAGGTTTATTCTACTCACCTCTGGCTAGCTCTAACAAAGACTGATGCAGCTAACTCACTGCTGGGGTTCTCGGTTCCTCGGGTCTGAACCTACACAGGTGGACTCAAATGAGGGACCAAACAACTAGAACATAACTCTAAAAACATCCCCCAAAAACCCTCTAAAACACCTCAAAACAATCATACAAAAACATACAAAGGAAGGCAGAACAGGGCAGGTTCGGCGGCACCTTCGGCGGCCGAAAGTCCCTCCAGAGCCGAAACCCAGGCAGGTTCGGCGGCACCTTCGGCGGCCGAAAGTCCCAGACAGAGACGAAAGTCTCTTTTCGGGGGCAACTTCGGCAGCCGAAAGGCCTGCCTCCCCAGCCATGTTCGGCGGCCGAAAGTTCCTTCGGCTACCGAACCTGGTTTCTGCAAAAGGGCAGAAACTTGCCTCCTTCAAGCACATTTGCCTTCAAAACTTCCAATCATGCATTTAGCTCAACCAAAACATGCAAATATACATACATTGGCTCCTAGGGGCTTCAGACTAACTTAAACCCCAATTACAACACACAACAACAACACAAATCCAACATACATTGCTCAAAACATAACATTAACTCAAAAACCTAACTATGAGCTAAACATGCATTCTACCCCATAGATCTTGCATAAAACTTACTTTAAACATGAAATGAGCTTAAGATCGGCTCTTACCTCTTGAATATCGAGAGAGAGACGTCCTAAACTCGGAGGTGGGAGATTTTTTAGTTCTTGAACCTCAAAGCTCCAAAACTTGCTTTAAACTCGAAAATCTTCAAAACAAAGCAAAAACTTGTGAAAATCTTGAAAGATTTGAAGGAAAAACTCAAGGATTGGTGAGGAACGGCGGAGAGCTCACCTTGGCCAACAATGGGGAGAAAAACTCGCCCATTTTCGGCTAAGGGACCCTTTTATAGTGGCTGGCCAGGCCACGTTCGGGGGCCGAACGTGCCTCCGCATGCATGCCATGTTCGGCGGCCGAACTTGAGGTTCGGCGGCCGAACCTGGACTTTCCTCAACCTACGCCTTCGGGGGCCTAAGGCACACCCGAAATGCCTGCATGTTCGGCGGCCAAACTTGAGGTTCGGCGGCCGAACCTGGGTTTTCCTCCAAGGTTGTTTTCATTCAAAAACTCATTTCCTCTTTACTTAAAACCATGAAAAAAACATTAAAACATTTTATGAAAACATATTTCTACCCTACTAGAGGCTTCCGACATCCGAGATTCCACCGGACGGTAGGAATTCCGATACCGGAGTCTAGCCGGGTATTACATTCTCCCCCCCTTAAGAACATTCGTCCCCGAATGTTCCTCAACTAGCACAAAGCATGGCATACACATAACATACATGTAAAGCACATATAACTCACAAAGAACTAACCTTAGAAAAGATAAGGGTACTGCTGGAGCATGGACTCCCGTGTCTCCCAAGTGCACTCTTCCATATTGTGGTGGTTCCAAAGGACTTTCACCATCGGGATTTTCTTGTTTCTCAGCTTTCTGATCTGGGTGTCTATGATCCGCACTGGCTGCTCAACATAGGTGAGATCCTCTTGGATCTCCACATCAGGCTCACTAAGAACCTTGCCCGGATCTGACACAAATTTCCTCAACATTGAAACATGGAAAACTGGATGGATTCTTGCCATTGAAGCAGGCAAATCTAGCTTGTACGACACATTCCCAATCTTCTGCAAGATTTCAAAGGGTCCGATGTATCGTGGGGCTAGTTTACCTTTCTTCCCAAAGCGAACCACTCCTTTCATTGGAGACACTTTGAGCAATACCAGATCCCCCTCCTGAAACTCTACCTGTCTTCTGCGGATGTCTGCATAACTCTTCTGTCTGCTTGCAGCAGTCTTGATTCTTTCTCTGATTATGGGTACCACCCTGCTGGTAATCTCTACTAGCTCAGGTCCTGCCAAGGCCTTTTCTCCAACTTCTTCCCATCAAACAGGTGACCTGCACTTCCTTCCATATAAAGCTTCATATGGAGCCATCCCGATGCTAGCATGCTGGCTGTTATTGTAGGCAAACTCCACCAAAGGTAGATGCTGCCTCCAAGAACCGCCAAAGTCCAGCACACACATTCTAAGCATATCCTCGATAGTCTGGATGGTCCTTTCTGACTGTCCGTCAGTCTGGAGGTGGAAGGCAGTACTGAAATCCAATCTAGTACCCATGGCATTCTGCAGACTCCGCCAAAACCTGGAGGTGAACTGGGGCCCTCTATCAGACACTATTGAAACAGGAACCCCATGCAGCCTAACGATCTCATCCACATATACCTGCGCCAACTTGTCCACAGAGTAGCCACTCCTGACAGGAATGAAGTGAGCAGATTTGATGAGTCTGTCCACAATCACCCATATGGAGTCCACTCTGTTGGACGCCGCCGGTAACCCCACTACGAAGTCCATAGCTATATTTTCCCATTTCCACTCTGGAATAGGTAGCGGGTTAAGCATTCCAGCCGGCTTCTGATGTTCCAGCTTCACCCTCTGACACACTTCGCAGGCTGACACAAACTGTGCCACTTCTTTCTTCATCGCTGGCCACCAATAAACCTTCTTCAGATCTTGATACATCTTGGTGGCTCCGGGGTGAACGCTGTATCTTGCATTATGAGCCTCCCTCATAATGTCTCCTTTTAGCCCTATGTCATCTGGTACACACAATCGACTCCCATAGCGGAGGATCCCCTTACTGTCAAATCTGAACTCACTGTCTTTGCCTGACTGAACAGTCCTGGCAATCTTCACTAACTCTGGGTCCTCATGCTGTTTCTGAGCCACTTGCTCCAGAAACACAGGTGTCACTCTCATCTGGGCCACTAAAGCACCTGTACCAGACAACTCCATCTGTAGACCTTCATCAATGCGCTTATAAAACTCCTTCACCACTGGTCTCCTCTCTGCCGTGATGTGGGATAGACTGCCTAGTGACTTCCGGCTTAGGGCGTCTACCACGACATTCGCCTTACCCGGATGATACTGAATCTTGCAATCATAGTCACTCAGCAACTCTACCCATCTCCTCTGTCTCAAGTTCAAATCTCTTTGACTCAGGATGTACTGCAGGCTTTTATGATCTGTAAAGATCTCACATTTTACCCCATAGAGGTAGTACCTCCACATCTTGAGTGCAAAGATTACTGCTGCCATCTCAAGGTCATGCGTGGGGTAATTCAACTCATGCTTCTTCAGCTGCCTAGAAGCATAAGCAATCACCCTCTCATTCTGCATCAGTACACAACCCAGTCCCACACGGGACGCATCACAAAAGACTGTAAAGTCCACATCACTAGATGGCAGAGCTAAAACTGGTGCTGAAGTCAACCTCTTCTTAAGCTCTTCAAAACTCTCTTCGCACTGGTCGGTCCACAGAAACTTCTGATTCTTCCTGGTTAGTCTGGTCAGAGGAGCTGCTATTTTCGAGAAGTCCTGAACGAACCTCCTGTAGTAACCTGCCAAACCCAAGAAACTCCTGATCTCCGTCACTGAAGTGGGTCTAGGCCAGTTAGCCACAGTTTCTGTCTTCTTGGGGTCCACCTCAATCCCATTCTCTGACACTACATTCCCCAAGAACGAAATGCTCCTCAGCCAGAACTCACATTTAGAGAACTTGGCATACAAGCCATGTTCCCTCAAGGTCTGCAAGACCAACTGCAGATGATGGGCATGCTCCTCTGCATTCCTGGAATACACTAAGATATCATCTATGAAGACAATAACGAAGTGATCCAGGTATTGGCTAAACACTCTGTTCATGAGATCCATGAATGCTGCAGGGGCGTTGGTTAACCCGAACGGCATTACAAGGAACTCGAAATGCCCATATCTGGTCCTAAAAGCTATCTTTGGCACATCTTCTTCCCTTATCCTTAGCTGATGGTACCCCGATCTCAGATCTATTTTGGAGAAACAACCTGCTCCAGCTAGCTGGTCGAATAGATCGTCGATCCTAGGCAATGGGTACTTATTCTTGGTAGTGACTTTGTTCAACTGCCTGAAGTCGATACAAACCTAAGGGATCCATCCTTCTTTCTGACAAACAAGACTGGTGCACCCCAAGGTGAGGTGCTCGGTCGGATGAAGCCCTTTTCTACCAGTTCTTGCAACTGTTCCTTCAATTCTTTCAACTCGGCTGGAGCCATCCTGTAGGGAGGGATAGAGATCGGTCGGGTTCCAGGCATCAGTTCTATCTCGAACTCTATCTCCCTAGCAGGTGGTAAACCTGGCAGCTCGTCTGGGAAGACGTCTAGAAACTTTCTAACCACTGGCACCGAGGCGGGCTCTCTAACCTGACTGCTAAGCTCTCTCACATGAGCCAAATACCCCTGACATCCCTTCCTAAGCAATCTACGGGCCTGAAGAGCTGATATCAGATGTCTAGGTGTACCCCTCCTGTCTCCCCTGAAGACAACCTCTGACCCATCCTGACCTCTGAACCTGACTACCTTGTCCCTGCTGTAACGACCCGGAAACCGGTACCCCTCTGTAACGGCCCGACCCATCACTGGCACTAGGATCCAGATCGGCTTAAGGCCGTCGGGACCCGTAGTAAGCCGACTATACTCTCTGTGTACTTGATAAATCCCATACATGATATAAAACGACTTAACAATCCTGTAAAACTCTGTAGGCTTAACCACTGCTACTCAGATATGTCAATCTGAAAGGGCCCTCAGGGCCTATACCAGGGACTACCATCTCTGTGGTTCAAGGGATTGAAACCCTTTTCATCTGTAACACATCCCATTGGTATCTCATCAAAGCCATACGTTAAGCCCAACTCACACATTTCTCATCAAGAAACGTAAAACAGGATGCATGTACAAAGGGATTAATCATACATCACACTACAGCAATGACACTAGGGAAAGCACTTAGTCTATCCAGTATATGACTGTACATATCAATATATTACAACTAGTCTTATAATTACATCATGTCCACTATTCTATTACAAACATACATTCATGCATATCCTTCCTCTTTACTCTTGCTGACTCTGTCTTCCCACAGCTATCTCAGAACCTGCAAAACTGGGGTTAAGGGAGTGGGATGAGCTACTACAGCCCAGTGAGGAGGAACAATAAAACAATTCATTCATTATATGCTCTCATGGAATGCATCACATCACAAACATATCATCAAAAGGATGAACTTGTCACCAATAGCCCGCTACATACATAATAGTATGTCCGACTGTGCCAGGGGCGATTAGGCCACACCTGGACTTCTCTTAACTGACTCATATCATAACATGTCCCACTGTGCCAGGGGCGATTAGGCCATCACCTGGACTTCTCTTTTCTCTGATCTGACAGCCCGGCTGTCTAACTCATAGTACCAGGAGCGACCTGGACTATCCAGGAGCGACCTGGTATGGCTATCTCATGCCATATCTCATATGCTCTCATGGTGTCTCAACTGATATCAAGGGCTATGGATCATTCAACATTCATCCACACAAATATCATCTTATGCAATGCAGCATATTCGTGGATTCTAATGCAGCACAACCTAATACATAACATGGCAGTTTATGATGCATGGATCATGCTAGAATCGTGTCATTTCTCAAAATAAAATATTCAGTTTAGTTCCACTCACCTGTAGCCTCTACTTGGCTAACTCTGGGCTAACTAGCTCTGGACCAATTCTAACTCTGAAGCAGCTACTACTGCTAAATACCTCGTTTTCTCGGGTCCAATCCTACAATGGAGGACTTAAATGAGGTACCAAACATACTCTATATCACTGATAAACATCTCCCCAAAACCCCTCTAGAATACCTCAAAACAAGCATGCAAAACAAGCAAAGGAAGGCTGGACAGGGCACCTTCGGCAGCACCTTCGGCGGCCGAATGTCTCCTCCAGAGACGAAAGTCAGGCATGTTCGGCGGCCTAACTTGGACTTTCGGCGGCCGAACCTGAGTTCATCCAGAACTCAGTTTCGTGCACAAGGACGCCTGCCAGTCCCTCCATCATCTGCTCAGCCCTCAATACATGCATTTAACCCCTCTAAAACATGCATAAACACTTTAACAAACACAAAGGAGCTTAAAACAACTTAAACTCCAACAAAACAATACACATAACACATAATCATGCATAAACCATGAAAACACTAAAACGAACCTATCTAAGCAACTCTACCCTTATCCTTTGTAAAAGCTGGTATAAATCATTAAAACAAGTTAAAAACTTCCCTTACCTTTGGACAACAGAAGCTAAACAATCTGAACTCAAAGCTATGCACCACCACCTCTTCTTCTTCACTACCCCACCAAAGCTCTCCCTTTTTTCTCACAAACGTTCACAACACTTTACCACCCTCAAACCTGTGCATGGGGCATTAAACCTTTGCAAATGAGTCATAGGAGACGTGGCCTAACCTCTGAGAATGATTTAGAGGTAAACACCTGGCCAAACCACGGACGGAGGAGTGTGCACAACTAACCGACCACCTCAGCTTCGGCTGCCGAAACTGCATGCAAAACCATGCAACTTTCGGGGGCCGAACATCACCTTCGGGGGCCGAACATTGGGCACTTTCGGCGGCCGAACTTAACCTTCGGGGGCCGAACATGACAGAAACTCCTTTGGCCAATTCTCCACAAAACTCAATTCTTTTTCACTCTAAACCTTTAAAATACTTGAAAATATTTTAGAAAACCTTTCTCTTACCCTTCTAGAAACCTCTGACATCCTCGAATTCCACCGGACGGTAGAAATTCCGATGTCTGAATCTGCCGGGTATTACATTCTTCCCCCCTTTAAGAACATTCGTCCTCGAATGTTCACACAACAAACACATATGCAAATAAGCAATTAAGGAAAGTCTAACACTTTCCTCCGCGAAGAGACACAGATATTACTGGAGTCAAACTCCTGGGTTATTTACCATTCCTGACTTTGCTGACGCTTAACTGCTGAGTCTGTGTCTATACTCTACACTGATTGCGTCTCACTGTTTCCAGTACCCAACTGACTTGGTTCTTTCATCTGATTACTGACTTTTCTCAACTTAGGCACACTATACTGATTACACTAACCTTTCCTTTTCTTTAGTCAACCCGGTCAGAAGAGCCATACCTCTAAGGGAATGCTAGATGTCTTGCCTATAGCTTCAATTCGTTACTGTCTTTAGAAATCGTATTGTGACACGTCACAATCATATGGACATGCCCCGAAACTAAACTTGTAATGCCTCTATGCCGAGTTCTCTTAGAATCTACACCACTTAGTAGATAATGGGCATGCTTCTCTGTTTTTCTAAACTATTCTACGCTTTTGCTGAGCACTCTGATCCATGCCCGCCTTTCTTCTTCTTTATTATACTGGTCTTTGTTTTCTTTCATTCTCTTTCTAACTCTCAACCTCTAGTTCCCAACTCTAAGATCCATCGTGGAGGATACACAGCTCCTACTCGCTGTCTCCACAGAGCATTCATCCTGTGTGGGAACACCTAGCCTTAGTAGTGATTTTGTTCAACTGCTTACAGTCGTTACAAAATCTCAAGGTTTCATCCTCCGTTTCTCACACTGACACTGGAACATTCCAGAGTGAGGTACTAAGTCGAATGTAACCTTTCTCTACCAAGCTTTCCTATCATACTCTGATCATGCTCTCTCTCCCTCTCTGTAGGTGCCATCCTGTAGGGTAGAAGGAAAGAAATGGTTCCGCGTCCAGACACCACTTCTATTCCATACTCTGACTCCCTGACAGATGGTAAACCTGACAGCTCATCTGGGAAACCATCTAGAGCTTACTAACTACGGGTATTGAGGCTAATTCCCCGATCTGACTACTAAACTCACTCACACGAGCTAGAACCCTCTGATAACCTTTCCTGTGTACCTATGAGCCTGCTGGGCTGACCTCAAACCTCTAGGCACCTATACTCTGTCCCTTCCAAGGACTATTTCTGATCCATCCTAGCCTCTGAACTCTCCTACCTTGTCTCTACAGACACAGGTAGTACAATGAGTAAGTAGCCAATCCGCCCTAGAATGACATCAAATAGTCAACTCTAGAACCATAAGGTCAGCTGGATAGCTTCTACTCACTACAACTCTAAACTGATCTGATTAACTGACTCTGCTTCAGATGGATCATACCCGGGTCCATTAACCCAGAGAAAACACTCTAAGCCTAGAAGTCATCAAACCCACTCTAGTAACAGCTCACTAAGCCACAAGGAAGTAAAAACATGCGGGTTCAAAACGAACAGCATACACATCTGAACATCCACAAGTGAACATACTTGATGTCACTGTGTTCAATGTGATAGCTTCCGACTGAGTCAGGGTGAAGATCCGAGCTAAAGCTAACGGAACTTCCCTCGGGAATTTACTAATGGAAAAGCTAACCCTTTCCTCTGCCTCAATTACTACCTAATCCCAGACTAAACTGAAATCTCCTCCTGAACTTACTCTTAATCTTACTTTTTTCTTTCTCTGTTCTATTCTAGTTTACTTATTCTTCTCTTTTCCTTAATCTGCTCACTTTCACTTACCCTTTTGTTCTTTTCTTACTCTTCTATTTCTTACTCTATTCTCTGCCTTATTTCTTTTCCTTGAGGGCTGCACTCGGAGATGAGAGATCACTCTCCCTATACCTGGATAAAATCCAAGGCCATAGCATCTCATAGCAACACTCTCGAGTATCTTTCCTAGCTCACGAACCACTAGCTATTACTCAGTTGGCTTTTACCATCTCACTTATGCTACTGGTACCATCCTACAGAGAAGACTAGAAATGATGGGTATAAACACCATTCCTCTCTCTCATTGAACTCTCTTAGCAGGTGGTAAACTTGATGACTTGTCTGGGTCAAAATCCAAAACTTGTCTTTGACTGTGGGCACTAAAACTGGTTCCTTTCCTAATCTGATCAACTGCTATACTTTCTGACACACGCAAGCAAGAAACCTCTGATAACCTCTCTTAACTAGTTTACAAGCTTAGAGGGCTGATACTACATTTCAGGCATCTCTACACTGTCCCCTCAACATACCACTTGTGAGCCACCCTGATCTCTAAGCCTGACGACTCTGTCTTTGCTATCTCAAGCAAGACTATGAGTAGCTAGCCCATCCACCCCTAGAATGATATCAATCAATCACTCTAGAACCACTAGGTCAGTTGGAAGGCACCTACTCACAACTAGCACTGAACTAGCATTGACCTCAACTGGCAGACTAACTCTGCCGCTGATGGATCACACTTGGGTCTATTGACCTAAAGAGGACAGTCTAATCCCTCAAGCACGAAGGAAAACAAAGCATCAGAGTCTCTAAGAGTAGACACATCAAAACAAACGGAAGTGAAAAGTACCTGTTACCGCCCTGTCCGATGTGTCAGCCTCCTATTGCGTCAAAGCGAAGAGCCGTGCTGGTACTGACGGACCTTCACCTGGGGAACCTATGGAAGAAGGAGTGATCTCGCTCCCTCTGCCTCTACCCAAAGTCATAGCTAGAGCTCCTAGTTGAGTCACTCTATCTGAGGCTGTCTGCTGGGACTGTGTTATCAAAGTCGCGGTGGAACACTCACGTGCTATGTGCCCCTCCTGTCCGCACCTAAAACATGTTGTTGTCCCTACTAAACAGACTCCCTTGTGCGGCCTACCGCACCTCGGACATTTGGAGTTGTTCAAACCAGAGCTCGATCCCTCACCTATTCCCAGACCAGACTTGATCTGCTTCCAGAACTTGTTCTTCTTTGATCGTCTGAGGCCTCTTCCCCCCTTCTTCCTTTCTATCCCAGCCTCGTGCAGAGGGGAGAGATTCACATCACTTGTCCCTGCAAGTTTGGCACTAGCTTCTCTCTTCTGTGCCATATCTACTATATCATGGAACCTCTTCCTTGCGCTATCTAGAAAAGCCCCTTCAGCAAACTCTATTGCAAACTGCTCCCAGGATAAGCTTTCTACCCTCGGGTTCACATACTGGTTGAACCATGCCCTTGCCTTTTCACATTTCAATGTGACCCCTGCCATCTGAATGGCTCTACGCTCACTGGCTCCCAACTCATCAGTTATCATCTTGACCATTCTGAGATACTCAAAAGGGTCATCACCAGTCTCAAACTTAGGGCCATCTAACCTCAAATAATCTATCATCTTTACCTCACTTCCTCCAGGTGAACTAGGCTTAGATATTTGGACAACTGGGGCTACTGGTTCTAGTGGTGGTGGAGGAGGTGCAACATTCCCTGAGGTAGGGTTTGCTAAACTTGGATAACCAAAGAAGGGTGGAAACATGGTATACTGTGGCTGTGGCGGTGGATATGGCGGATAAAAGGAAGGATAGGGCATAAAGGTGGGATATGGGTGATAACTAGGAAACTCTGATGTACCTCTCATCGGGTACTCTGCCCCCCACTGGTAGGGTGGATACTGAGGTGGAACAAATCTCGAGGCCTGAGTGCCTCCTTGAGACTCACCCATATCTCCTCCTAACCTGCTCCTGCCAAAGCTACCATCTCTGCTCTGCACATCCTCCTCTAGGACTCTCCTAAACCCTGACATACCACTCTGCACAACTCCCCTTCTACTCTCATCACTAGACCTTCTAAGGTCCCTTGATATACCTTCTCTGCTTAAACTATCTGATGTTGCCTTTTGCAGAACTGGGAGATGAGCATCCATGTCCTCATCCTCCGACGGAGCTCCAGTCAATCTCGCAGATCGACGAGTTCCTCTCATCCTGCCTCTGAAAAGCACAACATCACACAAAAATATCATCAAATGATCCATGTGAAAACACATGAATCCTCAGCACATATTAAATATATCAATAATGCACATGCAACTCATCATGGCATTTCACATCAGCATGCAAAACAGGACTCCACATCCTATCCTAGTGGACATGATTTTACCTATTGTGCTTCCCCTCCTATACAAGACAACACCTCTTTCCGATGTGGGATATCTCTAATCCTTGAGCAAAGATGCTCAACACACCGTACTCTTGAGGCCCTATGCTCTGATACCAATCTGTAACGACCCGGAAACCGGTACCCCTCTGTAACGGCCCGACCCATCACTGGCACTAGGATCCAGATCGGCTTAAGGCCGCCGGGACCCGTAGTAAGCCGACTATACTCTCTGTGTACTTGATAAATCCCATACATGATATAAAACGACTTAACAATCCTGTAAAACTCTGTAGGCTTAACCACTGCTACTCAGATATGTCAATCTGAAAGGGCCCTCAGGGCCTATACCAGGGACTACCATCTCTGTGGTTCAAGGGATTGAAACCCTTTTCATCTGTAACACATCCCATTGGTATCTCATCAAAGCCATACGTTAAGCCCAACTCACACATTTCTCATCAAGAAACGTAAAACAGGATGCATGTACAAAGGGATTAATCATACATCACACTACAGCAATGACACTAGGGAAAGCACTTAGTCTATCCAGTATATGACTGTACATATCAATATATTACAACTAGTCTTATAATTACATCATGTCCACTATTCTATTACAAACATACATTCATGCATATCCTTCCTCTTTACTCTTGCTGACTCTGTCTTCCCACAGCTATCTCAGAACCTGCAAAACTGGGGTTAAGGGAGTGGGATGAGCTACTACAGCCCAGTGAGGAGGAACAATAAAACAATTCATTCATTATATGCTCTCATGGAATGCATCACATCACAAACATATCATCAAAAGGATGAACTTGTCACCAATAGCCCGCTACATACATAATAGTATGTCCGACTGTGCCAGGGGCGATTAGGCCACACCTGGACTTCTCTTAACTGACTCATATCATAACATGTCCCACTGTGCCAGGGGCGATTAGGCCATCACCTGGACTTCTCTTTTCTCTGATCTGACAGCCCGGCTGTCTAACTCATAGTACCAGGAGCGACCTGGACTATCCAGGAGCGACCTGGTATGGCTATCTCATGCCATATCTCATATGCTCTCATGGTGTCTCAACTGATATCAAGGGCTATGGATCATTCAACATTCATCCACACAAATATCATCTTATGCAATGCAGCATATTCGTGGATTCTAATGCAGCACAACCTAATACATAACATGGCAGTTTATGATGCATGGATCATGCTAGAATCGTGTCATTTCTCAAAATAAAATATTCAGTTTAGTTCCACTCACCTGTAGCCTCTACTTGGCTAACTCTGGGCTAACTAGCTCTGGACCAATTCTAACTCTGAAGCAGCTACTACTGCTAAATACCTCGTTTTCTCGGGTCCAATCCTACAATGGAGGACTTAAATGAGGTACCAAACATACTCTATATCACTGATAAACATCTCCCCAAAACCCCTCTAGAATACCTCAAAACAAGCATGCAAAACAAGCAAAGGAAGGCTGGACAGGGCACCTTCGGCAGCACCTTCGGCGGCCGAATGTCTCCTCCAGAGACGAAAGTCAGGCATGTTCGGCGGCCTAACTTGGACTTTCGGCGGCCGAACCTGAGTTCATCCAGAACTCAGTTTCGTGCACAAGGACGCCTGCCAGTCCCTCCATCATCTGCTCAGCCCTCAATACATGCATTTAACCCCTCTAAAACATGCATAAACACTTTAACAAACACAAAGGAGCTTAAAACAACTTAAACTCCAACAAAACAATACACATAACACATAATCATGCATAAACCATGAAAACACTAAAACGAACCTATCTAAGCAACTCTACCCTTATCCTTTGTAAAAGCTGGTATAAATCATTAAAACAAGTTAAAAACTTCCCTTACCTTTGGACAACAGAAGCTAAACAATCTGAACTCAAAGCTATGCACCACCACCTCTTCTTCTTCACTACCCCACCAAAGCTCTCCCTTTTTTCTCACAAACGTTCACAACACTTTACCACCCTCAAACCTGTGCATGGGGCATTAAACCTTTGCAGATGAGTCATAGGAGACGTGGCCTAACCTCTGAGAATGATTTAGAGGTAAACACCTGGCCAAACCACGGACGGAGGAGTGTGCACAACTAACCGACCACCTCAGCTTCGGCTGCCGAAACTGCATGCAAAACCATGCAACTTTCGGGGGCCGAACATCACCTTCGGGGGCCGAACATTGGGCACTTTCGGCGGCCAAACTTAACCTTCGGGGGCCGAACATGACAGAAACTCCTTTGGCCAATTCTCCACAAAACTCAATTCTTTTTCACTCTAAACCTTTAAAATACTTGAAAATATTTTAGAAAACCTTTCTCTTACCCTTCTAGAAACCTCTGACATCCTCGAATTCCACCGGACGGTAGAAATTCCGATGTCTGAATCTGCCGGGTATTACACCTGCAGTCCAAGGTAGCACCATGGGTAGATAACCAATCCATCCCTAGAATGACGTCAAAATCTGTCAAGTCTAGAACCACAAGGTCGGCGGAAAGGCATCTCCCCTCAACAAAGACTGGACTGCACTCGCAGACTGACTCTGCCACTGATGGGTCACACTTGGGTCCACTGACCCAGAGAGGACACTTTAACTCAGAGATCATCAACCCCAACCTCTGAACGGCTCTCGGAGCAATAAAAAAATGAGATGCACCAGGGTCCATCAAGGCATACACATTTGAACAACCAATGACTAAATTACCTGCCACCACGGTGTTAGATGCATCTGCCTCCTGCTGAGTCATTGTGAAGATCCGTGCTGGAGCTGATGGACCTTCACCTCTGAAACCCGCTGAAGAAGAGGCTGCCCCTCTCCCTCTGCCTCTGCCACTGGCCTGAGTCGCGGCTGGAGCTGCTGGCTGAGCTACACTACCTGAAGCTGTCTGCTGAGACTGTGCTCCAAAAGCTGCCCTAGGACACTCCCAAGCCATGTGTCCCTCTTGCCCGCATCTGAAGCAGGCTGATGTCCCAGCCCGACAAACTCCCCTGTGTAGCCTACCACACTTTGCACAAACTGCATTATCCGCGCCAGAGCTTGAGCCACTCCCTAGTCCCATACTAGACTTGACCTTGTTCCAAAACTTGTTCTTCTTGGGCTTCCTAGTGGTGTTACTCCACTTTTTGCTACCTGAAGCTGCTGCACTGAAAGAAGAAGAGCCTGGGGTCTTGGAACCAGAAGGCTGTGCCACTAACTGCTTAACTGTTCCCTGAACGATGGCACTGGCCTCCATTTTCCGGGCCATATCCACTATGGCGTGGAAGCTCTCCCTATCTGCTGACTGGATCAAGGAGGAATATCTAGAGTGGAGTTTCATGATATACCTCCTTGATCTTTTCTGATCTGTGTTAAGGTTTTGCCCTGCAAATGGCAACAGCTCCAAGAATCTGTCTGTGAACTCCTCTACACCCATCTCATCAGTCTGCCTCAACTACTCAAACTCTATCATCTTCAGCTCCCTTGAACTATCTGGGAACGCCCATCCTGCAAACTCGTTTGTAAACTCCTCCCAAGACATGCTGTCTACTCTGGGGTTCACATAATTCTTGAACCACTCTCGTGCCTTCTTACACTTAAGAGTGAACCCAGCCATCTGAATGGCTCTACTGTCATCAGCCCCAATCTCATCCGTGATCACCTTAACCCTTTCCAGATACACAAATGGGTCATCCCCTTTTTCATACTGGGGAACACCCAACTTCATGTAGTCGGTCATCTTGACCTTGCTCCCACTGGCTGAGCTAGGTCTAGAAGGTTGAGCAACTGGGGCTGCTGGTTCTGTAGGTGGTGGAGGTGGGGCAACATTTTCTGAGGTAGGGTTTGGATAGTAAGGTGGGGGTGGATACATTGGGTATTGTGAATATGGTGGGTAGTAGGGTGGGTATGGCATCTGTGTGGGATAAGGGGTGAAGTTAGGGTAATCCGATGTACCTCCCATCGAATACCCGGGATTTTGTGAGAAGTGTGGGTAGTGGGGTGGCTGAACAAATCCCGACACCTGAGTGCCTCCTTGGGACTCTCCCATTCCCTCTTCTGACATGCTAACTCCCAAACTACCATCCCTCCTCTGCTCTACATCCATATCATCTCCCATGTCTCCTGACATTCCTCCCTGAACTGTTCCCCTCACTGATCTGCTCCTACCCAGATCCAGAGACCTTCTAGGGTCTCTTACTACTCTTTCTCTGTTAGACCTACTAGACATTGCCCTAGGCAATGTAGGAGGACGGGCGCTCATGCCCTCATCCTCAGGTGGCACTCCAGTCAATCTTGCTGATCGACGAGTTCCCCTCATCCTGTTTCCTGAAAAACAACACATCACATAAACATTAGCATCATATGGTTCATATGGGCACACATGAACCCTCATCACATACATATCATTCATATCATAGCATTAACGCACATGTATAAAATCATGGCAATTCACATCATCAAACAAGACAAGACTCCACATCCTATCCTAGTGGACATGATCTTCCTATTGTGCTTGACCTTCTACAACATCTATGAGCCCGACACTCTAGGTCTGACCATATGGACCTAGGGCTCTGATACCATTCTGTAACGACCCGAAAATCGGACCGCTACCAGCGCTAGGATCCAGATCGGCTTAAGGCCGCCGGGACCCGTAGCAAGCCTGACATGTAACCTGTAAACCTGTTCAATCCCATACATGATCAACAATCATACATAAAAATTAAAAAAAACATTTCTGGCATTCATTCCTCATATGCCCAACTCAACCTGTGCATGCACTAAACATAGCCATACTCATAAACTTGACCCCTCTGTGGGATCTCATCAATGCCCCAATAGGCGATACATCATAAGTTGAGTTGGTTAAACATAAACATCAATAGACATTAAGATCATGTATCAACAAGGGATTACACTGAACTATGGTCAAGCACACTTCTAAACCTCAATATCATTATACATAACATAACTATTTAACTTTACATCATTATACAATTTACCATGTCCACTATCTATCTATTACAAACATAAGACTTTACTCTTCTTGACTTCTCTGTCTAGCCCATACCTGCAATCCTGGGGGATTAGGGAAAAGGGGTGAGCTACTAGAGCCCAGTGAGCAGAATAATAGAAAACAACATTTAAATCTCATGCCATCATGTAATGCAACACGTCACAACAAATCACATCTCGGATGGTATTGTCCCCAATAGTCCTCTACATTCCAAAGTGCCGGGACGTAGAATGGGTCAACCGGTCTTTCTCTTAACATAACATAACATGCATACCAATATGCCAGGGACGTAGAATGGGTACAACCTGGACTTTCATACCATGTCATGCCGTAGCATCATCATACCATATGAGGACTAAAGGATCATTCAATAACCAATCCACATCAACATCATAAATGCAATGCAACATATTCGTGATTTCTAATGCAAACAACCTAATTCATCACATGGCATTCATGATGCATGAACATGCTCAACTGTATAATTCATTTGCTTTAAAACATAAAGGTTTATTCTACTCACCTCTGGCTAGCTCTGACAAAGACTGATGCAGCTAACTCACTGCTGGGGTTCTCGGTTCCTCGGGTCCGAACCTACACAGGTGGACTCAAATGAGGGACCAAACAACTAGAACATAACTCTAAAAACATCCCCCCAAAAACCCCCTAAAACACCTCAAAACAATCATACAAAAACATACAAAGGAAGGCAGAACAGAGCAGGTTCGGCGGCACCTTCGGCGGCCGAAAGTCCCTCCAGAGCCGAAACCCAGGCAGGTTCGGCGGCACCTTCGGCGGCCGAAAGTCCCAGACAGAGACGAAAGTCTCTTTTCGGGGGCAACTTCGGCAGCCGAAAGGCCTGCCTCCCCAGCCATGTTCGGCGGCCGAAAGTTCCTTCGGCTGCCGAACCTGGTTTCTGCAAAAGGGCAGAAACTTGCCTCCTTCAAGCACATTTGCCTCCAAAACTTCCAATCATGCATTTAGCTCAACCAAAACATGCAAATATACATACATTGGCTCCTAGGGGCTTCAAACTAACTTAAACCCCAACTACAACACACAACAACAACACAAATCCAACATACATTGCTCAAAACATAACATTAACTCAAAAACCTAACTATGAGCTAAACATGCATTCTACCCCATAGATCTTGCATAAAACTTACTTTAAACATGAAATGAGCTTAAGATCGGCTCTTACCTCTTGAATATCGAGAGAGAGACGTCCTAAACTCGGAGGTGGGAGATTTTTGAGTTCTTGAACCATGAAAAAAACTTTCATTCAAAAACTCATTTCCTCTTTACTTAAAACCATGAAAAAAACATTAAAACATTTTATGAAAACATATTTCTACCCTACTAGAGGCTTCTGACATCCGAGATTCCACCGGACGGTAGGAATTTCGATACCGGAGTCTAGCCGGGTATTACAGAAGGTGAGCAATCTTCACGCATATATTCTTCACTGCAATGATTCAAAATAGGTGTCTTGAGTAAGAACTTAAGTGGAAATAAGGATCTAGCATAAAGAAAGCTTATTTGACTATGTTTATTTGCTTGAGGACAAGCAAAAGGCTAAGTGTGGGGGTATTTGATAGAGCATATTTTAGTCCTTTTTATCTTGATATTATTAATGATTATTTACATGATTTCTGCTTAATTTAGTGTTCTTAGCATTGTTTTGCAGAAAATGGTGAAAAAGGACATTTTGGAGAAAATCCCCCTAAAACTGCCTTATTTGGAGTAAAAGGGAGCAAGCCTGCCAAGTTGGAATCAAGTCAAGCTAAATAATGAAAGTTCTAAATAAGGAAAGTGGCAAATATGGAAAGAACATCCAGCCAAGGCAATTTGAAATTCAAATTTCAAATCTCCAAGTAGCTTTTTCCTTATTCAAGAAGCCATATCTCAAGTTGCCTTATATGAAGAGCCAAATAAGGAAAGTATTTTGAAATTTAAATCTCCAAGATTCATATTCAGATTTTGGATTTCAATATCCAGCTTATTAAGGAAGCCAAATCCAAAGATCACATGCTTCCCACTTCATGCTTTGCACATTCAAAATTCAAGATTGCAAAAGGAGGCTCCACCTTCCTTAATTGTGAATGGGCGGCAAGGGGAAGTGAAGAGGCAACTTGGGCAGCAACTTGAACACACTTGGACAGTATCTTGAAGAGCTTGGGTAGCAACTAAAAGACCGAAGAGCCCATCCCTTGCAATTTGATACAATCTCCACGTTTTTGCCTTCACACATGCACATAGAAGGCACATATTGGACCAAGGGCACTTTGGGCAGCCTCTAAAAGATGCATGGACAACCAAGAAACCCTAGGCAGCCTCTCAAGACATATTTAAAGACCTTATGAAGACAAGAAGAGGCAGATTGGACATCACCAAGGTTTGGCCAAGCAAGGACAGCCGCATGCCCTTCTCCTCCTTCTCCTCCACCGCCGGTGTAATACCCGGCTAGACTTCGGTATCAGAATTCCTACCGTCAGGAGGAATCTTGGACGTCGAAAACCTCTAGAAGGGTAAAGTCATGTTTTCATAAAATGTTTTACTGTATTTTAAGGTTTTAAGTAACAAAGAAATTAAGTTTTGAATTAAAAAGACCATGGAGACATTTCTAGGTTCGGCCACCGAACCTCAAGTTCGACTGCCGAAGATGGGATAGTTTAGAGGGGCAAGTTAGGCTTCCAAAAGTGGCCCAGGTTCAGCCGCCGAACTTGCATGAGTTTTGGAGGCACTTTAGGCTTCCGAAGGTGGTCTGGCCAGCTCCTATGAAAGGCCCCATGACAAAAAATGGGCGAGCTTTCTCCCCTATTTTCGGCCAATGGTGAGTCCATGCCCTCCCATGGTTGGATTTGATGATTTTCCTCAAATCTTTCAAGTTTTAACAAGTGTTTACTTGGTTTTTGAAGATTTGTGAGCTTAGAATAAGTTTTTGGAGCTTGGAGACCCAAAGAGCTAGACCTCTCCCATCTCCGAGTTGGATCGCCTCTCCTCTCGATCTTCAAGAGGTAAGAATAGATCCTACCTTTCTTGTATGTTTTAAACTAGTTTTGAGGAGTTTTTGGGTAGAAATGCATGTTAGGGTTAATGTTGAGTTATGGGTAATGTATGTTGTTTGAGTTGCTTTATGTGTTTGTGTTAGGGTTTAGGATAGTTTGAGACCCCTAAATGCTTGGTGGAATGTGTATGCATGTTGTAGAATAGCTAAATGCATGTTTGAATGGTTTGGGGGGCAAAATGTGCATGTGGAGGCTGATTCTGCCCTTTGGAAGAACTCAGGTTCGGCAGCCGAAGGTACTTTCGGCCGCCGAACCTGCCTGTGGAGGCAAGCTTTCGGCTGCCGAACGCTGCCCCCGAAAGCTGGACTTTCGGCTCTGGAAGGGAGTTTCAGCCGCCTCAGTGCCGCCCAACATGCATGAGTTTCGGCTCTAGAACCACTTTCAGCCGCCGAAGGTGCCGCCGAAAGTGCCCTGTTCAGCCTTCCTTTGCATGTTTTCTATGATTGTTTTAAGGTGTTTTAGGGGGTTTTTGGGGAGTATTTTAGAGTCATGTTCATGTATGTTTGGTTCCTCATTTGAGTCCACCCGTGTAGGTTCGGACCCGAGGAACCGAGGACCCCAGCAATGAGATAGCTGCTTCAGTGTCTTGTCAGAGCTAGCTTGAGGTGAGTAGAATGACTCTTTATGTTTCAAAGCAAATAATGAAAGTTTTAGCATGATTCATGCATCATGAATGCCATGAGATATATTAGGTTGTTTGCATTAGAATTCACGAATATATTGCATTGCATATTATGTTGTTGATGTGGATGAACATTGAGTGATCCATTAGCCCTAGTACGGTATGATATGATATGGTATGTGTAATACCTGGCTAGAGTCCGGCATCGAAATTTATGTTGTCCGGCGGAATCCAGGATGTCGGAATCCTCTAGAAGGGTAAGAATAACATACTATAGTATGTTTTCATGTTTTCAAGTTGAAATGAAAAGAGTTTTTGAAAGAAAAGAACCAAGGCAGAAAAGCCAGGTTCGACCGCCGAAGGTGACATTCGGCCGCCGAACTTGCATGGCTTTCGGTTTCACAATAGGCTGCCGAAGGTGGTCTGGCCAGCCACCTATAAAAGGCCCTCAGTCGGTTGAACGGATAAGTACTGCCGTTTTCTTTCACTTTCTGAGGTGAGACCCTGTCCTTCGTAAGGTTTCTTCCTGTTTTCATCAAATCATGCAAAGGTTTGATTGATTTTTATGTTATTTTGAAGGTTTTGAGCTAAAGATACAAAGTTGTGAAGTTTGGAGAGTTTGAAGGAGAGTTGCTCCAAAACTCCACGTTAGGATCGTTCATCTTCTTGGTTTCAAGAGGTAAGGGAAGATCCTGAGCTTATTTTCATGATTTCGAAAGGTTTTATGTGGTTTTGGGAGAGAGTTGCATGAATAGGGTAAAAAGAGAGGTTTTGTTGATTTTGTGAGAAAAGCTTGTTTCTGTGTTATGCTGTTTGTTGGGGTGTTTAGGTAGTTTCTGACCCCTTTGAGCATATACTTGGGTGTATGCCTGTTGAGGAGTTAAGGTGTTTGAGTTGGAGGAAGATTGAGGCATTTTGGCGTGAGGCAGAGCAAGGTTCTGCCTTGCTAATGAACCCAGCTTCGGTCGCCGAAGAATGGTTCGACCGCCGAATGTGTTGAGGAGGTGGCTTCGGTTGCCCAAGCTTGCCCCCAAGCCTTTGGACTTTCGGCTCTGGAGGGGAGGTTCGGCCGCCGAAGGTGCCGCCGAAGGTTAGGGACTTTCATCTCTGGAGTGCCTTTCAGCCCCCGAAACTTGCCCCCAAAAGGGTTCGGCTGCCGAAAGTAGAGATTCGGCCGCCGAAGGTGCATGAGTTTCGGCTCTGGAGAGGACTTTCGGCCGCCGAACCTGCCGCTGAAAGTGTCCTGTCCAGCCTTCCTTTGTATGCTTTGCATGAATGTTTGAGTGAGTTTAAGGGGATTCTTGGGGCGTTTAGTAGAGTTGTTCATAAGGTAGTTTGGTCCCTCATTTGAGTTTATCTGTGCCTACACAGACCAGAGGAACCAGAGAGAGCAGCAGTGAGTACTGCTCCAGAGTTTTCAGAGCCTGCAGAGTCAGTCCAGATAGCCAGAGGTGAGTGGAACTAAACTTAATACTCGTTTTAATTGAAACATTGAATGCTTTTAGCATATTTCATGTGTAATGCCCGGCTAGATTCCGGCATCGGAATCCCTACCTTCCGGTGGAATCTCCGTTGGAATCTGGAATTCTGGAGATGCCGAGGCTTCTAGAGGGGTAAAATGTGTTTTCTAAAAGGTTTTTACTGATTTCATGGTTTTAAATGAAAAAGAATTGAGTTTTGAAAAGAAAAGACCAAGGAGGCGTTTGTCAGGTTCGGCCGCCGAAAGTGAAGTTCGGCCGCCGAACATGGAAAGGCTTCGGGAGCGCCTTTGGCCTCCGAAAGCTTTGTTTAAACGAGCCAAGGTTCGGCCGCCGAACATGCATGAGTTTAGGGGGCACGTTAGGCTGCCGAAGGTCTCTGACCAGGCCACCTATAAAGGGCCCTCAGATCCAAAATGGGCGAGTTTTCTCCCCATTCTCGAGCTCAGGTGAGTTCTTGTGCTCCTTTGGTCGTTTTTATGCCTTTTCTACCCATCCCTCAAAGTTTTCATAAGATCTACCCTCGTTTTGAAGTTTTAAAGCTCAGATCGAAGTTTTGGGAGCTTGGAGCTTTTGGGGCTTGGATTCTCCACACCTCCGAGTTAGAGATCACGCAACCCTCGATCTTCAAGAGGTAAGTGTAGATCTTTGCTTTCCTAGTGTCTTTTGAAGTTTTATGAAGGTTTTAATGGTAGAGTATGGGTAGATATGTATGTTAGGATTTATGTGGGTTTTATGCCCAATGTATGTTATGTGATGCTTATGTATGTTTATATGATGCTATGTTGAATGTTTAGGCTAGGTTATGCATGTGGGAGAGTGTATGCATGAGTGGGAAAGAGCAAGTGAGATTTTGAATAGTTTTGTTGGTTTTGACTTATGTGGGTCATAAGCCATTTAAGTATGCTTTTTGATGTTCTTTGTTGGAGTTTAAGCTTGTTTAAACTCCTTTGTGCATGGTTAAGGGTTTATGCATGTTTTGGTAAGGTTGGGTGCTCGTTTTGGGGTGTTTGGAAGGTTTGGGAGGCTTGAATGCATGAGAAGCTGAGTTCTGCCCTTCTGGGAAGAACTCAGGTTCGGCCGCCGAAAGTAGCTTCGGCCGCCGAACCTACCTTTGGATGCATGGATTGGCCGCCTAACCTTGCCCCCGAAAGCTGAGTTTTGGTTTGAAAGCAGACTTTCGACCGCCGAAGGAAGGATTCGGCCGCCGAAAGTGCCTGACTTTCGTCTCTGGAGTGGGACTTTCGGCTGTCGAAGGTGCCGCCGAAAGTGCTCGAGTTTCGTCTCTGGAGAGAGGGTTCGGCCGCCGAAGGTGCCGCCGAAAGTGCCCTGTCCAGCCTTTTCAAGGTTGTTTTCTATGCATGTTTAAGTGATGTTTTAGAGGGTTTTTGGGGAGTTGTTTATGAGTTGTTTAGAGTGTGTTGGCACCTCATTCGAGTCCACCTGTGTAGGATCGGACCCGAGGGATCGAGGAGGCCATCAGTGTTAGCAGTTGCAGAGTCGGTCCAGCGTCTGCCAGAGGTGAGTAGAACTAAACTTAATCTTTATTTTATGAAATCAAATGCCTAAAGCATGCTCATGCATCATGTTTATATGTAATAGGTTGATTGCACTAGTTACACGAATATGAAGCATTGCATTATTTACTGTTGATGGAGATTGGACCAAGGACGACCCCACTAGCCCTAGAGATGTTGTGAGACCTGGCCGGGCCAGGCATACATATACAGTTGTTGTAAGACCTGGTCGGGCCAGGCATACGAAGGTTGTGAGACCCGGCCGGGCCGGGCATACTGAGACTGGAAGGGATGTTTTGGGGTTAGGTCCAATCCGTGATATGATTTATTTGTGTTGTGACGCATTTCATGAAAGCATGTAATTAATGAACTGTTTTCTTTGTTTCTACTCACTGGGCTTTTTAGCTCACTCCTCTCCCCTAACCCCAGTGTTGCAGGTTTGAGGTTGATTGGGAAGTCTCAAGAGTAAAGGTTTTGCTTATGTAATAGTATTAGCTTAGTACTTTTAGTGTGGACATGTATTATAAATTGATATAATGTATTGTAAGATAATGAAATGTAATGTAATGCAAGTATAGTATAGTTATGTTTATGTATTAGTACTGTGCTTGGCCCTAAGGCTTGGTTAGTCCCTTTTTAGTACATGATGTATGTAATGTTATGTCATATGTTGAGTTATGTTTGAACTAATCTTGTGGCATGTGTTGTTTACCACACTATGGTAATGGATGAGGACCCTAGTGGAGGTCTTGTGTTGTGGTTTGATGCATGCACAGGTTAGGTTTGGTTCTTTGGATGTGACTCCGGCTTGATGTATGTTATGTAGACCCAGCTAGAGTTTTGATGAGGGCTCTAATAGGGGGGTCCTTTTATGTTTTCAGTTATGTCGCATACAAGTCAAGTTCGGTTTGTACATCAGATGTTTGATTTGTTATGTTAAAGTTTTGATCATGTATGGGATTTGACCAGGTGATAGGAGGTATGTTTGGCTTGCTACGGGTCCCGGCGGCCTTAAGCCGATCTGGATCCTAGCGCCGGTGGCAGTTCGGGCCGTTACGGTAGGGTATCGGTTTTCGGGTCGTTACAGAGTGGTATCAGAGCTTTGGCCTCGAGAGTACGGTGTGTTGCACATTAGAAAGAGGTTGGTTTAGAGGTCATAGAAGGGCAAGCCCAATAGGAAGAATCATGTCCACTAGGATAGGATGTTGAGTCCTGTCTTGATTGTTGATGTGAAATGCCATGATTTTATACATGTGCATTAATGTTATGTATGTATGATATGTATGTGGGTTCATGTGTTTTCATATGAACCGTATGATGCTAATGATTGTTTGTATGCTTGTGTGTTGTTCTTCAGAGGAGCCAGAATGCGAGGTGCTCGTCGATCTGTGGAATCGACTGGAGTTCCATCTGAGAGGGAAGGTTTGGACACCTTTCCCCCTACTCTGCCAAGAGCGCAGTCGTGGGGAGTCAGCAGATGGGGAACATCAAGGGACCCTGGAAGGTCTTTTGATGTAAGCAGAGAAGGAATGGCTCCAAGGAGGATGTCAGCTAGTATGAGGGAAGTGGAGTTGGATGTTCAGAGAAGGGATGTCAGTTTGGGAATCAGAGTGTCAGAAGAAGGTATGGGAGATTCTCAGGAGGATGCTCAGACTCAGGATTCCAGGATCTCAGGTTCAGGAAGGATTGATCCCTCCACTCTGAGTACAGCCTCCACGAAAAGCAAGAAGTGGGGCAGAACCCTGAGGGGGAAGAAGAAGAAGTTGTGGAGTCGGTTGAAGTCTAGTCTGGGATTAGGTGGTGGTTCGAGCTCTGGCTCAGGCAGTTCAAGATGCTTGAGGTGCGGAAGGCCGCACAAGGGAGTCTGCCGTTATGGGACTAATCTATGTTACAGGTGCGGACAGGAGGGGCACATAGCACGTGAGTGTCCCACTGCGCCCAGGTTGGCTCCGTCCCAGCAAGCAGCTTCAGGTAGAGCAGCTCAGCCAGTAGCTCCAGCCGTGTTTCAGGTTAGTGGTCGAGGCAGAGGAAGAGGGTCAGCCCCTCATTCCTCAGGTTTCCATGAAGAAGGTCCGTCAGCTCCAGCTCGGATCTTCACCCAAGCTCAGCAAGAGGCAGACACATCGAACATGGTGGTGTCAGGTACGCTCACTTTTGAAAGTTCTGATGTGTATGTTTTTGTGAACCCTAGTGTTTTTCTCTTTCTTTAGTTGCTCTAGGAGCCGTCGAGAGGTTGAGTTGATAGCTTTTGGGCTAGAGTGTTCTCTTTGGGTCAGTAGACTCACGTGTGATCCATCTGTAGCAGAGTCAGTCTGCCGGTTCAGTTCTGTGTCAGTTGAGGCTAGATGCCTTCCACCCGACTTTGAGGTCCTAGACTTGACTGTCTGGACATCAGTTTAGGGTTGGATTGGGTTTTTTTCTGCTCGTGGTGCTATCTTGGTCTGTAGAGACAAGGTAGTTAAGTTCAGAGGACAGGATGGGTCAGAGGTTTTCTTCTGAGGGAACACAGTAGGGATGCTTAGAGGTTTGATGTCAGCCTATCAAGTTCGTAGGGTACGTAAGAGGGGTTGTCAGAGGGTTCTAGCTCTTGTTTGAGAGTTTTGCAGTCAGGTCAGGGAACCAGCCTCAGTGGTAATAGTTAGAGAGTTCTTAGTTGTTTTCCCAGGCGAGTTGTCAGGTTTACCATCTGTCAGGGAGTTAGAGTTTGGTGTAGGAGTGGTGTCTAGATGCAGAACCATTTCTACCCTTTCCTATAGGATGGCGCCTGCGTAGAGAGAGGTAGTAGTCAGAGTAGAGGCGAGACTTGGTAGACAGGGGTTTTATCCGACCTAGTACCTCACCCTGGATTGTTCCAGTGTGGTGGTGGGAAAAGAAGGATGAATTCTTGAGACTTTGTAACAACTGTAAGCAGTTGACCAAGGTCACTACCAAGGGCAGGTATTCCTGTAACGACCCCAAAATGGACCGTCACCGGCGCTAGGATTCAGGTCGGCTTAAGGCCGCCAGAACCCGTACCAAGCCTGCTATACTCTCTGTGTACCTGTACACCTCATACATGATCATACATTTTCTGTGCAAATAAAACTCTTTTCTGAACCAAGGCTTAACCTGTGCATGCACTATCTCTGTACTCTGTACTCATGTACTCTGTACTCTGTATCCCTGACTAGAGCTTGCTCTAGATGGGTTAACTCATACCTGTTAAGCCTGGTTTTCACATACAGGAAAACATATATACATATACAGATCATGTACAACACATACATTACTAGGTCAAGCAACAACTGTTACATCTCTTTAATATTACATGTCCACTCTAAGCTATTACAGATCTCTTTACTTTTCCTATACTCTGCTGGACTGTCCCTGTATACTGTACACTAAACCTGCAAAACTGGGGTTAAGGGAGTGGGATGAGCTCTATAGCCCAGTGAGTAGAACAGTAAAACATCTCAGTAAAATATGATCTCATGACATGCACCATATCACAGACAAGCCACATCAAGAGTAAACCTGTCACCACATAGTCCCAGTAACTCTGTGCCAGGGCGTAGAATCGAGCACCTGGTCTTCCTGTCATATATGTATATGTGTATATAACACCTCTGTACTTACCATTGCCAGGGCGTAGTCAAAGGCTCCTGGACTTTGCTATACCTGCCAGGGCGTAGTCAAAGGCTCCTAGACTTTGCTATACCTGCCAGGGCGTAGTCAAAGGCTCCTGGACTTCCTGTCTGAGACTATTGGATCATTCAGCATTCACTCACATCACCAAATAACGATGCAATGCAACATATTCGTGAATACTAATGCAATCAACCTATGGCATAAACATGATGCATGAGATATGCTAAAAGCAGTTTGTGGTTCAATTAAAAGTCATAAGTTTAGTTCCACTCACTTCTGGCTATCTGGACTGACTGACTCTGCAGGCTCTGAACCTCTGGAGCAGTACTCACTGCTGCTCTCTCTGGTTCCTCTGGTCTGTACCTATACAGATGGACTCAAATGAGGGACCAAACAAGCGTAGAAATAACTCTCTTAAACTTCCCCAAGAATCCCCTTAAACTCACTCAACTATCCATGCAAAGCATGCACAAGAAAGCTGGACAGGACACTTTCGGCGGCAGGTTCGGCGGTCGAATGTCCTCTCCAGAGACGAAAATGCAAAACAGGCTGTGGCAGCCAAGCCACCATGCAAGAGGTTCGGCGGCCGAATGAACCTTCGGCTGCCGAACCTGAGTTCATCCAGAACTCAGCTTCAACGGCAAACCATCTTCTCCTTCCCTTCAACCACTCAAACCATATATACACCAACTCCTCAACACACATATACTCACGTATATGATCACAGGGGTCCAAAACTATCTAATAACTCCAAACAACAAATCAAACATAACACAAAAACATGTATACATGCATAACTCATCAAAACCACTACTTCTCACTTAACCATGCATCTCTCTCCCTTAACTTCCATAAAACCTTCAGAAAACACATAAACAGGTTCAAGAGCATTACTTACCTCCTGTAACAAGAAGCTGAACACTCTGAACTAAGGAAAACGGACCAACTCTCCTCAAACTCTCAAACTCTCACAAACTTAGTTTTGTGCTTCATCACCGTGTGAACTATCAACACACTCTGCATGAGCTGCTTAACCTCAGCAAATAAACCAGGAGAGACGTGGCCAAGCTTCTGGCAACAAGTTGGACATAACACCTGTCCAAAATGCTGACTAAGGATGCCCAAAAGCTGGCTGGCCAACTCAGTTTCGGCTGCTCAATCGCATGCAAAACCATGCAACATTCGGGGGCCGAACTTACCTTTGGAAGCCGAACACTTTCGGCGGCCGAACTTACCTTCGGCGGCCGAACTTGGCTCAACTGCCTTAGGTCATTTCAACTCAAAACTATCGAACTATAAACCATAAAACACATCATAACACGTAGAAAATATAACGCTTACCCTTATATAGAATCCCAACACCCCGGATTCCACCAGACAACAGAAATTCCGGTGCCGGATTCTAGCCGGGTATTACATTCTCCCCTCCTTAAGAACATTCGTCCTCGAATGGTCCTAAAACAACAAAAACAAAACACAAGGAGGAAACTAACCTCAAAACAGATGTGGATACTGCTGGAGCATAGACTCCCGCGTCTCCCAGGTGCACTCTTCTAGATTATGGTGGTTCCATAGAACTTTCACCATCGGAATCTCCTTGTTCCTTAGCTGTCTGATCTGCGTGTCCAGAATCCGCACCATGCCACCAATAGACCCTTTTTAGATCCTGATACATCTTGGTGGCTCCTGGGTGAACACTATACCTCGCATTATGAGCTTCCCTCATAATGTCTTCCTTCACACTACCCCTATCTGGTACACAAAGTCGACTCCCATAGCGAAGGATCCTTTTGTTGTCAAATCTGAACTCTACACTATTGCCTGACTGAACCGTCCTGGCAATTTTCATCAACTCAGGGTCCTCATGCTGTCTCTGAGCTATCTGCTCCAGAAACACAGGTGTCACTCTCATCTGTGCTATCAACGCACCTGTACCAGACAACTCTAGCTGTAATCCCTCGTCAAAGAGCTTATGAAGCTCCATCACAACTGGTCTCCGCTCTGCTGCTATATGGGATAAACTGCCTAGTGACTTCCGGCTTAGGGCGTCTGCAACAACATTCGCCTTACCCGGATGATACTGGATTTTACAATCATAATCACTGAGCAATTCGACCCACCTTCTCTGCCGCAAATTCAGCTCTCTCTGACTTAAGATGTACTGTAAACTCTTGTGATCGGTGAAGATCTCGCATTTAACCCCGTAGAGGTAATGCCGCCACATCTTAAGTGCAAAGATAACTGCTGCCATCTCTAGGTCATGGGTAGGGTAATTCAACTCGTGCTTCTTCAACTGTCTAGAAGCATAAGCTATTACTCTATCACTCTGCATCAATACACAACCCAATCCCACTCGAGATGCATCACAGAACACTGTGAACTCTTCATTACTGACAGGCAGAGCTAACACTGGTGCTGTTGTCAATCTCCTCTTGAGCTCCTCAAAGCTCTCTTCACACTGGTCTGACCAGATAAACTTCTGGTTCTTCTGAGTTAATGTGGTCATAGGAGCTGCTATCTTTGAGAAGTTCTGAACGAACCTCCTGTAGTAACCTGCCAGTCCCAGAAAGCTTTTAATCTCAGTCACTGTCGTGGGTCTGGGCCAGTTAGCTACAGCCTCTATCTTCTTGGGGTCTACCTCAATACCCTCTGCTGATACCACATGTCCCAAGAAGGCAATGCTCCGTAACCAAAACTCACACTTCGAGAACTTGGCATACAAACCATGCTCTCTCAGTGTCTGCAAAACGATCCTCAGATGCTGGGCATGCTCCTCTGTATCTCTGGAATACACTAAGATATCATCGATAAACACAATGACAAAGTGATCCAGAAACTCACTGAATACCCTGTTCATGAGATCCATAAATGCTGCAGGGGCGTTAGTCAACCCGAACGGCATCACTAAGAACTCATAATGCCCATATCTGGTCCGGAAAGCTGTCTTAGGCACATCTGCCTCTCTGACTCTCAGCTGATGATACCCAGATCTCAGATCTATTTTCGAGAAACAACCTGCTCCAGCTAGCTGGTCAAATAGATCATCAATCCGAGGTAAGGGATACCTATTCTTGATAGTGACCTTGTTCAACTGTCTGTAGTCGATACAAAGTCTAAGGGATCCATCCTTCTTTCTGACAAAAAGCACTGGAGCACCCCAAGGTGAGGTACTAGGGCGGATGAAACCCTTCTCTACCAAGTCCTGCAACTGTTCTTTCAACTCTATTAACTCAGCTGGCGCCATCCTGTAGGGAGGAATAGAGATAGGTCTGGTACCTAGCAGTAATTCAATTTCAAACCCTATCTCCCTATCAGGTGGTAGTCCTGGCAAATCGTCTGGGAACACATCGAGAAACTCTCGGACTACTGGTACTGTGGCTGGTTCCCTCACCTGACTGTCTAGCTCTCTCACATGAGCTAGAAACCCCTGACAACCCCTCCTAAGCAAACGACGAGCCTGAAGGGCTGAAATCAGACCTCTGGGTGTACCTCTCATGTCTCCTCTGAAGACACACTCTGACCCATCCTGGTCTCTGAGACTCACTAGCTTCTCTTGACAGTCCAACGTAGCACTATATGTAGATAACCAATCCATCCCTAGAATGACATCAAAATCTGTCAAATCTAGAACCACAAGGTCAGCTGGAAGGTATCTACCCTCGATAAACACTGGACTGAAACGACAGACTGACACTGCCACTGATGGGTCACATCTAGGTCCACTGACCCAGAGAGGATACTCTAACTCAGAACTGATCAAACCCAATCGCTCTATGGCTCTCGAAGCAATAAAGGAATGAGAAGCACCGGGGTCCATCAAAGCATACACATCTGAACACCCAATGATGAGATTACCTGACACCACTGTGTTCGACGTGTTAGCCTCCTCCTGTGTCACTGTGAAAATCCGTGCTGGGGCTACCGGATTTCCACCTCGGGAACCTGCTACTGAAGTAGAGGCTACCCCTCTCCCTCTACCTCTGCCACTAGTCTGAGGCATGACTGGAGCTGCTGGCCGTACAACTGGCTGTACCACACTGCCTGAACTCATCTGCTGGGATGGTGCAAAAGTCATCTGCGGACAATCCCGAGCAATATGCCCTTCCTGTCCACATCGAAAACAAGCTGTAGATCCCAACCGACAAACTCCTCCATGTGGTTTTCCGCATCGTCTGCAGACTGGAGCTGTGCCAGAGCTTGAGCCACTACCTATTCCCAGACCTGACTTGACTTTACTCCAGAACTTACTCTTTGTTCCTTTTGCTCTATCCCATCTTTTACTGCTTGGTGTGGGGGCTTTAGAACCCGAAGCCTATGCCTTTGACTGTTTCTGAATATTGGCACTAGCTTCCATTTTCCTTGCTGCGTCTACTATGGTATGGAAACTCTCCTTTTCTGCTGGAAGAATCAAGGAAGCATACCTGGGATGCAGTCTCATAGTATATCTCCTTGCTTTCTTCTGATCAGTATCATAGGCTTGACCCACGTACTGAAGCAGATCCAGGAACTTATCTGTGAATTCATCAACACTCATCTCATCTGTCTGTCTCAACTGTTCAAATTCAATTACTTTCATCTCCCTCAAACTGTCAGGAAAAGCCCACCCTACAAACTCATTGGCGAACTCTCCCCATGACATGCTGTCCATTCTAGGCTCCACATAATTCTTAAACCATTCTCTGGCTTTCTTGCATTTTAATGTGAAACCTGCCATCTCAATGGCTCTCCTATCATCTGCTCCCAATTCACTGGTTATCATCCTAACTGCTCTGAGGTAATCAAATGGATCATCTCCCGTGTTGTATTTAGGAGCATCCAATTTCAAGTACTCCGTCATTTGGACTTTACCTCCAGATGAGCTAGGTTCATGTCTGTCAACAACAGGGGCTACTGGTTCTGGTGATAGTACTGGTTCATTTGGCTCTAGGTGTGCTGCACTTGGATGGGTAGGGGAAGAGGGATACATAGGATATGGTGGATAGTAAGGATAAGGCATATAAGGCATATAAGGAGGATATGGCACAAAACTCGAGTACTCCGACATACCTCCCATCGGATACTCTGGATAGCCAAAACCTGAGGTCTGAGCACCTCCCTGCGACTCTCCCATACCTTCCTCAAAACTGCCTATACCCATGCTGTCATCTCTAGACTGATCAATCTCCATAGCTTCCCTCCTTTCCTCTGATCTTCCTCCCCTACCTGTTCCTCTTCTGCTCTCGTTGACAGACCTTCTAGGGTCTATTGACGTACCTTCCCTGCTAGATCTCTGAGACCTTGCCCTTGGCAATGCAGGAGGACGAGCAGCTGGTCTCTCATTCTCTGGTGGGACTCCAGTCAATCGAGCTGATCGACGAGTTCCTCGCATCTTTACTCTGGAAACACAACATATAACATACCACTTTAACACATAAATATCACATATCAATCATACACATACAACACTCATGGCATATCATAGCAGATAGGACTCAAGACCCTATCCTAGTGGACATGATTGCCTATTGTGCTTGACCACTTCTAACCTGTCTGAGCCCAACACTGTCTCTATAGGTCCGATCATGTGAACCTAGGGCTCTGATACCAATCTGTAACGACCCCAAAATGGACCGTCACCGGCGCTAGGATTCAGGTCGGCTTAAGGCAGCCAGAACCCGTAGCAAGCCTGCTATACTCTCTGTGTACCTGTACACCTCATACATGATCATACATTTTCTGTGCAAATAAAACTCTTTTCTGAACCAAGGCTTAACCTGTGCATGCACTATCTCTGTAGTCTGTACTCATGTACTCTGTACTCTGTATCCCTGACTAGAGCTTGCTCTAGATGGGTTAACTCATACCTGTTAAGCCTGGTTTTCACATACAGGAAAACATATATACATATACAGATCATGTACAACACATACATTACTAGGTCAAGCAACAACTGTTACATCTCTTTAATATTACATGTCCACTCTAAGCTATTACAGATCTCTTTACTTTTTCTATACTCTGCTGGACTGTCCCTGTATACTGTACACTGAACCTGCAAAACTGGGGTTAAGGGAGTGGGATGAGCTCTATAGCCCAGTGAGTAGAACAGTAAAACATCTCAGTAAAATATGATCTCATGACATGCACCATATCACAGACAAGCCACATCAAGAGTAAACCTGTCACCACATAGTCCCAGTAACTCTGTGCCAGGGCGTAGAATCGAGCACCTGGTCTTCCTGTCATATATGTATATGTGTATATAACACCTCTGTACTTACCATTGCCAGGGCGTAGTCAAAGGCTCCTGGACTTTGCTATACCTGCCAGGGCGTAGTCAAAGGCTCCTAGACTTTGCTATACCTGCCAGGGCGTAGTCAAAGGCTCCTGGACTTCCTGTCTGAGACTATTGGATCATTCAGCATTCACTCACATCACCAAATAACGATGCAATGCAACATATTCGTGAATACTAATGCAATCAACCTATGGCATAAACATGATGCATGAGATATGCTAAAAGCAGTTTGTGGTTCAATTAAAAGTCATAAGTTTAGTTCCACTCACTTCTGGCTATCTGGACTGACTGACTCTGCAGGCTCTGAACCTCTGGAGCAGTACTCACTGCTGCTCTCTCTGGTTCCTCTGGTCTGTACCTATACAGATGGACTCAAATGAGGGACCAAACAAGCGTAGAAATAACTCTCTTAAACTTCCCCAAGAATCCCCTTAAACTCACTCAACTATCCATGCAAAGCATGCACAAGAAAGCTGGACAGGACACTTTCGGCGGCAGGTTCGGCGGCCGAATGTCCTCTCCAGAGACGAAAATGCAAAACAGGCTGCGGCAGCCAAGCCACCATGCAAGAGGTTCGGCGGCCGAATGAACCTTCGGCTGCCGAACCTGAGTTCATCCAGAACTCAGCTTCAACGGCAAACCATCTTCTCCTTCCCTTCAACCACTCAAACCATATATACACCAACTCCTCAACACACATATACTCACGTATATGATCACAGGGGTCCAAAACTATCTAATAACCCCAAACAACAAATCAAACATAACACAAAAACATGTATACATGCATAACTCATCAAAACCACTACTTCTCACTTAACCATGCATCTCTCTCCCTTAACTTCCATAAAACCTTCAGAAAACACATAAACAGGTTCAAGAGCATTACTTACCTCCTGTAACAAGAAGCTGAACACTCTGAACTAAGGAAAACGGACCAACTCTCCTCAAACTCTCAAACTCTCACAAACTTAGTTTTGTGCTTCATCACCGTGTGAACTATCAACACACTCTGCATGAGCTGCTTAACCTCAGCAAATAAACCAGGAGAGACGTGGCCAAGCTTCTGGCAACAAGTTGGACATAACACCTGTCCAAAATGCTGACTAAGGATGCCCAAAAGCTGGCTGGCCAACTCAGTTTCGGCTGCTCAATCGCATGCAAAACCATGCAACATTCGGGGGCCGAACTTACCTTTGGAAGCCGAACACTTTCGGCGGCCGAACTTACCTTCGGCGGCCGAACTTGGCTCAACTGCCTTAGGTCATTTCAACTCAAAACTATCGAACTATAAACCATAAAACACATCATAACACGTAGAAAATATAACGCTTACCCTTATATAGAATCCCAACACCCCGGATTCCACCAGACAACAGAAATTCCGGTGCCGGATTCTAGCCGGGTATTACAATTCCCATGCAGGATGGATGATCTATTGGGACAGCTAGTAGGAGCTGGTTGTTTTCCAAGATAGATCTGAAATTCGGGTACTACCTGTGAGAGTTAGAGTTAGTTTTGGGTTAGCTGTGAGAAGGAGCCTGTTAGTAAAGATGAAGAGAGAAGGGAAAGGATCAGAGAAGCGCAGCGGAAGCCAGTGGAGTTTAGGAGAAGGTTGGGTATTGCTAAGGTGTTTCTTTTGGGATAAGGTGTGCTTGGAAGACCCGGGAGTTCTTACTCCAGCAGTACCCGTGTGTCTCTCTTTTAGGAGAGAGGTTTTTAGGTTTGCTTGCTTGTTTGCTTGCTTGATGTTATGATTTGTGAATGCCTGTTTGTTTGTGGAATATTCGGGGACGAATGTTCTTAAAGGGGGGAAGAATGTAATACCCGGCTAGATTCCGGCATCGGAATCCCTACCTTCCGGCAGAATCTCCGTTGGAATCTGGAATTCTGGAGATGCTGAGGCTTTTAAAGGGGTAAAATGTGTTTTCTAAAAGGTTTTTACTGATTTCATGGTTTTAAATGAAAAAGAATTGAGTTTTGAAAAGAAAAGACCAAGGAGGCGTTTGCCAGGTTCGGCCGCCGAAAGTGAAGTTCGGCCGCCGAACATGGAAAGGCTTCGGGAGCGCCTTTGGCCTCCGAAAGCTTTGTTTAAACGAGCCAAGGTTCGGCCGCCGAACCTCAAGTTCGGCCGCCGAACATGCATGAGTTTAGGGGGCACGTTAGGCTGCCGAAGGTCTCTGACCAGGCCACCTATAAAGGGCCCTCAGATCGGAAATGGGCGAGTTTTCTCCCCATTCTCGAGCTCAGGTGAGTTCTTGTGCTCCTTTGGTCGTTTTTATGCTTTTTCTACCCATCCCTCAAAGTTTTCATGAGATCTACCCTCGTTTTGAAGTTTTAAAGCTTAGATCGAAGTTTGGGAGCTTGGAGCTTTTGGGGCTTGGATTCTCCACACCTCCGAGTTAGAGATCACGCAACCCTCGATCTTCAAGAGGTAAGTATAGATCTTTGCTTTCCTAGTGTCTTTTGAAGTTTTATAAAGGTTTTAATGGTAGAGTATGGGTAGATATGTATGTTAGGATTTATGTGGGTTTTATGCCCAATGTATGTGTAATACCCGGCTCGATCAGGCATCGGAATTCTTACCGTCCGGTGGAATTCGAGTGTAATACCCGGCTAGACCCCGGTATCGGAATTCCTACGTTCCGGCGGATTTTCCGTTGGAAGTCGGGATTCGAGGATGTCGGAGCTTGCCCTAAGGGTATAAGAAAGGTTTTTAAGATGTTTTTAAGTGTTTTTATCATGTTTGCATGTTTTGAGTTAAGAAAATTGAGTTTTGAAATGAAAAGGCCAAGGGGACAAAAGCCAGGTTCGGCCGCCGAAGGTGAAGTTCGGCCGCCGAAAGTTGCATGGTTTCGCATGCACGTTAGGCCGCCGAAGGAAGAGTCGGTTGGCCACTACAAAAGCCCCTTTGCCCGAGACTTGAGTGGTACACACTCTGTTTTTGGGTCAAAGGTAGGTTCAAGCTCTCCTTGGTGTGATTTCTCATGTTTTCCTCAAATCTTGCATGTTTTAACTTGATATGAGTTTTGTTTTAGAGTTTTGAGCAAAAGGAAGCAAAGTTGAGCACTTGGAGATTTTGATTGAGTTTTCCCCCATCTCCAAGCTTGGATCATCAATCCTCTAGGTCTTCAAGAGGTAAGCATGGATCCTCACCTCCCCTTATGTTTAAAGCAAGTTTTAAGAGTTGTAGAGAGTTTTAGGGCATGTTTTGGGGGTATAAACATGAGTTTGAGCATATGTTGATCATATGAGTTTCTATGAGTTTTGTTGTTGTTTTTGAGGCTTGAGCTAGTTTTTAGGCCTCTAGATGCATGAGTTATGTTCTTTGTGCGTTGAGAAGTGTTGGTATGCATGTTATGGGTGTTTGATAGGATTTTGGAGGCTGAGAGCATGAGTTGTGCTCGGATTCTGCCTTTCTGGAGAATCCAGGTTCGGCCGCCGAAGCAAGGTTCGGCCGCTGAACCCCTTGTGGAGGCAGTTTCGGCTGCCAAACCTTGCCCCCGAAAGCTAGGCTTTTGGGTGAGAAAGGGACTTTCGGCCGCCGAAAGAGGGAGTTCGGCCGCCGAAAGTGCATGAGTTTCGTCTTTGGACGAGGCTTTCGGCCGCCGAAGGTGCCGCCGAACATGCATGAGTTTCGTCTCTGGAGGGAGGTTTCGGCCGCCGAACCAGCCGCCGAAAGTGCCCAGTCCAGCCTTCTTTTGCCCATTTTTCCATGCATGCCTATGATGTTTTAGAGGGGTTTTGGGGAGATATTAAGAGTTATGTTTAAGTAAGTTTGGTCCTCATTTGAGTACACCTGTGTAGGAACGGACCCGAGAGACCAAGGAGGCCCACAGAGTTAGAGTTACAGAGACTGCTCAGCAGTTGTCAGAGGTGAGTGGAACAGAACTTTATTTTAAAAGTTAAGAACTGTTTTAGCATGATTCATGCATCATTATGCCATGTGTATGTAGGATGCTTTGCATTAGTATTCATCAAGTTGATGCATTGCATTATTACTTGTATATGTGGATTGGACCGAGGCGATCTCAATAGCCCATAAGTCTGTCTTTATTGTTTGTCCTATGTGAGCTCCTTTGGGGCCGGGCATTTACCTTGGATGAGTCCTGTGAGAGCCCTTATAGGGTCGGGCACCATGAGTAGTTAGTGAAAGACCTGTGTGAGCTCCTTTGGGGGCCGGGCACTGACAGAGGGAGTTTTGGGATCATGTCCAATCCGAGATGTGAAATGTTTGTGCAGTGATGCATCATATGATAGCATGTTTTAAATGTGATGTTTTTATAGATTCCGCTCACTGGGCTTTAGCAGCTCATCCCTCTCCCTAACCCCATTTTTTCAGGGCCTCAGAGAAGAGAAAGAGAAAGAGAAAGCAAGGGTAAAAGGCATATGTAATAGTATAGAATAGTGGACATGATAATGATGTACAGTACAGAGTTTATGTAATGTATAGAAATGATGTAATAGCAAGTTATGTATTGAGTTATAGAATTGTGCTTGGCCCTAGTGTATGTTTATCCCTTTGCACATGATCATTTTATGATTGAGATAATGTTGTTATGATGCGCTAGGTTTGGTGCATGGTAGTCTTTCTATCTCTGTAGTTACTGTATGGTACCATAGCAGGTAATCACTCTTCGAGTGCATACAGACAGAGCATGCATAGTCCAGGCTTAGTTGATGAGAAAAGTTTCAAGAAAAGAAAAGATAGTCAAGCAAAGAAAAAAAAAAAAAAGAAGAGTAAGTAACAGTTTTAAGCTTAAGTATGATCATGTATGGGTTTTATCAGGTACACAGAGTTGACAGTAGGCTTACTACGGGTCCCGGCGGCCTTAAGCCGATCTGGATCCTAGTGCCGGTGATGGTCCGGTAAGCGGGCTGTTACAGATTGGTATCAGAGCATAGGGCCTCGAGAGTACGGTGTGCTGAGCTAAGATGCTCAGGGATTAGAGATATCTCACATCGGAAAGAGGTTATTTTAGAGGGCAAGCACAATAGGCAGATCATGTCCACTAGGATAGGATGTTGAGTCCTGTCTTGATGTGTAATGCCATGATTTTATGCATGTGCATTTAATGATATGCTATGATATGTTATGCTATGAGTTGAGTGTTCATGTTGTTACATGGATCCTATGATGCTAAAGTTCTTGTTATGTTTTCAGAAGCTAAGATGAGAGGAACCCGTCGATCAGCTAGATTGACTGGAGCTCCGCCCGAGAATGAGGGTATGGAAGGGCGTCCCCCTGCTTTGCCAAGAGCTATGTCCCAAAGGGCAGGCAGAGAAAGATCATCAAGGGACCCTAGAAGGTCTTTTGATGAAAGCAGGAGGGAGACAGAACAGAGAAGAAGATCTAGTGATACAAGGGAAGAGATGGATGTGGATCCAAGAAGGGATGGAGGGTTAGGTGTTGGCACTACAGAGGAGGATGTGGGATCATCACAGGGAGGCGGTCAGGCCTCGGGGTATGGTTATCCACCCCACTATCAGCCCTACCCACAGGGCCCAGGATATTCGATGGGAGGTACATCGGATTATCCGAGTTTTCACCCATATCCCACATATATGCCTTATCCACCGTATTACCCCCCATATCCACCATATCCCATGTATCCACCCTCGCCTTTTTACCCCAGTCCAGCATACTCTACACCAGAAAGTTCTGCACCTCCCCCACCACCACCAGTGGTACAACCAGAAGCCCCAGTTATCCAAACACCTCAACCTGGCCCATCTGTGAGGAGCAAGGTAAAGATGACTGATTACCTAAAGTTAGACGCTCCTAAGTACCAATCAGGAGATGATCCGTTTGAGTACATTAAAGCAGTCAAGATGATAGCAGATGAGCTAGGGGCAGATGATACCAGAGCCATTCAGATGGCAGGGTTCACTTTAAAATGTAAGAAGGCGAAGGAATGGTTTGGCGTCTATGTGGACCCTAGGTTGGATAACATGTCTTGGGAGGAGTTTGCGAATGAGTTTGCCGGATGGGCATTTCCAGATAGTTCGAAAGAGCTAAAGATGATAGAGTTTGAGCAGCTCAAGCAGACAGAGGATATGAGTATTGATGAGTTTACTGACAGGTTTCTGGAGTTGCTGCGGTATGCAGGACAGGCCTATGATACGGAACAGAAAAAGGCTAGGAGGTATGCTATGAAACTGCATTCCAGGTATTCCTCCTTGATCCATGCAGCCGAGAAGGAGAGTTTCCACACCGTGGTGGATTTAGCACGGAGGATGGAGGCTAGTGCCATTATACAGGGGACAGTGAAACAGCAGCCGGCACAGTCTTCTGGTTCTAAGACCCCAGGTAGGGGTAAGTCAGATCCCTCTTCACAGGGTGCAGCAACTTCCAGTGGTAAGAAGTGGAGTGGTTCCACGCAGAAGTCGAGGAAGAATAAGTTCTGGAATAAGATTAAAGCAGGTCTGGGATTAGGCAGTGGCATGAGTTCAGGCTCAGAGGTTCCAGTGTGTGGTCGGTGCGGTAAGGCGCACAGAGGAGTTTGTCGTTTTGGGATTACAGGATGTTACAGGTGCGGCCAGGAGGGACACATGGCTCGTGAGTGCCCTCAGGCAGTCTTCACGGCACCATCCCAGCAGACAGCTCCAGCTAGCATGCCACAGCCACCAGTTTCAGTGATGACGCAGGGCAGAGGCAGAGGGAGAGGGTCAGCCTCTTCATCTGCGGGTCCCAGAGGTGGAGGTCCGTCAGCTCCGGCGCGGATTTTCACGATGACACAGCAGGAGGCAAACACTTCTAACACCGTGGTGTCAGGTAATCTCCTCATTGGGTGTTCTGAGGTGTATGCTTTGTTAGACCCTGGTGCTTCGCATTCCTTTGTTGCTCCCAGAGCCATAGAGAGAGTGGGTTTGATGACGTCTGGGTTAGAGTGTCCCCTATGGGTTAGTGGCCCTAAGTGTGATCCATCGTTGGCAGAGACAGTCTGTCGACATAGTCCAGTGTTTATAGATGGTAGATGCCTTCCAGCTGACCTTGTGGTTCTAGAGTTGACAGATTTTGACGTCATTCTAGGGATGGATTGGCTATCTGCATATGGTGCTACCTTGGACTGCAGAGACAAGGTAGTTAAGTTCAGAGATGAGGATGGATCTGAGTTTGTCTTCAGAGGAGACAGGAGGGGCACGCCTAGAGGTCTGATATCAGCCCTACAGGCTCGTAGGTTGCTCAGGAGGGGATGTCAGGGATATCTAGCTCATGTGAGAGAGCTAGACAGTCAGGTTAGGGACCCTAGTTCAGTGCCCGTAGTCAGAGAGTTCCCAGATGTGTTTCCAGATGAGCTTCCAGGACTACCACCTGATAGGGAAATAGAGTTCGAGATTGAGTTAGTGCCTGGTACCAGACCGATCTCTATTCCTCCCTACAGGATGGCCCCAGCAGAGCTGAAAGAGTTGAAAGAGCAGCTACAGGAGTTGGTAGATAAGGGTTTCATCCGTCCAAGTACCTCACCCTGGGGTGCTCCAGTGTTGTTTGTCAAGAAGAAGGATGGATCCCTTAGACTTTGTATCGACTACAGGCAGTTGAACAAAGTCACTACCAAGAATAAGTATCCTCTACCCAGGATCGATGATCTATTCGACCAGCTAGCAGGAGCAGGTTGTTTTTCTAAGATAGATCTGAGATCGGGCTATCATCAGCTGAGAATCAGGGAAGAGGATGTACCTAAGACAGCTTTCAGGACCAGATATGGGCATTATGAGTTCTTAGTGATGCCGTTCGGGTTGACTAACGCCCCTGCAGCATTCATGGATCTCATGAACCGAGTTTTCAGAGAGTACCTGGATCACTTTGTTATTGTCTTCATAGATGATATCTTGGTGTATTCCAGGAATGCAGAGGAGCATGCCCATCATCTGAGGATAGTCCTGCAGACCTTGAGAGAGCATGGTTTATATGCCAAGTTCTCCAAGTGTGAGTTCTGGCTAAGGAGCATTTCATTCTTGGGGCATGTAGTGTCAGATCAAGGTATAGCAGTGGACCCCAAGATGATAGAAGCTGTAGCCAATTGGCCTAGACCCACCACAGTGACAGAGGTCAAGAGTTTCTTGGGTTTGGCAGGCTACTACAGGAGGTTCGTTCAGGACTTCTCTAAGATAGCGGCTCCTATGACCAGATTAACCAGAAAGAACCAGAGATTCACATGGTCTGACCAATGTGAAGAGAGTTTCGAAGAGCTAAAGAGAAGATTAACTTCAGCACCGGTGTTAGCTCTGCCTACTAGTGATGAAGACTTCACAGTGTTCTGTGATGCGTCCCGAGTGGGATTAGGTTGTGTGTTAATGCAGAATGACAGAGTAATAGCTTATGCTTCTAGACAGCTGAAGAAGCACGAGCTGAACTATCCGACACACGATCTTGAGATGGCAGCTGTTATCTTTGCACTCAAGATGTGGAGGCATTACCTCTATGGGGTGAAATGTGAGATCTTTACAGATCATAAGAGCCTACAGCACATCCTGAGTCAGAGAGAGTTAAACTTGAGGCAGAGACGGTGGGTGGAATTGCTTAGTGATTATGATTGTAGGATCCAGTATCATCCGGGAAAGGCAAATGTTGTAGCCGATGCCTTGAGCCGGAAATCACTAGGCAGTTTATCTCACATTACAGCAGAGAGGAGACCGGTGGTGAAGGACTTCTACAGGTTAGTCGAGGAAGGGCTACAGTTAGAGGTAACTGGTACAGGTGCTTTGATTGCACAGATGAGAGTTACACCCGTGTTTCTGGAGCAGGTGGCTCAGAAACAACATGAGGATCCAGTGTTGGTCAAGATTGCCAGGACTGTTCAGTCAGGCAAGAGCGAAGAGTTCAGATTCGACAACCAAGGGATTCTCCGCTACGGGCATAGACTATGTGTACCAGACGATATCAGTTTGAAAGGAGACATTATGAGAGAAGCTCATAATGCAAGATATAGCATTCACCCTGGAGCCACCAAGATGTATCAAGATCTGAAGAAAGTTTATTGGTGGCCAGCAATGAAGAGAGAAGTGGCACAGTTTGTGTCAGCCTGCGAGATATGTCAAAGGGTGAAGCTAGAGCACCAGAAGCCGGCTGGAATGCTTAACCCACTGCCGATTCCAGAATGGAAATGGGAGAACATAGCGATGGATTTTGTAGTGGGGTTACCGGCAACGTCCAACAGACTAGACTCCATATGGGTGATTGTGGATAGACTGACTAAATCTGCTCACTTCATTCCTGTCAGGAGTGGCTACTCTGTGGACAAGCTAGCGCAGGTGTATCTTGAGGAAGTTGTGAGGTTGCATGGGGCTCCTGTTTCTATAGTGTCTGACAGAGGACCCCAGTTTACCTCCAGGTTTTGGCGAAGTCTGCAAGAGGCTATGGGCACAAGATTAGACTTTAGCACTGCTTTCCATCCACAGACTGACGGACAGTCAGAGAGGACCATCCAAACCATAGAAGATATGCTTCGAATGTGTGTGCTAGATTTTGGCGGATCTTGGAGGCAGCATCTACCCTTAGTGGAGTTTGCCTACAACAATAGTCATCATGCTAGCATAGGGATGGCCCCATATGAAGCTCTGTATGGGAGGAAGTGCAGGTCACCAGTTTGTTGGGAAGAGGTTGGAGAAAGGTCCCTAGCAGGGCCTGAGTTAGTAGAGATCACGAACAGGGTGGTGCCCATCATCAGAGAGAGGCTCAAGACTGCTGTTAGTCGGCAGAAGAGCTATGCAGACGTTCGCAGAAAGCACATAGAGTTTGAGGAGGGGGATCTGGTCTTGTTGAAGGTGCCTCCAATGAAAGGGGTGGTTCGTTTTGGGAGGAAAGGTAAGCTAGCTCCACGGTACATCGGACCTTTTGAGATTGTACAGAAGGTCGGAAATGTGTCGTATAAGCTTGATTTACCTATGTCTATGGAAAGAATCCATCCAGTCTTCCATGTTTCGATGCTAAGGAAGTTTGTGTCAGATCCGAGTAAGGTTCTCAGCGAACCAGATGTGGAGATCCTAGGTGATCTCACGTATGTAGAACAACCAGTGCGGATCATTGACACCCAGATCAGAAAGCTAAGGAACAAGGAGATCCCGATGGTGAAAGTCCTCTGGAACCACCATAATATCGAAGAGTGCACCTGGGAGACAAGGGAGTCTATGCTCCAACAGTACCCCCATCTCTTTTGAGGTTAGTTCTAGTTTCTTTTGTTCTTTATGTGCCTTATGTTGTGTTATGAGTATGTTTGAGTTAGAGAGGAACATTCGGGGACGAATGTTCTTAAGGGGGGGAGAATGTAATACCCGGCTAGACCCCGGTATCGGAATTCCTACGTTCCGGCGGATTTTCCGTTGGAAGTCGGGATTCGAGGATGTCGGAGCTTGCCCTAAGGGTATAAGAAAGGTTTTTAAGATGTTTTTAAGTGTTTTTATCATGTTTGCATGTTTTGAGTTAAGAAAATTGAGTTTTGAAATGAAAAGGCCAAGGGGACAAAAGCCAGGTTCGGCCGCCGAAGGTGAAGTTCGGCCGCCGAAAGTTGCATGGTTTCGCATGCACGTTAGGCCGCCGAAGGAAGAGTCGGTTGGCCACTACAAAAGCCCCTTTGCCCGAGACTTGAGTGGTACACACTCTGTTTTTGGGTCAAAGGTAGGTTCAAGCTCTCCTTGGTGTGATTTCTCATGTTTTCCTCAAATCTTGCATGTTTTAACTTGATATGAGTTTTGTTTTAGAGTTTTGAGCAAAAGGAAGCAAAGTTGAGCACTTGGAGATTTTGATTGAGTTTTCCCCCATCTCCAAGCTTGGATCATCAATCCTCTAGGTCTTCAAGAGGTAAGCATGGATCCTCACCTCCCCTTATGTTTAAAGCAAGTTTTAAGAGTTGTAGAGAGTTTTAGGGCATGTTTTGGGGGTATAAACATGAGTTTGAGCATATGTTGATCATATGAGTTTCTATGAGTTTTGTTGTTGTTTTTGAGGCTTGAGCTAGTTTTTAGGCCTCTAGATGCATGAGTTATGTTCTTTGTGCGTTGAGAAGTGTTGGTATGCATGTTATGGGTGTTTGATAGGATTTTGGAGGCTGAGAGCATGAGTTGTGCTCGGATTCTGCCTTTCTGGAGAATCCAGGTTCGGCCGCCGAAGCAAGGTTCGGCCGCCGAACCCCTTGTGGAGGCAGTTTCGGCTGCCAAACCTTGCCCCCGAAAGCTAGGCTTTTGGGTGAGAAAGGGACTTTCGGCCGCCGAAAGAGGGAGTTCGGCCGCCGAAAGTGCATGAGTTTCGTCTCTGGACGAGGCTTTCGGCCGCCGAAGGTGCCGCCGAACATGCATGAGTTTCGTCTCTGGAGGGAGGTTTCGGCCGCCGAACCAGCCGCCGAAAGTGCCCAGTCCAGCCTTCTTTTGCCCATTTTTCCATGCATGCCTATGATGTTTTAGAGGGGTTTTGGGGAGATATTAAGAGTTATGTTTAAGTAAGTTTGGTCCTCATTTGAGTACACCTGTGTAGGAACGGACCCGAGAGACCAAGGAGGCCCACAGAGTTAGAGTTACAGAGACTGCTCAGCAGTTGTCAGAGGTGAGTGGAACAGAACTTTATTTTAAAAGTTAAGAACTGTTTTAGCATGATTCATGCATCATTATGCCATGTGTATGTAGGATGCTTTGCATTAGTATTCATCAAGTTGATGCATTGCATTATTACTTGTATATGTGGATTGGACCGAGGCGATCTCAATAGCCCATAAGTCTGTCTTTATTGTTTGTCCTATGTGAGCTCCTTTGGGGCCGGGCATTTACCTTGGATGAGTCCTGTGAGAGCCCTTATAGGGTCGGGCACCATGAGTAGTTAGTGAAAGACCTGTGTGAGCTCCTTTGGGGGCCGGGCACTGATAGAGGGAGTTTTGGGATCATGTCCAATCCGAGATGTGAAATGTTTGTGCAGTGATGCATCATATGATAGCATGTTTTAAATGTGATGTTTTTATAGATTCCGCTCACTGGGCTTTAGCAGCTCATCCCTCTCCCTAACCCCATTTTTTCAGGGCCTCAGAGAAGAGAAAGAGAAAGAGAAAGCAAGGGTAAAAGGCATATGTAATAGTATAGAATAGTGGACATGATAATGATGTACAGTACAGAGTTTATGTAATGTATAGAAATGATGTAATAGCAAGTTATGTATTGAGTTATAGAATTGTGCTTGGCCCTAGTGTATGTTTATCCCTTTGCACATGATCATTTTATGATTGAGATAATGTTGTTATGATGCGCTAGGTTTGGTGCATGGTAGTCTTTCTATCTCTGTAGTTACTGTATGGTACCATAGCAGGTATCACTCTTCGAGTGCATACAGACAGAGCATGCATAGTCCAGGCTTAGTTGATGAGAAAAGTTTCAAGAAAAGAAAAGATAGTCAAGCAAAGAAAAAAAAAAAAAAGAAGAGTAAGTAACAGTTTTAAGCTTAAGTATGATCATGTATGGGTTTTATCAGGTACACAGAGTTGACAGTAGGCTTACTACGGGTCCCGGCGGCCTTAAGCCGATCTGGATCCTAGTGCCGGTGATGGTCCGGTAAGCGGGCTGTTACATCGAGGATGTCAGAGTTGGCTAGAAGGGTAAGAAAATGGTTTTCTAAAATGTTTTTAAGTTTTTACAGGTGTTGAATTAGTTTTGGATTGAGTTTTGAAGAGAAAGGACTATGGGGACTTTTGCCATGTTCGGCCGCCGAAGGCAATGTTCGGCCGCCGAAAGTGCTTAGATTCGGCTTCCGAAGGTCATGTTCGGCCCCAGAACGTTGCATGGTTTTCCATGCAGGTTTGGCAGCCGAAGGTGAGTCGGCCAGCCCTCTTTGTCAGCGCCTCCAGTCGGTGAAATGGATGGATTTCTGTTCCTTTCACTTCTTGAGGTGAGGCCACGTCCTCCATGAGTCACTTGTTTTGTTTTTATCATCTTGTTAAGTTTTTATTGGGTTGGTTGTGAAGGGTTTAAGGGAAAAGAGAGGTTTGGTAGTTTGGAGAAGGTGAAGGGAAGGTGGTGCTTATCCTTAGGGTCAGGTTGATCAGCTTCTGTTTTCAGGAGGTAAGGGCAGTTTTTTTAACTTGTTTTAATGAGTTATACTAGCTTTTAAAGAGGGTAAGGGTAGAGTTGCATATATAGGGTTTAAGTTTAGTTTTTGATGCGTGATGCATGAAAGCTTGTTTATGTGTTATGTTTGTTGTTTTGTTGGGGTTGTAAGTTAGTTTTGGACCCCTTTGTTCGTAGACTTGAGTATATGTGTGTTGAGGAGTGGAGTTATGCATGTTTTGGGTGTTGGAATGGATTGAGGAGCTTGGTGGTGCCCGAAGCTGAGTTCTGGATGAACTCAGGTTCGGCAGCCGAAGGAGCATTCGGCCGCCGAACCTCTTGCATGGTGGCTTAGGCTGCCACAGCTTGCCCCCGAGTGTGTTAAGGTTCGGCTCTGTTTAGGAGGTTCGGCCGCCGAAGGTGCTGCCGAAGGTTAGAGACTTTCATCTCTGGAGTGTGTTGTGGCCCCCGAACCTTGCCCCCGAAAGGGTTCGGCAGCCGAAAGTGGAGATTCGGACGCCGAAAGTATGCGAGTTTCGGCTCTGGACAAGGCATTCGGCCGCCGAACCTACTACCGAATGTGTTCTGTCTAACCTTTCTTTTGCATGCGTTATGTGATTATTCGAAGAGCTTGTTAAGGGGTTTTGGGAAGTTGTTTAAGAATTGATAAGAGTATGTTAGACACCTCATTCGAGTCCATTTGTGTAGGATTGGACCCGAGAGATCGAGGAGGTCACCAGTGGTAGGTGTTACTGAGTCAGGTCTGTGTTCTGCTAGAGGAGCAGAGGTGAGTAGAACTAAACTTAATCTTTTATACTGAGAAAATGGAATGCTTTAGCATAGTTCATGCATCATGGATACCATGTTATGTATTAGGGTGATTGCATTAGAATCACGAATATGGTGCATTGCATTATTTACTGATAGTGGGGATTGGACCAAGGCGACATCAATAGCCCACGATCTGTCATGGCAGTGAAAATCCTGTGTGAGTTCCTCTGGGAATCGGGTGCCGACAGAGGGAGTTTTGAGGTCATGTCTAATCCGAGATGTGAAATGTTTGTGTTGTGCCACATTCATGTAAGTGTGTATTAATGAACTGTTTTTCAGTGTTTCTACTCACTGGGCTTTAGAAGCTCATCCCTTTCCCTTAATCCCAGTTTTGCAGGTTCAGTATAGCAGGGAAGTCAGCAACAGCAGAGTGTTGATTAGACGACTGCATGTGTAATAGCTTAGTGTGGACATAATGTAAATTCAAGAGATATATGTAAAGGCATGTAATAGATAGTAAGTTCATATGATATGGCTTAGAATGTGCTTTGCCTAGTGTGTGTTGATCCCTAGTGTTTGCATGTATCCTGTTTTATGTTTCTTGATGAGAAATGAGTCAAAACAGACTTAATAGATGTTATGTTTCGAAAACCCAGTGAATTATAACTATGCGGGAAGACAGGGTTTAATTCCCTTGACCCAAGACTAGTGCAGAGGGAAGACCAGGTTTGATTCCTGTGACTCTATGGTAGCCAAGGTTAACTTATGATATGCTGACCCTACAGAGTGGGTTCTATGACACAGCGCATAGTGCATGGAGGTTACTTGGTAGAGTATCACTGGTTTAGCCCTGAGGGCTATTTCATATTGAGATGTCTGATGTTTTAAAGGTTAAGTCTGGTAGTTTTTACAGAAAACGTTGGAAAAGTTAGTAGTCGAGTTGGATCATGTATGGGATTTTATCAGGTACACAGAGTTCATAGCAGGCTTACTACGGGTCTAGGCGGCCTTAAGCCGATCTGGATCCTAGTGCCGAGCACTTTGGGCCGTTACAGAGAGGTACCGGTTTCCGGGGTGTTACAGATGGTATCAGAGCATAGGGTCCTCAACAGTACGGTGTGTGAGCATGTTTGTTCAAGGATTAGAGATCCCACATCGGAAAGAGGTTGATTGAATCATAGAAAGGCAAGCACAAGAAGTAAAATCATGTCCACTAGGTTGTTAAGTTTTGTTTTGCATGCTGATATGAAATGCCATGATGTATGCTATGCATGTATCTGTTCTATGTTCATGTGTCTTTCATATGAACGATATGTGTGCTAATGTTTGTCTATTGGTGTTTTGTGTTTTCAGAAGAGCTAAGATGAGTGGAATTAGTCCTCAGATTGATTCAGATCCGTCTGAAGGGTCTTTTGATGAAAGCAGGGAAGGAATGGATCTAGGGAGAGTATCTGGAGATAGGAAAGAGATGGAAGTGGATGTGCAAAAAAGGGATATAGGTGTACAGGTGAAGTTGGATGAAAGGTCTTCAGAAACTGCCCAGACCAAGGAGTCTAAGATGTCAGGTATAGGAGAAAATGATCCCTCCACTTCGAGTACAGCTACTTGGAAAGGAGTGAAGTGGGGAAGAAAGAAAAAAGTTAGAGGCCTTAAAGGGTCAAAGAAAAAGGAGTTCTGGAATAGGATAAACCCTAGGTTGTATAGTGATGCTGGTCCGAGTTCTGGTATAGGTAGACCAAAATGTTTGAGGTGTGGACGGTTGCATCAGGGAGTCTTTCGTGTAGGGATAGCAGGATGTTATAGGTGTGGTCAGGAAGGGCATATGATACGTAAGTGTCCTGTTGCGCCTTGGATAGTTCCGTCCCAGCGGACATTTTCTGGTAGAGCTGTTCAGCAGGAGGCAGCCACATTTGACACAGAGGTGCCAGGTATGCTTATGTTTTTGCGTAGTCTGCTGTCTATATGTTGTGAGATTCGTAAAGGAAAACAGAATTAGATGATCAGAGTAGCAAGTAAGAAATAGGAAGTCTGAGGAAAGGGAATAGCTAGAGTTGCTATGAGATGTGGTAACCTTGAGTTGTTACTTGTAGTTATAGTAAGAATGATCTTTTCACCTCATAGTTTCGAGTAAAAGAAAGAGAAAAGAAGAAAGACTAAGGTTAGAAAGAGAATAGAGTGAGTCTGTGTAACAGCCCGGAAATCCGGACCGCTACCGGCGCTAGGATCCAGATCGGCGTAAGGCCGCCGGGACCCGTAGCAAGCCTGACATATATCCTGTAAACCTGTAAATCCCATACATGATCAACAAAACTCATAAACCTGTAAACATTCTCATATAACAACCAAGCTCAACCTGTACATAAACATAAACATATCATAAACCTCCACTGGAGTCCTCATCAAATGCTCCAATGGGGTAACTCATCATACATAAGCTTGGTTGAAACATAACCTCATATCTCATATCATAAAGACCATGTACATACAAGTGGGATTAACAATCTGTATTGGTCAAGCACAACTCTATCCTCAATATTCAAATTACATAATCATAACTTAAAACTCTTTTACATTACATCATAATACAATTGTCATGTCCACAATCTAACTATTACATAACATTGCTTCATACCATGGCTAACCTCCTGGTCTACCCTGTACCTGCACATCTGGGGTTAGGGGAGAGGGGTGAGCTATAAAGCCCAGTGAGCAGAATAGAGAAAACATATGTTAAAATATTTCATGCTTCCATGAAATGCAACACATCACAAACATATCACATAAGGATGGTATCGTCACCCATAGTCCTCAACATAGTCCAATCGTGCCAGGGGCGTAGAATGGGCCTCACTGGTCTTCCTCTTACATACATAACATAACATAACATTCCAATATGCCAGGGGCGTAGAATGGGCCTCACTGGTCTTTCTCTTAACATAGTCCAGGGGCGTAGAATGGGCCTCACTGGCAATCCATACCGTATCATCATTATATCATACCATAGGAGGACTAGAGGATCATCCAATAGCCAATCCGCATCCACATCATATTATGCAGTGCAACATATTCGTGAATACTAATGCAAACAACCTAGAATATCACATGGCATATATGATGCATGAACATGCTCCAAAAAGTTATATTTCATTTGATTAAAAACTTAAGGTTCATTCCACTCACCTCTTAGCTGAAGCTCAACAGACTCTGAAGCAGCTATCTCACTGCTGGGGTCCCTGATTTCTCGGGTCCGAACCTACACAGGTGGACTCAAATGAGGGACCGAACATACATAAACATGACTCTTAAATACTCCCCAAAAACCCCCTAGAACATCATGAAAACATCACATAGAAATATGCATGAAATGGCTGAACAGTGCACTTTCGGCGGCACCTTCGGCGGCCGAAAGTCCCGGACAGAGACGAAAGTCTCTTTTCGGGGGCAACTTCGGTAGCCGAATGCTGCCTCCACAAAAGAGGGTTCGGCGGCCGAAAGTCACTTCGGCGGCCGAACCTGAGCTTCTCCCGAAGGGCAGAAACTCAGCTCCTCTATGCACATTTTGCCTCCCACGCTCAAATCATGTAAAAACTAGTTCTAAAACATGCATACCTCACATACATTACACCTAGGGGTCTCAAACTATCATATACCCCAACTACAACACTTCAAACACACAAAAACAAGCTACATTGTTCATCAAAGCATCAAAACCCATAAACTCAACATATACCCTAACATGCATTTCTACCCGTAGATCTTGCATAAAACTTATTTAAAACACATAAGGAGCTTAAGATCGGCTCCTACCTCTTGAAGATCGAGAGGGAGACGACCTAAACTTGGAGATCCACGAAAATGAGCTCCTGAGTTCCCAAAGCTCCAAAGCTTGTTTCAAAAGCTTAAATCTTCAAAACCAAGGGAAAACAAGTGAAAATCTTGAAAGATTTAGAGGAAGAACATCAAAAATGGGTGAGGGGCGGCGGAAAGCTCACCTTGGCCGAAAATGGGGAAAAGCTCGCCCGTTTTCGGCTAAGGGACCCTTTTATAGTGGCTGGCCAGACCACGTTCGGGGGCCGAATGTGCCTCCGCATGCATGCCATGTTCGGCGGCCGAACATGAGGTTCGGCGGCCGAACCTGGACTTCCCTCACTCATGCTTTCGGGGGCCTAACGTGCCTCCAAAACGCATGCATGTTCGGCGGCCGAACTTGCCTTTCGGCGGCCGAACCTGAGTTTTCCTCCCATGCTATTTTCATGTAAAAACTCATTTTCTTTTATACTTAAAACATTAAAATACATGAAAACATTTTATAAAACGTGTTCTTACCCTTCTAGAGATTTCCGACGTTCGAGATCCCACCGGACGGTAGGGATTTCGATACCGGAGTCTAGCCGGGTATTACATTCTCCCCCCCTTAAGAACATTCGTCCCCGAATGTTCCTCGACTAGTACATAGCATAACAAACATCATAACATACATACATACATATAAAACACATAGGGACTAACCTTAAAAGAGGTGGGGATATTGCTGGAGCATAGACTCCCGTGTCTCCCAAGTGCATTCTTCTATGTTGTGGTGGTTCCAAAGGACTTTCACCATTGGGATTTCCTTGTTTCTCAACTTTCTGATCTGAGTGTCAAGAATCCGCACTGGCTACTCTACATAGGTGAGATCCTCTTGGATCTCTACATCAGGCTCACTAAGAACCTTGCTCGGATCTGACACATACTTTCTTAACATGGAAACATGGAAAACCGAATGGATTCTTTCCATAGATGTAGGCAAGTCCAGCTTGTACGATACACTCCCAATCTTTTGCAAGACTTCGAAGGGTCCGATGTACCGTGGAGCTAGCTTACCCTTTTTACCAAACTGAACCACCCCTTTCATTGGAGACACCTTGAGCAATACTAGATCCCCCTCCTGAAACTCTAACTGTCTCCTGCGGACGTCTGCATAACTCTTCTGTCTGCTTGCAGCAGTCTTGATTCTCTCTCTGATGATGGGTACCACCCTGCTGGTGATCTCAACTAACTCAGGCCCTGCTAAGGCCTTTTCTCCAACTTCTTCCCAGCAAACAGGTGACCTGCACTTCCTTCCATATAAAGCTTCATATGGAGCCATCCCGATGCTAGCATGATGACTGTTATTGTAGGCAAACTCCACCAAAGGTAGATGCTGCCTCTAAGAACCGCCAAAGTCCAGCACACACATTCTTAGCATATCTTCTATGGTCTGGATGGTCCTCTCTGACTGTCCGTCTGTCTGTGGATGGAAGGCAGTGCTAAAATCCAGCCTGGTACCCATGGCATCCTGCAGACTCCGCCAAAACCTGGAGGTGAACTGGGGCCCTCTATCTGACACTATAGAAACGGGAACCCCATGCAGTCTGACAATCTCGTTTACATACACCTGCGCTAACTTGTCCACAGAATAGCCACTCCTGACAGGGATGAAGTGAGCAGATTTGGTGAGTCTGTCCACAATCACCCATATGGAGTCCAATCTGTTGGACGCTGCCGGTAACCCCACTACGAAGTCCATAGCTATATTCTCCCATTTCCACTCTGGAATAGGTAGCGGGTTAAGCATTCCAGCCGGCTTCTGATGTTCCAGCTTCACCCTTTGACATACTTCGCAGGCGGACACAAACTGTGCCACTTCTTTCTTCATCGCTGGCCACCAATAAACCTTCTTTAAATCTTGATACATCTTGGTGGCTCCGGGGTGAACGCTGTATCTTGCATTATGAGCTTCTCTCATAATGTCTCCCTTAAGCCCTATGTCATCTGGTACACATAATCTGCTCCCATAGCGGAGGATCCCCTTACTGTCAAATCTGAACTCATTATCTTTGCCCGACTGAACAGTCCTGGCAATCTTCACTAACTCTGGGTCCTCATGCTGTTTCTGAGCCACCTGTTCCAGAAACACGGGTATCACCTTCATCTGTGCAATCAAAGTACCTGTACCAGACAACTCCAACTGTAGACCTTCATTCATGAGCTCGTAAAACTCCTTCACCACCGGTCTTCTCTCCGCCGTGATGTGGGATAAACTGCCTAGTGACTTCCGGCTTAGGGCGTCTGCCACAACATTCGCCTTACCCGGATGGTACTGGATTCTGCAATCATAGTCACTGAGCAGCTCCACCCACCTCCTCTGTCTCAAATTCAGTTCTCTCTGGCTCAAGATGTGCTGCAGGCTCTTATGATCAGTAAAGATCTCACATTTTACCCCATAGAGGTAATGCCTTCACATCTTGAGTGCAAAGATGACTGCTGCCATCTCAAGATCGTGTGTGGGGTAATTCAACTCATGCCTCTTCAGCTGTCTAGAAGCATAAGCGATCACCTTGCCATTCTGCATCAACACACAACCCAAACCTACTCTGGATGCATCACAGAACACTGTGAAGTCCTCATTGCTAGTTGGCAGGGCTAACACTGGTGCTGAAGTCAACCTTTTCTTAAGCTCCTCGAAACTCTCTTCACACTGGTCGGTCCACAGAAACTTCTGGTTCTTCCTGGTCAATCTGGTTAGAGGAGCTGCAATCTTTGAGAAGTCCTGAACGAACCTCCTGTAATAACCAGCCAAACCCAAGAAACTTCTGATCTCAGTCACTGTGGTGGGTCTAGGCCAGTTAGTCACAGCCTCCACTTTCTTGGGGTCTACCTCTATTCCATTCTCTGACACTACATGCCCCAAGAATGAGATGCTCCTCAATCAAAATTCACACTTGGAGAACTTGGCATACAAGCCATGTTCCCTCAAGGTCTGCAGAACTATCCTCAGATGATGGGCATGCTCCTCTGCATTTCTGGAATACACTAAGATATCATCTATGAAGACAATAACAAAGTGGTCCAGGTACTGTCTAAACACTCTGTTCATGAGGTCCATGAATGCTGCAGGGGCGTTGGTTAACCCGAACGGCATCACCAGGAACTCAAAATGCCCATATCTGGTCCTGAAAGCTGTCTTCGGCACATCTTCATCCCTTATCCTTAGCTGATGGTACCCCGATCTTAGATCTATTTTGGAGAAACAACCCGCTCCGGCTAGCTGGTCGAATAGATCATCGATCCTTGGCAGAGGGTACCTATTCTTGGTAGTGACTTTGTTCAACTGCCTGTAGTTGATACAAAGTCTAAGGGATCCATCCTTCTTTCTTACAAACAGCACTGGAGCACCCCAGGGTGAGGTACTCGGTCGGATGAAGCCCTTGTCTACCAATTCTTGCAACTGCTCTTTCAATTCTTTCAACTCAGCTGGTGCCATCCTGTAGGGAGGGATAGAGATCGGTCTCGTTTCAGGCATTAACTCTATCTCGAACTCTATCTCGAACTCTATCTCCCTAGCAGGTGGTAAACCTGGAAGCTCGTCTGGGAACATGTCTAAGAACTCTCTGACCACTGGCACAGAGGCGGGCTCTCTAACCTGACTGTCTCGCTCTCTCACGTGAGCTAGAAAACCCTGACAACCCCTCCTGAGCAGCCTACGAGCCTGTAGGGCCGATATCATACCTCTAGGTGTACCCCTTTTGTCTCCTCTGAAGACGATTTCTAACCCATCCTGACATCTGAACTTAACTACCTTGTCCCTGCAGTCCAAGGTAGCACCATGGGTAGATAACCAGTCCATCCCTAGAATGACGTCAAAATCAATCAACTCTAGAACCACAAGGTCGGCGGACATGCATCTCCCCTCCACAAAAACTGGACTACATTGGCAGACTGACTCTGCCACTGACGGGTCACACTTGGGTCCACTGACCCATAGGGGACACTCTAACTCAGAGACCATCAACCCTAACCTCTGCACGGCTCTCGGAGCGATGAAAGAATGAGATGCACCAGGGTCCATCAATGCATACACATCAGAACAACCAATGATGAGATTACCTGCCACCACGGTGTTGGATGTGTTCGCCTCTTGCTGTGTCATTGTGAAGATCCTCGCTGGAGCTGACGGGCCTTCACCTCTGAAACCCGCTGAAGAGGAGGCTGCTCCTCTCCCTCTACCTCTGCCACTGGCTTGAGTTGGTGCTGGAGCTACTGGCTGAGCTACACTGCCTGAACCTGTCTGCTGGGACTGTGCCATAACAGCGGCTCTAGGACAATCCCGAGCCATATGTCCCTCTTGCCCACATCTGAAGCAGGCTCTGGACCCATATAGGCACACTCCCCTGTGTGGCTTACCACACTTCACACATGCTACATTGTCTGCTCCTGAGCTCGAGCCACTTCCTAATCCCAGACCTAACTTGATCTTGCTCCAGAACTTGTTCTTCTTCTGCTTCTTGGTGGTACTGCTCCACCTTTTACTACTTGAACTTAAAGAAGAAGGATCCACTTTTCCCCTACCTGGGGTTTTGGAACCGGAAGGCTGTGCTGCTGTCTGTTTGACATTTCCCTCGATGATAGCACTAGCCTCCATCCTCCTAGCCATATCCACTATGGCATGAAAACTCTCTCTATCTGCTGACTGCACCAAGGAGGAATACCTGGGATGGAGCTTCATGATATACCTTCTTGACTTCTTCTGATCTGTATCAAGGTTCTGCCCAGCAAATGGCAGCAACTCCATAAACCTGTCAGTATATTCATCTACACTCATGTCATCAGTTTGCCTCAACTGCTCGAATTCTATCATCTTCAATTCCCTTGAACTATCAGGGAAAGCCCATCCTGCAAACTCATTTGCGAAATCCTCCCATGGAAGACTGTCCACCCTCAGTTTGATGTAGTTCTTGAACCACTCACGGGCCTTCTTGCATTTTAGGGTGAACCCAGCCATCTGAATGGCTCTACTGTCATCCGCCCCTATCTCGTCTGTTATCACAAATGGGTCATCACCACTATCATATTGGGGAGCACCCAGCTTCATGTAGTCGGTCATCTTGACCTTGCTCCCTCTGGATGAGCTAGGGTTAGGAGGTTGAGTAACTGGGGCTGCTGGTTCTGTAGGTGGTGGAGGTGGTGCAACATTTTCTGAGGTAGGGTTTGCTGGATTTGGATAGTAGGGTGGAGGTGGATACATTGGGTACTGAGAGTACGGTGGGTAGTATGGTGGGTATGGCATCTGTGTGGGATAAGGGGTGAAACTAGGGTAATCCACCTCCCATCGAATACCCGGGATTTTGTGAGAAAGGTGGGTAATGAGGTGGCTGAACAAAACCCGAGGCCTGAGTGCCTCCTTGGGACTCTCCCATGCCTTCCTCTGACATACTCATCCCCAAACTGCCATCCCTCCTTTGCTCTACATCCATACTGTCCTCCACATCCACTGACATTCTCCCTTGTACTGTTCCCCTCACAGATCTGCTTCTGTCCAAATCCAAAGACCTTCTAGGGTCTCTCATTGCTCGGTCCCTGCTGGACCTGCTAGACATTGCCCTAGGCAATGCTGGAGGACGGGCGCTCATGCCCTCATCCTCAGGCGGCACTCCAGTCAATCTTGCAGATCGACGAGTTCCTCTCATCCTGTCTTCTGGAAAACCACACATAGCACAAACATCAGCATCATATGGTTCATGTGGGCACACATGAATCCTCATCACAAACATCACATAGCATAGCATATCATTTATGCACATGTATATAATCATGGCATACCACATCATCATGTAAGACAGGACTCCACATCCTATCCTAGTGGACATGACCTTTTCTATTGTGCTTGACCTGCTATAACCTCTATGAGCCCGACACTCTAGGTCCTACCATATGAACCTAGGGCTCTGATACCATTCTGTAACAGCCCGGAAATCCGGACCGCTACCGGCGCTAGGATCCAGATCGGCGTAAGGCCGCCGGGACCCGTAGCAAGCCTGACATATATCCTGTAAACCTGTAAATCCCATACATGATCAACAAAACTCATAAACCTGTAAACATTCTCATATAACAACCAAGCTCAACCTGTACATAAACATAAACATATCATAAACCTCCACTGGAGTCCTCATCAAATGCTCCAATGGGGTAACTCATCATACATAAGCTTGGTTGAAACATAACCTCATATCTCATATCATAAAGACCATGTACATACAAGTGGGATTAACAATCTGTATTGGTCAAGCACAACTCTATCCTCAATATTCAAATTACATAATCATAACTTAAAACTCTTTTACATTACATCATAATACAATTGTCATGTCCACAATCTAACTATTACATAACATTGCTTCATACCATGGCTAACCTCCTGGTCTACCCTGTACCTGCACATCTGGGGTTAGGGGAGAGGGGTGAGCTATAAAGCCCAGTGAGCAGAATAGAGAAAACATATGTTAAAATATTTCATGCTTCCATGAAATGCAACACATCACAAACATATCACATAAGGATGGTATCGTCACCCATAGTCCTCAACATAGTCCAATCGTGCCAGGGGCGTAGAATGGGCCTCACTGGTCTTCCTCTTACATACATAACATAACATAACATTCCAATATGCCAGGGGCGTAGAATGGGCCTCACTGGTCTTTCTCTTAACATAGTCCAGGGGCGTAGAATGGGCCTCACTGGCAATCCATACCGTATCATCATCATATCATACCATAGGAGGACTAGAGGATCATCCAATAGCCAATCCGCATCCACATCATATTATGCAGTGCAACATATTCGTGAATACTAATGCAAACAACCTAGAATATCACATGGCATATATGATGCATGAACATGCTCCAAAAAGTTATATTTCATTTGATTAAAAACTTAAGGTTCATTCCACTCACCTCTTAGCTGAAGCTCAACAGACTCTGAAGCAGCTATCTCACTGCTGGGGTCCCTGATTTCTCGGGTCCGAACCTACACAGGTGGACTCAAATGAGGGACCGAACATACATAAACATGACTCTTAAATACTCCCCAAAAACCCCCTAGAACATCATGAAAACATCACATAGAAATATGCATGAAATGGCTGAACAGTGCACTTTCGGCGGCACCTTCGGCGGCCGAAAGTCCTGGACAGATCCGAAAGTCAGGCACTTTCGGCGGCACCTTCGGCGGCCGAAAGTCCCGGACAGAGACGAAAGTCTCTTTTCGGGGGCAACTTCGGCAGCCGAATGCTGCCTCCACAAAAGAGGGTTCGGCGGCCGAAAGTCACTTCGGCGGCCGAACCTGAGCTTCTCCCGAAGGGCAGAAACTCAGCTCCTCTATGCACATTTTGCCTCCCACGCTCAAATCATGTAAAAACTAGTTCTAAAACATGCATACCTCACATACATTACACCTAGGGGTCTCAAACTATCATATACCCCAACTACAACACTTCAAACACACAAAAACAAGCTACATTGTTCATCAAAGCATCAAAACCCATAAACTCAACATATACCCTAACATGCATTTCTACCCGTAGATCTTGCATAAAACTTATTTAAAACACATAAGGAGCTTAAGATCGGCTCCTACCTCTTGAAGATCGAGAGGGAGACGACCTAAACTTGGAGATCCACGAAAATGAGCTCCTGAGTTCCCAAAGCTCCAAAGCTTGTTTCAAAAGCTTAAATCTTCAAAACCAAGGGAAAACAAGTGAAAATCTTGAAAGATTTAGAGGAAGAACATCAAAAATGGGTGAGGGGCGGCGGAAAGCTCACCTTGGCCGAAAATGGGGAAAAGCTCGCCCGTTTTCGGCTAAGGGACCCTTTTATAGTGGCTGGCCAGACCACGTTCGGGGGCCGAATGTGCCTCCGCATGCATGCCATGTTCGGCGGCCGAACATGAGGTTCGGCGGCCGAACCTGGACTTCCCTCACTCATGCTTTCGGGGGCCTAACGTGCCTCCAAAACGCATGCATGTTCGGCGGCCGAACTTGCCTTTCGGCGGCCGAACCTGAGTTTTCCTCCCATGCTATTTTCATGTAAAAACTCATTTTCTTTTATACTTAAAACATTAAAATACATGAAAACATTTTATAAAACGTGTTCTTACCCTTCTAGAGATTTTCGACGTTCGAGATCCCACCGGACGGTAGGGATTTCGATACCGGAGTCTAGCCGGGTATTACAGTCTGGGAATAGGTGGTAGTTGAGGCAGAGAAAGTGCCAGTCTTTTCTTTCGTAAATTCCCGTGGGAAGTTCCGTTAGCTTTGGCTTGGATCTTCACCCTGATTCTATAGGAGGCTATCACATCGAACACGATGACGTCAGGTATGTTCACTGGAAGTGTTTGGATGCAGATGCTATTTGGTTTGGACCCTAGTGTTTTGCCTTCCTTTCTGTTTGTGAGCTTTTGATAGGGTGGGTTTGATGACTTCTGGGCATGAGAGGGTTTTCTTTGGGTTAGACCCGAGTGTGATCCATCTGTGGCAGAGTCAGTCTGTCGGTTCAGTTCAGAGTATGTTCAGAGTAGTGGATGCAATCCAGCTGACCTTATGGTTCTAGGGGTGACTGACATCATGTCAACCTAGGGCGGATTGGCTAGCTACTCATGGTACTACCTGTGTCTACAGAGACAAGGTAGGAGAGTTCAGAGTATAGAGGCTAGGATGGATCAGAGTTAGTCCTTTGAGAGGACAGAGTATAGGGATGCCTAGAAGTTGGTGTCAGCCCCGCAAGCTCATCGTTTTGCAGGAAAGGTTGCTAGAGGGTTCTCGCTCTTGTGAGCAAGGTTTGCAATCAGGTCAGGGAATCAGCCTCAAGTGCCTGTTTCCAGTATGGAGGCTTAGTAGCTAAGGGGTTTTATCTGACTTAGTACCTCACACTGGAATGTTCCAGAGTTGTGATGGGAAACGAAGGATGAATTCTTGAGTTTTTATAGTACCTGTCAATGGTGACTAAGTATGTCTAGTTAAGAGTGATCTAGAAAGAACAGCGAGTAAAGATTGATTGTGGTTTTCCTAGGTAAAACCTAGATTTGAGTTTTATCTATTGAGCGTCTGTTGAGCGTTAGAATGTGAAAGTTAGAAAAGAGATTAGTATAGAAAGGATAAAGAGAACAAAAGAGTAAGGATCAGAGTTGCGCAGCGGAAGCTATAAAGTTCAGGAATAGAGTCCGTTCTCGATTGTTTATTGTTTGTTTTTAACATTCGAGGACGAATGTTTTTAAAGGGGGGGAAGATTGTAATACCCGGCTCGATCAGGCATCAGAATTCTTACCGTTCGGTGGAATTCGAGGATGTCGGAGTTGGCTAGAAGGGTAAGAAAATGGTTTTCTAAAATGTTTTTAAGTTTTTATAGGTGTTGAATGAGTTTTGGATTGAGTTTTGAAGAGAAAGGACTATGGGGACTTTTGCCATGTTCGGCCGCCGAAGGCAATGTTCGGCCGCCGAAAGTGCTTAGATTCGGCTTCCGAAGGTCATGTTCGGCCCCCGAACATTGCATGGTTTTGCATGCAGGTTTGGCAGCCGAAGGTGAGTCGGCCAGCCCTCTTTGTCAACGCCTCCAGTCGGTGAAATGGATGGATTTTTGTTCCTTTCACTTCTTGAGGTGAGGCCACGTCCTCCATGAGTCACTTGTTTTGTTTTTATCATCTTGTTAAGTTTTTATTGGGTTGGTTGTGAAGGGTTTAAGGGAAAAGAGAGGTTTGGTAGTTTGGAGAAGGTGAAGGGAAGGTGGTGCTTATCCTTAGGGTCAGGTTGATCAGCTTCTGTTTTCAGGAGGTAAGGGCAGTTTTTTTAACTTGTTTTAATGAGTTATACTAGCTTTTAAAGAGGGTAAGGGTAGAGTTGCATGTATAGGGTTTAAGTTTAGTTTTTGATGCGTGATGCATGAAAGCTTGTCTATGTGTTATGTTTGTTGTTTTGTTGGGGTTGTAAGTTAGTTTTGGACCCCTTTGTTCATATACTTGAGTATATGTGTGTTGAGGAGTGGAGTTATGCATGTTTTGGGTGTTGGAATGGATTGAGGAGCTTGGTGGTGCCCGAAGCTGAGTTCTGGATGAACTCAGGTTCGGCAGCCGAAGGAGCATTCGGCCGCCGAACCTCTTGCATGGTGGCTTAGGCTGCCACAGCTTGCCCCCGAGTGTGTTAAGGTTCGGCTCTGTTTAGGAGGTTCGGCCGCCGAAGGTGCTGCCGAAGGTTAGAGACTTTCATCTCTGGAGTGTGTTGTGGCCCCCGAACCTTGCCCCCGAAAGGGTTCGGCAGCCGAAAGTGGAGATTCGGCCGCCGAAAGTATGCGAGTTTCGGCTCTGGACAAGGCATTCGGCCGCCGAACCTGCTACCGAATGTGTTCTGTCTAACCTTTCTTTTGCATGCGTTATGTGATTATTCGAAGAGCTTGTTAAGGGGTTTTGGGAAGTTGTTTAAGAATTGATAAGAGTATGTTAGACACCTCATTCGAGTCCATTTGTGTAGGATTGGACCCGAGAGATCGAGGAGGTCACCAGTGGTAGGTGTTGCTGAGTCAGGTCTGTGTTCTGCTAGAGGAGCAGAGGTGAGCAGAACTAAACTTAATCTTTTATACTGAGAAAATGGAATGCTTTAGCATAGTTCATGCATCATGGATACCATGTTATGTATTAGGGTGATTGCATTAGAATCACGAATATGGTGCATTGCATTATTTACTGATAGTGGGGATTGGACCAAGGCGACATCAATAGCCCACGATCTGTCATGGCAGTGAAAATCCTGTGTGAGTTCCTTTGGGAATCGGATGCCGACAGAGGGAGTTTTGAGGTCATGTCTAATCCGAGATGTGAAATGTTTGTGTTGTGCCACATTCATGTAAGTGTGTATTAATGAACTCTTTTTCAGTGTTTCTACTCACTGGGCTTTAGAAGCTCATCCCTTTCCCTTAATCCCAGTTTTGCAGGTTCAGTATAGCAGGGAAGTCAGCAACAGCAGAGTGTTGATTAGACGACTGCATGTGTAATAGCTTAGTGTGGACATGATGTAAATTCAAGAGATATATGTAAAGGCATGTAATAGATAGTAAGTTCGTATGATATGGTTTAGAATGTGCTTTGCCTAGTGTGTGTTGATCCCTAGTGTTTGCATGTATCCTGTTTTATGTTTCTTGATGAGAAATGAGTCAAAACAGACTTAATAGATGTTATGTTTCGAAAACCCAGTGAATTATAACTGTGCGGGAAGACAGGGTTTAATTCCCTTGACCCAAGACCAGTGCAGAGGGAAGACCAGGTTTGATTCATGTGACTCTATGGTAGCCAAGGTTAACTTATGATATGCTGACCCTACAGAGTGGGTTCTATGACACAGCGCATAGTGCATGGAGGTTACTTGGTAGAGTATCACTGGTTTAGCCCTAAGGGCTATTTCAGATTGAGATGTCTGATGTTTTAAAGGTTAAGTCTGGTAGTTTTTACAGAAAACGTTGGAAAAGTTAGTAGTCGAGTTGGATCATGTATGGGATTTTATCAGGTACACAAAGTTCATAGCAGGCTTACTACGGGTCTAGGCGGCCTTAAGCCGATCTGGATCCTAGTGCCGAGCACTTTGGGCCGTTACAGAGAGGTACCGGTTTCCGGGGTGTTACAGTATGTTATGTGATGCTCATGTATGTTTATATGATGCTATGTTGAATGTTTAGGCTAGGTTATGCATGTGGGAGAGTGTATGCATGAGTGGGAAAGAGCAAGTGAGATTTTGAATAGTTTTGTTGGTTTTGGCTTATGTGGGTCATAAGCCATTTAAGAATGCTTTTTGATGTTCTTTGTTGGAGTTTAAGCTTGTTTAAACTCCTTTGTGCATGGTTGAGGGTTTATGCATGTTTTGGTAAGGTTGGGTGCTTGTTTTGGGGTGTTTGGAAGGTTTGGGAGGCTTGAATGCATGAGAAGCTGAGTTCTGCCCTTCTGGGAAGAACTCAGGTTCGGCCGCCGAAAGTAGCTTCGGCCGCCGAACCTGCCTTTGGATGCATGGATTGGCCGCCTAACCTTGCCCCCGAAAGCTGAGTTTTGGCTTGAAAGCAGACTTTCGGCCGCCGAAGGAAGGATTCGGCCGCCGAAAGTGCCTGACTTTCGTCTCTGGAGTGGGACTTTCGGCTGTCGAAGGTGCCGCCGAAAGTGCCCGAGTTTCGTCTCTGGAGAGAGGGTTCGGCCGCCGAAGGTGCTGCCGAAAGTGCCCTGTCCAGCCTTTTCAAAGTTGTTTTCTATGCATGTTTAAGTGATGTTTTAGAGGGTTTTTGGGGAGTTGTTTATGAGTTGTTTAGAGTGTGTTGGCACCTCATTCGAGTCCACCTGTGTAGGATCGGACCCGAGGGATCGAGGAGGCCATCAGTGTTAGCAGTTACAGAGTCGGTCCAGCGTCTGTCAGAGGTGAGTAGAACTAAACTTAATCTTTATTTTATGAAATCAAATGCCTAAAGCATGCTCATGCATCATGTTTATATGTAATAGGTTGATTGCACTAGTTACACGAATATGAAGCATTGCATTATTTATTGTTGATGGAGATTGGACCAAGGACGACCCCACTAGCCCTAGAGATGTTGTGAGACCTGGCCGGGCCAGGCATACATATACAGTTGTTGTAAGACCTGGCCGGGCCAGGCATACGAAGGTTGTGAGACCCGGCCGGGCCGGGCATACTGAGACTGGAAGGGATGTTTTGGGGTTATGTCCAATCTGTGATATGATTTGTTTGTGCTGTGACGCATTTCATGAAAGCATGTAATTAATGAACTGTTTTCTTTGTTTCTACTCACTGGGCTTTTTAGCTCACCCCTCTCCCCTAACCCCAGTGTTGCAGGTTTGAGGTTGATTGGGAAGTCTCAAGAGTAAAGGTTTTGCTTATGTAATAGTATTAGCTTAGTACTTTTAGTGTGGACATGTATTATAAATTGATATAATGTATTGTAAGATAATGAAATGTAATGTAATACAAGTATAGTATAGTTATGTTTATGTATTAGTACTGTGCTTGGCCCTAAGGCTTGGTTAGTCCCTTTTTAGTACATGATGTATGTAATGTTATGTCAGATGTTGAGTTATGTTTGAACTAATCTTGTGGCATGTGTTGTTTACCACGCTATGGTAATGGATGAGGACCCTAGTGGAGGTCTTGTGTTGTGGTTTGATGCATGCACAGGTTAGGTTTGGTTCTTTGGATGTGACTCCGGCTTGATGTATGTTATGTAGACCCAGCTAGAGTTTTGATGAGGGCTCTAGTAGGGGGGTCCTTTTATGTTTTCAGTTATGTCGCATACAGGTCAAGTTCGGTTTGTACATCAGATGTTTGAGTTGTTATGTTAAAGTTTTGATCATGTATGGGATTTGACCAGGTGATAGGAGGTATGTTTGGCTTGCTACGGGTCCCGGCGGTCTTAAGCCGATTTGGATCCTAGCGCCGGTGGCGGTTCGGGCCGTTACGGTAGGGTATCGGTTTCCGGGTCGTTACATCATGCACCATGATATGCAATAGGTTGATTGCATTAGAATCCACAAAGATGTTGCATTGCATACTTATTTGTTGATGTGGGTGAATGCTGAATGATCCAATAGTTCCAGACAGGAAGTCCAGGACCCCATTCTACGGCCTGGCAAGGTATAGGAAAGTCCAGGTGCCCAATCTACGCCCTGGCAGGTATAGTGAAGATCAGGTGCCCAGTCTACGCCCTGGCAAATGGTAAGTACAGGTGTTATATACACATATACATATACAGTACAGGAAGACCAGGACCCCAGTCTACGGCCTGGCACGGAACATATACTGGAACTATGTGGTGACGGGTTTACCCTTGATGTGACTTGTCTGTGATATGATGCATTCCATGAGATCATGTTTTCATGACTTGTTTTACTGTTCTACTCACTAGGCTATAGAGCTCATCCCACTCCCTTAACCCCAGTTTTGCAGGTTCAGTGTACAGTGTACAGGGGAAGTCCAGTAGAGTACAGGAAGAGAGAAGAGTTTTGTAATAGAATATTATGGACATGTAATATTACAGAGATGTAACAGTTATGTATAAGTTAGATTGGTGCTTGACTTAGTTGTTTGTATTGTAAATCTTTAGTAGACATGGTCGGTTGATATACTATTTTACAAAGTATGTGAAAAACCAGGCTTAATAGGTATGAGTTAACCCATCTAGAGCTAGCTCTAGTCAGGGGTACAGAGTACAGAGATAGTGCATGCACAGGTTAAGCCTTGGTTGAGAAAAGAGTTTTTATTTTCACAGAAAATGTATGATCATGTATGAGATTTACAGGTACACAGAGAATATAGCAGGCTTGCTACGGGTTTTGGCGGCCTTAAGCCAACCTGAATCCTAGCGCCGGTGACGGTCCATTTTGGGGTCGTTACAGATTGGTATCAGAGCCCTAGGTTCCCATGATCGGACCTATAGAGAGAGTGTCGGGCTCATAAAGGTTAGAGGAAGTCAAGCACAATAGGAAAACATGTCCACTAGGATAGGATGTTGCGTCCTGTCTATTTGATGCCATGATATGCATGTGTATTCTGTGATGCTTAATTGCTGATGTGTTATGTTATGTGTTGTTTTCCAGAGTTAAGATGCGAGGAACTCGTCGATCAGCTCGATTGACTGGAGTCCCACCAGATAGTGAGAGAACAGCTGCTCATCCTCCTACATTGCCAAGGGCAAGGTCGCAAAGATCGAGCAGGGAAGGTACGTCAATAGACTCGAGAAGGTTTGTAGACGAGAGCAGAAGAGGTACAGTTAGAGGAGGAAGATCAGAGGAAATGAGGGAGGCTATGGAGATTGACTAGTCTATAGATGAAAGCATGAGTGTAGGCAAATCTGAAGAAGGTATGGGAGAGTCGCAGGGAGGCGCTCAGGCCTCAGGTTTTGATTATCCATCCTTTCCTCAGGACCCAGGGTATCCGATGGGAGGTATGTCGGAGTACTCTAGTTTTGTCCCATATCCTACTTACATGCCATATATGCCTTATTCTCACTATTACCCACCATATCCTATGTATCCACCTTCCCCTACCCATCCAAGTGCAGCACACCCAGAGCTAAATAACCCAGTACCTCCACCACCACAACCAGAACCAGTAGCCCCTGTTGGTGAAAGACAGCAACCTAGCTCATCTGGAGGAAAGGTGCAAATGACAGAGTACTTGAAATTGGATGCTCCTAAATTCAATCCAGGAGATGATCCATTTGAGTATCTTAGAACTGTGAAGATGATCACTGATGAGTTGGGAGCAGATGATAGTAGAGCCATAGAAATGGCAGGGTTTACACTTAAATGTAAGAAAGCTCGAGAATGGTTCAAGAATTATATGGCGCCCAGGGTGGACAGTATGTCATAGGGAGAGTTCGCCAATGAGTTTGTAGGGTGGGCTTTTCCTGACAGCTCCAGGGAGATGAAAGTAATAGAATTTGAGCAATTGCGGCAAACGGACGAGATGAGTGTTGATGAATTCACAGATAAGTTCCTGGATTTGCTTCAGTATGTGGGTCAAGCCTATAATACTGATCAAAAGAAGGCAAGCAGATATACTATGAGACTGCATCCCAGGTATTCTTCCTTGATTCTACCAGCAGAAAAGGAGAGTTTTCACTCTATAGTAGATGCAGCCAGGAAAATGGAAGCAAGTGCCAATATTCAGAGACAGTCAAAGGCACAGGCTTCGGGTTCTAAGGCCCCCAGTGCAGCAACTTCAGGTAGCAAAAGATGGGAAAAGGCAAAAGGAACAAAGAATAAGTTCTGGAATAAAGTCAAGTCTGGTCTGGGAATAGGTAGTGGCTCAAGCTCTGGCGCAAGCAGTCCAGTATGTAGGAGATGTGGGAGACCACACAAGGGAGCTTGTCAGTTGGGATCTTCAGCCTGTTATAGGTGTGGACAGGAAGGGCATTTTGCTAGGGATTGTCCTCAGGTGACTTTTGCACCATCCCAGCAGATGAGTTCAGGCAGTGTAGTACAGCCAGCAGCTCCAGCCATGCCTCAGAGTAGTGGCAGAGGTAGAGGGAGAGGGGCAGCCTCTACTTCAGCAGCAGGTTCCCGAGGTGGAAATCCAGTAGCCCCAGCACGGATTTTCACTGTGACACAAGAGGAGGCTAACATGTCGAACACAGTGGTGTCAGGTAATCTCATCATTGGGTGTTCAGATGTGTATGCTTTGATGGACCCCGGTGCTTCTCATTCCTTTATTGCTTCGAGAGCCATAGAGAGGTTGGGTTTGATGATTTCTGAGTTAGAGTATCCTCTCTGGGTCAGTGGACCCAAGTGTGACCCATCAGTGGCAGTGTCAGTCTGTCGTTTCAGTCCAGTGTTCATAAAGGGTAGATGCCTTCCAGCTGACCTTGTGGTTCTAGACTTGACAGATTTTGATGTCATTCTAGGGATGGATTGGTTATCTGCATATGGTGCGACCTTGGACTGTAGAGAGAAGGTAGTTAGTCTCAGAGATCAGGATGGGTCAGAGTGTGTCTTCAGAGGAGACAGGAGGGGTACACCCAGAGGTTTGATTTCAGCCCTTCAGGCTCGTCGTTTGCTTCGGAGGGGTTGTCAGGGGTTTCTAGCTCATGTGAGGGAGCTAGATAGTCAGGTTAGGGAACCAGCCGCAGTACCAGTAGTTCGAGAATTTCCCGATGTATTTCCAGACGACTTACCAGGACTACCACCTGATAGGGAGATAGAGTTTGAAATAGAATTGCTGCCTGGTACCAGACCTATCTCTATTCCTCCCTACAGGATGGCACCAGCAGAATTACAAGAGTTGAAAAAGCAGTTGCAGGATTTGGTAGATAAGGGTTTCATCCGTCCTAGTACCTCACCTTGGGGTGCCCCAGTGCTCTTTGTCAAAAAGAAGGATGGATCCCACAGACTTTGTATCGACTACAGACAGTTGAACAAGGTCACTACCAAGAATAGGTATCCTCTACCTCGGATTGATGATCTATTTGACCAGCTAGCTGGAGCAGGTTGTTTCTCTAAAATAGATCTGAGATCCGAGTATCACCAGTTGAGAGTTAGAGAGGCAGATGTGCCAAAGACAGTCTTCAGGACCAGATATAGGCATTATGAGTTCTTAGTGATGCCGTTCGGGTTGACTAACGCCCCTGCAGCATTCATGGATCTCATGAACAGAGTTTTCAGCGAGTATCTGGATCACTTTATTATTGTTTTTATCGATGACATTTTAGTGTATTCCAGAGATACAGAAGAGCATGCCCAGCATCTGAGGATAGTTCTGCAGACACTGAGAGAGCATGGTTTGTATGCCAAGTTCTCTAAGTGTGAGTTTTGGTTGAGGAGCATTTCCTTCTTGGGACATGTGGTATCAGCAGAAGGGATTGAGATAGACCCCAAGAAGATAGAGGCTGTAGCTAACTGGCCCAGACCCACTACAGTAACTGAGATTAAAAGCTTTCTAGGACTGGCAGTGTAACGACCCCAAAATGGACCGTCACCGGCGCTAGGATTCAGGTCGGCTTAAGGCCGTCAGAACCCGTAGCAAGCCTACTATACTCTCTGTGTACCTGTAAAATTCATACATGATCAAACATTTTCTGTGAAAAATAAAAATTCTTTTCCGAACCAAGACTTAACCTGTGCATGCACTATCTCTGTACTCTGTACTCTGTACTCTGTACTCTGTACTCTGTACTCTGTACCCCTGACTAGAGCTTACTCTAGATGGGTTAACTCATACCTGTTAAGTCTGGTTTTCACATACAGGAAAACATATACATATACAGATCATGTACAAAACATACATCACTAGGTCAAGCACATTTCTAACTGTATACACAACTATTACATCTCTTTAATATTACATGTCCACTCTAAACTATTACAAATCTCTTTACTCTTCCTGTACTCTGCTGAACTGTCCCTGTACACTGTACACTGAACCTGCAAAACTGGAGTTAAGGGAGTGGGATGAGCTCTATAGCCCAGTGAGTAGAACAGTAAAACATCTCAGTAAAATATGATCTCATGGAATGCACCATAGCACAGACAAGCCATATCAAGAGTAAACCTGTCACCACATAGTCCCAGTAACTCTGTGCCAGGGCGTAGAATCGAGCACCTGGTCTTCCTGTCATATATGTATATGTGTATATAACACCTCTGTACTTACCATTGCCAGGGCGTAGTCAAAGGCTCCTGGACTTGCTATACCTGCCAGGGCGTAGTCAAAGGCTCCTGGACTTCTCTATACCTGCCAGGGCGTAGTCAAAAGCTCCTGGACTTCCTGTCTGAGACTATTGGATCATTCAGCATTCACTCACATCACCAAAGAACGATGCAATGCAACATATTCGTGGATACTAATGCAATCAACCTATGGCATAATCATGATGCATGAGATATGCTAAAACATTCCATTGTGCAAGTAAAAGAGTTAAGTTTAGTTCCACTCACCTCGGGCTAACTGGACTGACTCTGCAGGCTCTGGAGCAGAACTCACTGCTGCTCTCTCTGGTTCCTCTGGTCTGTACCTATACAGATAGACTGAAATGAGGGACCAAACTAGCTTATGACCAACTCTATTAAACTCCCCAAAAATCCCCTTACACTCACTCTAACATCCATGCAAAGCATGCAAAAGAAAGCTGGACAGAACACTTTTGGCGGCAGGTTCGGCGGCCGAAAGTCCTCTCCAGAGACGAAACTCAAGCACCTTCGGCGGCCGAACTTCCACTTTCGGCAGCCGAACCCTTTCGGGGGCAAGTTTCGGAGGCCAAAAGGTACTCCAGAGACGAAAGTCTCTAACCTTCAGTGGCACCTTCGGCGGCCGAACTTCCCTCCAGAGCCGAAAGTCTAAAAGCTCGGGGGCAAGCTTAGGCAGCCAAAGCCACCTCCTCACACCTCCTCAGGGGTTCGGCGGCCGAATGTACCTTCGGCTGCCGAACCTGAGTTCATCAGCAGGGCAAAAACTTGCCCTGCCTCTCGCCAAATGCACCAAACTCCTCTCCAACTTCACACCACACTTCCTCAACTTGCACACACTTATGTATATGCTCAAAGGGATCAAAAATGACCTGAAAACCCCAAAAACACAACTCAAACAACACAGAAACAAGCTCTATGCACAAAATCATCAAAACCTCACACCTAACCCTATTCATGCATCTCTTTCTATAAACCCCATAAAACCCCACATAGTCCCAGTAACTCTGTGCCAGGGCGTAGAATCGAGCACCTGGTCTTCCTGTCATATATGTATATGTGTATATAACACCTCTGTACTTACCATTGCCAGGGCGTAGTCAAAGGCTCCTGGACTTGCTATACCTGCCAGGGCGTAGTCAAAGGCTCCTGGACTTCTCTATACCTGCCAGGGCGTAGTCAAAGGCTCCTGGACTTCCTGTCTGAGACTATTGGATCATTCAGCATTCACTCACATCACCAAAGAACGATGCAATGCAACATATTCGTGGATACTAATGCAATCAACCTATGGCATAATCATGATGCATGAGATATGCTAAAACATTCCATTGTGCAAGTAAAAGAGTTAAGTTTAGTTCCACTCACCTCGGGCTAACTGGACTGACTCTGCAGGCTCTGGAGCAGAACTCACTGCTGCTCTCTCTGGTTCCTCTGGTCTGTACCTATACAGATAGACTGAAATGAGGGACCAAACTAGCTTATGACCAACTCTATTAAACTCCCCAAAAATCCCCTTACACTCACTCTAACATCCATGCAAAGCATGCAAAAGAAAGCTGGACAGAACACTTTTGGCGGCAGGTTCGGCGGCCGAAAGTCCTCTCCAGAGACGAAACTCAAGCACCTTCGGCGGCCGAACTTCCACTTTCGGCAGCCGAACCCTTTCGGGGGCAAGTTTCGGAGGCCAAAAGGTACTCCAGAGACGAAAGTCTCTAACCTTCAGTGGCACCTTCGGCGGCCGAACTTCCCTCCAGAGCCGAAAGTCTAAAAGCTCGGGGGCAAGCTTAGGCAGCCAAAGCCACCTCCTCACACCTCCTCAGGGGTTCGGCGGCCGAATGTACCTTCGGCTGCCGAACCTGAGTTCATCAGCAGGGCAAAAACTTGCCCTGCCTCTCGCCAAATGCACCAAACTCCTCTCCAACTTCACACCACACTTCCTCAACTTGCACACACTTATGTATATGCTCAAAGGGGTCAAAAATGACCTGAAAACCCCAAAAACACAACTCAAACAACACAGAAACAAGCTCTATGCACAAAATCATCAAAACCTCACACCTAACCCTATTCATGCATCTCTTTCTATAAACCCCATAAAACCCCACATAGTCCCAGTAACTCTGTGCCAGGGCGTAGAATCGAGCACCTGGTCTTCCTGTCATATATGTATATGTGTATATAACACCTCTGTACTTACCATTGCCAGGGCGTAGTCAAAGGCTCCTGGACTTGCTATACCTGCCAGGGCGTAGTCAAAGGCTCCTGGACTTCTCTATACCTGCCAGGGCGTAGTCAAAGGCTCCTGGACTTCCTGTCTGAGACTATTGGATCATTCAGCATTCACTCACATCACCAAAGAACGATGCAATGCAACATATTCGTGGATACTAATGCAATCAACCTATGGCATAATCATGATGCATGAGATATGCTAAAACATTCCATTGTGCAAGTAAAAGAGTTAAGTTTAGTTCCACTCACCTCGGGCTAACTGGACTGACTCTGCAGGCTCTGGAGCAGAACTCACTGCTGCTCTCTCTGGTTCCTCTGGTCTGTACCTATACAGATTGTAATACCCGGCTAGACTCCGGTATCGGAATTCCTATGAGCCGGCGGTTTTCCGTCGGAATCCGGGATTCGAGGATGTCGGAGCTTGCCCTAAGGGTATAAGAGAGGTTTTCAAATGTTTTTCTCATGTTTGCATGTTTTTGAGTTAAGAAAATTGAGTTTTTGAAATGAAAAGGTCAAGGGGACAAAAGCCAGGTTCGGCCGCCGAAGGTGAAGTTCGGCCGCCGAAAGTTGCATGGTTTCGCATGCACGTTAGGCCGCCGAAGGAAGAATCGGTTGGTCACTACAAAAGCCCCTTTGCCCGAGACTTGAGTGTCAAACACTCTGTTTTTGGGTCAAAGGTGGGTTCAAGCTCTCCTTGGTGTGATTTCTCATGTTTTCCTCAAATCTTGCATGTTTTAACATGTTTTTAGCTTTGTTTTAGAGATTTGAGCAAAAGGAAGCAAAGTTGCGCACTTGGAGATTTTGATTGAGTTTTCCCCCATCTCCAAGCTTGGATCATCAATCCTCTAGTTCTTCAAGAGGTAAGCATGGATCCTCACCTCCCTTTATGTTTAAAGCAAGTTTTAAGCAGTTTTGGAGAGTTTAGGGCATGTTTTGGGGTATAAGCATGAGTTTGAGCATATGTTGATCATATGAGTTTTGTTGTTGTTTTTGGGGCTTGAGCTAGGTTTTAGGCCTCTATATGCATGAGATATGTTATATGTTAGTTGAGAAGTGTTGGTATGCATGTTATGGGTGTTTGACAGGATTTTGGAGGCTGAGAGCATGAGTTGTGCTCGGATTCTGCCTTTCTGGAGAATCCAGGTTCGGCCGCCGAAGCAAGGTTCGGCCGCCGAACCCCTTGTGGAGGCAGTTTCGGCTGCCAAACCTTGCCCCCGAAAGCTAGGCTTTCGGGTAAGAAAGGGACTTTCGGCCGCCGAAAGAGGGAGTTCGGCCGCCGAAAGTGCATGAGTTTCGTCTCTGGACGAGACTTTCGGCCGCCGAAGGTGCCGCCGAACATGCATGAGTTTCGTCTCTGGAGGGGGGTTTCGGCCGCCGAACCAGCCGCCGAAAGTGCCCTGTCCAGCTTTCTTTTGCCCATTTTTCCATGCAGACCTATGATGTTTTAGAGGGGTTTTGGGGCGATATTAAGAGTTATGTTTCAGTAAGTTTGGTCCTCATTTGAGTCCACCTGTGTAGGTGCGGACCCGAGGAACCAAGGAGGCCCACAGAGTTAGAGTTACAGAGACTGCTCAGCAGTAGACAGAGGTGAGTGGAACAAAACTTTGTTTAAAGGTAAATGAATGTTTTAGCATGATTCATGCATCATTAATGCCATGTTTATGTAGGATGCTTTGCATTAGTATTCACCAAGTTGCTGCATTGCATTATTACTTGTCTATGTGGATTGGACCGAGGCGACTCCAATAGCCCATAAGTCTGTCATTATTGTATGTCCTGTGTGAGCTCCTTTGGGGCCGGGCATTTAACTTGGATAAGTCCTGTGAGAGCCCTTATAGGGTCGGGCACCATGAGTAGTTAGTGAAAGACCTGTGTGAGCTCCTTTGGGGGCCGGGCACCGACAGAGGGAGTTTTGGGGTCATGTCCAATCCGAGATGTGAAATGTTTGTGTAGTGACGCATTTCATTTTAGCATCTTTTAAATGTTTTTTATGGATTCCGCTCACTGGGCTTTAGTAGCTCATCCCTCTCCCTAACCCCATTTTTCAGGGCCTCAGAGAAGAGAAAGAGAAAGAGAAAGCAAGGGTAAAAGTATATGTAATAGCATAGAGTAATGGACATGATGTACAATACAGAGTTTATGTAATGTATAGAATGATGTAATAGCAAGTTATGTATTGAGTTATAGAATTGTGCTTGGCCCTAGTGTATGTTTATCCCTTTGCACATGATCATTTTATGATTGAGATAATGTTGTTATAATGCGCTAGGCTTGGTGCATGGTAGTCTTTCTATCTCTGTAGTTACTGTATGGTACCATAGCAGGTATCACTCTTCGAGTGCATACAGACAGAGCATGCATAGCCCAGGCTTAGTTGATGAGAAAAGTTTCAAGAAAAGAAAAGTTAGAAAAGCAAAGAAAGAAAAACAAATATAGAGAGAGTACGTGACAGTTTTACGTTTAACTGTGATCATGTATGGGATTTATCAGGTACACAGAGTTGACAGTAGGCTCACTACGGGTCCCGGCGGCCTTAAGCCGATCTGGATCCTAGTGCCGGTGATGGTCCGGTAAGCGGGCTGTTACACAGATAGACTGAAATGAGGGACCAAACTAGCTTATGACCAACTCTATTAAACTCCCCAAAAATCCCCTTACACTCACTCTAACATCCATGCAAAGCATGCAAAAGAAAGCTGGACAGAACACTTTCAGCGGCAGGTTTGGCGGCCGAAAGTCCTCTCCAGAGACGAAACTCAAGCACCTTCGGCGGCCGAACTTCCACTTTCGGCAGCCGAACCCTTTCGGGGGCAAGTTTCGGAGGCCAAAAGGTACTCCAGAGACGAAAGTCTCTAACCTTCAGCGGCACCTTCGGCGGCCGAACTTCCCTCCAGAGCCGAAAGTCTAAAAGCTCGGGGGCAAGCTTAGGCAGCCGAAGCCACCTCCTCACACCTCCTCAGGGGTTCGGCGGTCGAATGTACCTTCGGCTGCCAAACCTGAGTTCATCAGCAGGGCAGAAACTTGTCCTGCCTCTCGCCAAATGCACCAAACTCCTCTCCAACTTCACACCACACTTCCTCAACTTGCACACACTTATGTATATGCTCAAAGGGGTCAAAAACGACCTGAAAACCCCAAAAACACAACTCAAACAACACAGAAACAAGCTCTATGCACAAAATCATCAAAACCTCACACCTAACCCTATTCATGCATCTCTTTCTATAAACCCCATAAAACCTTCAGAAAACATACAAACAAGCTCAGGATCTTCACTTACCTTGTGAAAACAAGTAGATGAACGATCCTCACGTGGAGTTTTGGAGCAACTCTCCTTCAAACTCTCCAAATTTCACAACTTTGAGTTTTTTAGCTTAAAACCTTCAAAAGATCATAAAAACTAATCAAATCTTTGCATGATTTAATGAAAACATGAAGAAATACTCACAAAGGGCAGAGTTTCACCTCAGCAAGTGAAAGAAACGGTGTTCTACCGCTTCAACCGACTGAGGGCCATTTATAGGTGGCTGGCCAGACCACCTTCGGCGGCCTATCGTGAAACCGAAAGCCATGCATGTTCGGCGGCCGAACCTCAACTTCGGCGGCCGAACCTGGCTTTTCTGCCTTGGTTCATTTCCATTTCACTCAAAAACTCATTTCCTTATGCTTAAAACTTTATGAACATAGCAACACATTTAAGAAAAACATACATCTAACCCTTCTAGAGACTTCCGACATCTTGAACTCCACCGGAAAGTAGAATTCCGATGCCGGACTCTAGCCGGGTATTACATTCTCCCCCCTTAAGAACATTCGTCCTCGAATGGTCCTAAAACAAACAATGAAACACATAAAAAGGAGGAAACTAACCTCAAAACAAAGATGGATACTGCTGGAGCATAGACTCCCGCGTCTCCCAGGTGCACTCTTCTAGATTATGGTGGCTCCACAGGACTTTCACCATCGGAATCTCCTTGTTCCTTAGCTGTCTGATCTGTGTGTCTAGAATCCGCACTGGCTACTCTATATAGGTGAGATCTGTATGAATCTCCACCTCAGGCTCACTCAGAACCTGATTCGGATCTGACACAAACTGCCGTAGCATAGAAACATGAAAGACTGGGTGAATCCTTTCCATAGAAGCAGGTAAATCCAGCTTATACGACACATTTCCGATCCTCTGCAACACCTCAAAGGGTCCAATGTACCGTGGAGCTAATTTACCCTTCTTCCCGAAACGAACTACTCCTTTCATTGGAGACACTTTCAGCAATACCCAATTACCCTCCTGGAACTCTAACTGCTTTCTGCGAATGTCTGCATAACTTTTCTGTCTACTCTGCGCTGTTCTGATTCTCTCTCTGATCATGGGCACCACTCTACTGGTCATTTCTACTAACTCTGGCCCTGCAAGAGCCCTCTCTCCTATCTCTTCCCAGTAAACAGGGGATCTGCACTTCCTCCCATACAACGCTTCTTAAGGAGCCATCCCAATGCTAGCATGATGGCTGTTATTGTAAGCAAACTCTACCAAAGGTAGATGCTGCCTCCAAGAACCGCCAAAGTCTAACACACATAGTCGAAGCATATCTTCTATGGTCTGGATGGTCCTTTCTGACTGTCCATCAGTCTGTGGGTGGAAAGCAGTGCTAAAATCCAATCTCATGCCCATCGCACTCTACAGACTCCGCCAAAAGCGGGAGGTAAACTGAGGTCCTCTGTCTGAAACTATAGACACTGGAACTCCATGTAATCTCACTATCTCATCCAGATAGACCTGTGCCAACTTATCCACAGAATAGTTACTCCGTACTGGAAGAAATAAGTAGATTTCGTGAGTCTGTCCACAATTACCCATATAGAGTCTATCCTGTTGGACATAGCTGGTAAACCCACTACAAAATCCATGGCTATGTTCTCCCATTTCCATTCTGGAATCGGTAATTGGTTAAGCATTCCGGCTGGTTTCTGGTGCTCTAGTTTCACCCTCTGGCAAACCTCACAGGCTGTCACGAACTGCGCCACTTCTTTCTTCATGGCTGGCCACCAATAGACCCTTTTCAGATCCTGATACATCTTGGTGGCTCCTGGGTGAACACTATACCTCGCATTATGAGCTTCCCTCATAATGTCTTCCTTCACACTGCCCCTATCTGGTACACAAAGTCGACTCCCATAGCGAAGGATCCCTTTACTGTCAAATCTGAACTCTGCACTGTTGCCTAACTGAACAGTCCTGGCAATTTTCATCAACTCAGGGTCCTCATGTTGTCTCTGAGCTATCTGCTCCAGAAACACAGGTGTCACTCTCATCTGTGCGATCAAAGCACCTGTACCAGACAACTCTAACTGTAATCCTTCTTCTAAGAGCCTATAAAGCTCCATCACAACTGGTCTCCGCTCTGCTGCTATATGGGATAAACTGCCTAGTGACTTCCGGCTTAGGGCGTCTGCTACAACATTCGCCTTACCCGGATGATACTGAATTTTACAATCATAATCACTGAGCAATTCGACCCATCTTCTCTGCCGCAAATTCAGCTCTCTCTGACTCAAGATGTACTGTAAACTCTTGTGATCAGTGAAGATCTCGCATTTAACCCCATAGAGGTAATGCCGCCACATCTTAAGTGCAAAGATAACTGCTGCCATCTCTAGGTCATGGGTGGGGTAATTCAACTCGTGCTTCTTCAACTGTCTAGAAGCATAAGCTATCACCCTATCATTCTGCATCAAAACACAACCCAATCCCACTCGAGATGCATCACAGAACACTGTGAAGTCCTCATAACTCACAGGCAGAGCTAACACTGGTGCTGTGGTCAATCTCCTCTTGAGCTCCTCAAAGCTCTCTTCACACTGGTCTGACCAGACAAACTTCTGGTTCTTCTGAGTCAGTTTGGTCATAGGAGCCGCTATCTTTGAGAAGTTCTGAACGAACCTCCTGTAGTAACCTGCCAGTCCCAGAAAGCTTTTAATCTCAGTCACTGTAGTGGGTCTGGGCCAGTTAGCTACAGCTTCTATCTTCTTGGGATCTATCTCAATACCCTCTGCTGATACCACATGTCCCAAGAAGGCAATGCTCCTCAACCAAAATTCACACTTCGAGAACTTGGCATATAACCCATGCTCTCTCAGTGTCTGCAGAACGATTTTCAGATGCTGGGCATGCTCCTCTGCATCTCTGGAATACACTAAGATATCATCGATGAAAACAATGACAAAGTGATCCAGAAACTCACTGAATACCCTATTCATGAGATCCATAAATGCTGCAGGGGCGTTAGTCAACCCGAACGGCATCACTAAGAACTCATAATGCCCATATCTGGTCCTGAAAGCTGTCTTAGGCACATCTGTCTCTCGAACTCTCAACTGGTGATACCCAGATCTCATATCTATTTTAGAAAAACAACCTGCTCCAGCTAGCTGGTCGAATAGATCATCAATCCGAGGTAAAGGATACCTATTCTTGGTAGTGACCTTGTTCAACTGTCTGTAGTCGATACAAAGTCTGAGGGAGCCATCCTTCTTTCTGACAAAAAGCACTGGAGCACCCCAAGGTGAGGTACTAGGGCGGATGAAACCCTTATCTACCAAGTCCTACAACTGCTCTTTTAACTCTTTTAATTCTGCTGGCGCCATTCTGTAGGGAGGAATAGAGATAGGTCTGGTATCAGGCAGCAATTCAATTTCAAACTCTATCTCCCTACCGGGTGGTAGTCTTGGAAGTTCGTCTGGAAAAACATCGAGAAACTCTCGGACTACTGGTACTGTAGCTGGTTCCCGCACCTGACTGTCTAGCTCTCTCACATGAGCTAGAAACCCCTGACAACCCCTCCTAAGCAAACGACGAGCCTGAAGGGCTGAAATCATACCTCTGGGTGTACCTCTCCTGTCTCCTCTGAAGACACACTCTGACCCATCCTGGTCTCTGAGACTCACTATCTTCTCTCTACAGTCCAAAGTAGCACTATATGCAGATAACCAATCCATCCCTAGAATGACATCAAAATCTGTCAAGTCTAGAACCACAAGGTCAGCTGGAAGGCATCTACCCTCTATAAACACTGGACTGAAACGACAGACTGACACTGCCACTGATGGGTCACATCTAGGTCCACTGACCCAGAGAGGATACTCTAACTCAGAACTGATCAAACCCAATCTCTCTATGGCTCGCGAAGCAATAAAGGAATGAGAAGCACCGGGGTCCATCAAAGCATACACATCTGAACACCCAATGATGAGATTACCTGACACCACTGTGTTCAACGTGTTAGCCTCCTCCTGTGTCACAGTGAAAATCCGTGCTGGGGCTACTGGATTTCCACCTTGGGAACCTGCTGCTGAAGTAGAGGCTGCCCCTCTCCCTCTACCTCTGCCACTACTCTGAGGCATGACTGAAGCTGCTGGCCGAACAACTGGCTGTACCACACTGCCTGAACTCATCTGCTGGGATGGTGCAAAAGTCATCTGCGGACAATCTCGAGCAATATGCCCTTCCTGTCCACATCGAAAACAAGCTATAGATCCCAACCGACAAACTCCTCCATGTGGTTTTCCGCATCGTCTGCATACTGGAGCTGTGCCAGAGCTTGAGCCACTACCTATTCCCAGACCTGACTTGACTTTACTCCAGAACTTACTCTTTGTTCCTTTTGCTCTATCCCATCTCTTACTGCCTGGAGTGGGGGCTTTAGAACCCGAAGCCTGTGCCTTTGACTGTTTCTGAATATTAGCACTAGCTTCCATTTTCCTGGCTGCGTCCACTATCGTGTGGAAACTCTCCTTTTCTGCCGGAAGAATCAAGGAAGAATACCTGGGATGCAGTCTCATAGTATATCTCCTTGCCTTCTTCTGATCAGTATCATAAGCTTGACCCACATACTGAAGCAAATCCAGGAACTTATCTGTGAATTCATCAACACTCATCTCATCTGTCTGTCTCAACTGTTCAAACTCTATGACCTTCATCTCCCTAGAACTATCAGGAAAAGCCCACCCTGCAAATTCATTGGCGAACTCTCCCCAAGACATACTGGTCATCCTGGGTTCCACATAATTCTTGAACCATTCTCTGGCCTTTTTACATTTAAGTGTAAACCCTGCCATCTCAATGGCTCTACTGTCATCAGCTCCCAATTCACTGGTTATCATCCTAACTGATCTGAGGTATTCAAATGGATCATCTCCCGTGTTATACTTAGGAGCATCCAATTTCAAGTACTCCGTCATTTGGACTTTACCTCCAGATGAGCTAGGTTGATGTTTGTCAACAACAGAGGCTACTGGTTCTGGTGGTGGTACTGGGTCATTTGGTTCTGGGTGTGCTGCACTTGGATGGGTAGGGGAAGATGGATACATAGGATATGGGGGATAGTAAGGAGGATAAGGCATATATGGCATGTACGGGGGATATGGGACAAAACTAGAGTACTCCGACATACCTCCCATCGGATACTCTGGGTCCTGCGGAAAGGCTGGATAGCCAAAACCTGAGGCCTGAGCGCCTCCCTGCGACTCTCCCATACCTTCCTCAAATCTGCCTATACCCATGCTATCATCTCTCGACTGGTCAATCTCCATAGCCTCCCTCCTTTCTTCTGATCTTCCTCCCCTAGCTGTACCTCTTCTGCTCTCGTCTACAGACCTTCTAGGGTCTATTGACGTACCTTCCCTGCTAGATCTCTGAGACCTTGCCCTGAGCAATGCAGGAGGACGAGCAGCTGGTCTCTCACTCTCTGGTGGGACTCCAGTCAATCGAGCTGATCGACGAGTTCCTCTCATCTTTACTCTGGAAACACAACATATAACATAACACTTTAGCACATAAACATCACATATCAATAATACACATGCAAAACTCATGGCATATCATAGCAGATAGGACTCAATACCCTATCCTAGTGGACATGATTTCCTATTGTGCTTGACCACTTCTACCCTGTATGAGCCCAACACTGTCTCTATAGGTCCGATCATGTGAACCTAGGGCTTTGATACCAATCTGTAACGACCCCAAAATGGACCGTCACCGGCGCTAGGATTCAGGTCGGCTTAAGGCCGCCAGAACCCGTAGCAAGCCTGCTATACTCTCTGTGTACCTGTAAAATTCATACATGATCATACATTTTCTGTGAAAAATAAAAATTCTTTTTCGAACCAAGGCTTAACATGTGCATGCACTATCTCTGTACTCTGTACTCTGTACTCTGTACTCTGTACTCTGTACTTTGTACCCCTAACTAGAGCTTACTCTAGATGGGTTAACTCATACCTGTTAAGCCTGGTTTTCACATACAGGAAAACATATACATATACAGATCATGTACAAAACATACATCACTAGGTCAAGCACATTTCTAACTGTATACACAACTATTACATCTCTTTAATATTACATGTCCACTCTAAGCTATTACAAATCTCTTTACTCTTCCTGTACTCTGCTGAACTGTCCCTGTACACTGTACACTGAACCTGCAAAACTGGGGTTAAGGGAGTGGGATGAGCTCTATAGCCCAGTGAGTAGAACAGTAAAACATCTCAGTAAAATATGATCTCATGGAATGCACCATAGCACAGACAAGCCATATCAAGAGTAAACCTGTCACCACATAGTCCCAGTAACTCTGTGCCAGGGCGTAGAATCGAGCACCTGGTCTTACTGTCATATATGTATATGTGTATATAACACCTCTGTACTTACCATTGCCAGGGCGTAGTCAAAGGCTCCTGGACTTGCTATACCTGCCAGGGCGTAGTCAAAGGCTCCTGGACTTCTCTATACCTGCCAGGGCGTAGTCAAAGGCTCCTGGACTTCCTGTCTGAGACTATTGGATCATTCAGCATTCACTCACATCACCAAAGAACGATGCAATGCAACATATTCGTGGATACTAATGCAATCAACCTATGGCATAATCATGATGCATGAGATATGCTAAAACATTCCATTGTGCAAGTAAAAGAGTTAAGTTTAGTTCCACTCACCTCGGGCTAACTGGACTGACTCTGCAGGCTCTGGAGCAGAACTCACTGCTGCTCTCTCTGGTTCCTCTGGTCTGTACCTATACAAATAGACTGAAATGAGGGACCAAACTAGCTTATGACCAACTCTATTAAACTCCCCAAAAATCCCCTTACACTCACTCTAACATCCATGCAAAGCATGCAAAAGAAAGCTGGACAGAACACTTTCGGTGGCAGGTTCGGCGGCCGAAAGTCCTCTCCAGAGATGAAACTCAAGCACCTTCGGCGGCCGAACTTCCACTTTCGACAGCCGAACCCTTTCGGGGGCAAGTTTCGGAGGCCAAAAGGCACTCCAGAGACGAAAGTCTCTAACCTTCGGCGGCACCTTCGGCGGCCGAACTTCCCTCCAGAGCCGAAAGTCTAAAAGCTCGGGGGCAAGCTTAGGCAGCCGAAGCCACCTCCTCACACCTCCTCAGGGGTTCGGCGGCCGAATGTACCTTCGGCTGCCGAACCTGAGTTCATCGGCAGGGCAGAAACTTGCCCTGCCTCTCGCCAAATGCACCAAACTCCTCTCCAACTTCACACCACACTTCCTCAACTTGCACACACTTATGTATATGCTCAAAGGGGTCAAAAACGACCTGAAAACCCCAAAAACACAACTCAAACAACACAGAAACAAGCTCTATGCACAAAATTAACAAAACCTCACACCTAACCCTATTCATGCATCACTTTCTATAAATGATAGAGCATAGTTTAGTCTATTTTATATTAATATTAGTGATAAATATTTATATGATTTCTGCTTAATTTATTGCTTTTAATATTATTTTGCAGAAAATGGTGTAAAAAGACATTCTTGATAAAACCTCCTTAAAATCGTCTTATTTGGAGCCAAGAAACAATTGGGCAGCTAATGGACTAAGGACCAACACTTCACCATGGCCAAAGCTTGGGCAGCCCACCAATGCACGCGGACCTTTCGCTTGCAACAAAGGCCCGCCACTCACACTTCAAACATGGACCAACTCCAGCTACTCACGGACGGCCCGCACTTCAGCAACTCTTTCACGCGGACCAGCGCACGTCCTCAACGCTCACTCCACCGATGGCCCACCACTCCTTCACATGGGCCCCCGCAGCCCGCTCATCATTCAACGCCAATCACCTGCACATGGGCCCCGCCAAAATCTCTATTCAATTCACATGCAGCCGTCTTCAACCGTGGACCAAACCTTCACGCAGAACGGGCCCCAGCACGTGGACTCTCACAGCTTGCTCCATTCCAGCAACATGGCCCACACCACTCAAGTCATCCTCAGCACATCACACGCGGGCCAAGTTCGTTCAGCGCACCGTGGACCATCCCAAAGCACACACATGGGTCCCCCCTCATCATCTTTCACGCAGCCCATTCAAGCCTCAACTCCCGCAGCACATGAGCGGCAAATCCACACGTGGCCAGCAACTTCCCAATTAGGGCGCCCCTTCACTCTATTTAAAGGACAATAAGCGGTCAGAAGACAGACTCTCCAGAAATTGGAATTCGGCAACTTCCGCAGCGAGGTGAAAGGCAGAATATTTTCGGTTCCTTCTTCCTCTTTCATTTTTCCTTTTAATTTTATGTTTTTAATTCAGTCAATGAGTGGCTGATTTCTTTAATTCTAGTTGAAAATTGGTTGAAACTAAGGTTGTTTAATGGGTTGTGAGATCTGAACATAAATTATTGTCTTTGGTTTTATTCAATATTTATACAATTGATGCTTTAATTACATGATTACTTTGTTGTTTTGATCAAATTGGCCACTTGATTTTAATTGTAAAGTTAATTGATTGTTAGTTGGGATTATTTTTAGTCCGTAATTGCTGGAAATATTCTGACCTTAGAACACTTGGGATAAAACCCAAGAAAATTGCATGATCTAGCGTTATCTCCATACATTTGGGTAGTTAGGATTGGATCTCTATATTTCTTTATGCAATTGACAATTGTTTTGATGCCTATGGCCCAAGGACGTTCCTTGGCAATTTGTTAATTAGTAATTAATTAGAGGACGTTCCCTAATTAATTTAATCGTAAGGAGAGACATGGTGGTGAGAAGCGTCTTCCATCCCCATAACTAATCTATTGAACCAATCAAGATAATCTAAGTTTCAATGATCAACCCAAACAACCAAAGTGGATCCATATCTTCAACTAGACTTTTCTCATATTGATTTACTCTTTTATTTTAATTATTTGCTTTCTATTATTACTCTCATTATTAGTTACTACAATCAATCTCAAACCCCTCCCCATTTTACTTTTATTGCAATTTATTTTTATTCTGTTTCCAGTTTATCTCATTTGATCCCACTTTCAGTCTTTTATCTCATCTTTAATTTATTATTGTTTCAGTTCATTTTATTGGTCTTGTTGAGAAAAATAAATAGGTAATCAATTCTCTGTGGATTCGATCCTTTCACCACTATCTGCAGTTGTAAATTGTTGATAACCAGAAAGGTTATTTTTGACCGGCTTCAACAACCGCGAGTCAAAAAATTGGCGCCGTTGCCGGGGAATTGATTTTACTTGTTTAATTTTCTTTCATGACCAGATCTGAACGCAGGGACACCCTGCCATTTGATCCAGAAATTGAACGCACTCTCAGAAGACTTAGAAAGCAAGCCACAGAAGCTTCATCTGAAGCAACAAAATTTTGCCAACAAGCCGCACCAATGGCTGAACCTAATCCACAACTTGTTGCCAATAATGGACATGCTGTCCATGACCAAATAATTCAAGAAAATCCAGCAATTAGGCCCTAAGAACAAAGAGAAAGAACCATGAGAGAATTGGCAACTCCTATAGGTGACTATGCACCACTTTGCATCGCCTATCCGCCTCTGACAGTTCCCTTTGAACTGAAATCAGGTTTGATTCACCATCTCCCTAAATTTAGAGGTTTGCGAAATGAAAATCCACACAAGCACTTGAAAGAATTCAACATTGTCTGTTCATCTATGACACCTCATGGTGTTCCTTTTTCATTAGATGATTATGCTAAGGATTGGTTATTTTATTTGCCACCTAGATCTATAACTTCATGGACTGATATGGTCCAAACCTTTTTGGACAAATACTTTCCCCCATCTAAATCAATTGGCATAATAAGAGAAATCACTAGCATAAAACAAAAACCAACTGAAGACTTATATGATTATTGGGAAAGGTTTGAAAGATTGTGTACAGGTTGTCCACAACATGACATGTCAGATAGGGCACTCATACAATTCTTCTATGGAGTATTAATTCCTTCAGAAAGGAAACTCATTAACGTAGCCTGTGGAGGATCCATTGCAGACAAGACACCTAGTGAGATGAAGGGACTAATATTCACTCTTGCAGCTTCATCTAAGCAATATGAAGAAGAGGAGCAAACGCAAAGAGGTATCCATGAGGTAAGTACACCATTTGTTGAATCTCAATTTTCAAAACTAACTTCTCTTATGGAAAAGATTGTCCTTAACCAAGCCCAACAAATGCAAGCAATTCCGCCACCTAGGCCATGTGGGATCTATGCTTCTGTAGGACATCCAATTGATCAATGCCCTACCATTCAAGAAGACCATCAGCAAGCCAATGCCATTAGGAGATACAACAATCAGCCTAGATATGATCCATACTCCAACACCTATAATCCAGGTTGGAGAGACCATCCCAATTTCAGCTATGGAAAGTCCAACAATACTCAGAATTACCAAAATTACCAAAGAGACCAAGGTCAACCAGCACCTTCAAGATCAGACCCTCAACTTGAAGAGATGAGGGAGTCTTTCACAAGTGCTTTACAGACCATCACTCAGCGTCTTGACGGATTGGCTACGTCCATGAGAAGATTTGAATCCCAAGGTAAGCTCCCTTCTCAAACTGAGGCAAATCCCAGACAAAATGTTAGCGCTATTACTTTGAGAAGTGGAAAAGAACTTCAAGATGCAAGATATGAAGAAGAAAGGCAACTTGCACCATCTGAAACATCCTCCGCGCAAAATCCAAGGCAACCTGAAGCCTCTCCATCACACTCTGAACCACCCACTGCGCAAAGAGCTGATCCGAAAGTAAGTTTCCACATTCCACCTCCTTTTCCCAAGAGATTTGAAAGAACACAAAAAGAAAAAGAAGAAAAGGAGATTCTTGACACTTTCAGAAAAGTGCAAATCAATATACCTCTGCTAGATGCTGTTAAGCAGATTCCCAGGTACGCTAAATTTCTGAAAGAACTTTGCACTAATAGAAGGAAGCTCGCAGAAAGAGAAAAAGTAAGTGTAGGTGAGGTAGTGACTGCTGTTATTAAAAGAGAACTCCCTACTAAATGCAAGGACAAAGGTATGTTTGCTATCTCTTGCAAGATTGGGAATGTTGGTATAAAGAAAGCCATGTGTGATCTTGGTGCATCCATTAATGTCATGCCTCTCTCCATCTATAAATCTCTTAATGCATGTGCTTTGAAAGAAACAAGAGTTGTGATTCAACTAGCTGATAGATCTGTGGTATATCCCATAGGTGTTCTAGAAGATGTGTTAGTCCAAGTAAATGAGCTTGTCTTTCCTGCTGATTTTTATGTGATTGATACTAAGGAAGATAATTGCAATGCTAGTTCTGATATACTTCTTGGACGTCCTTTCTTGAGTACTGCTAGAACTAAGATTGATGTGCATGATGGTACTCTCACTATGGAATTTGAAGGGGAAGTAATTAAATTTAATGTCTATGACGCTATGAAATATCCACATGATATGTCCCCTGTTTATGGTCTTGATATTGTTGACTGCTTGAGCCAGGAAATTTTTAATGAAAATCAAGATGATATTCTTAACAGTGATTTCTGCAGAGATACTGATCAGGTACAGATTGATAGCCAGACAGAACCAAAACTGAAAGAAACTGTCTGTAGCATCCAGCAGATAGTTTACAGTCAAGCACAGAACGAGGGAAACTCCCTCCAGAAGGATGCGCAGAAGAGCCTTGCGCCATCTGAAATACCTTCATGTGCATCCTTACAGCCTCCCGCGCAAAGCAGCCTCCTTCCGCCTCCCTTTCAGTCCAGTCCTGCGCAAGGTAAACAATCTGAAATCCTTTCTGACAAGATTCCAACACAAGCAAGCTCTTCTAGTCCTCCTTTGCAACACCCTCCTGAATCTGAAGAATGTAAGGATGATCTCCTTGAACAAATCTTCCTTGCTCAAACTGACGAACCATGGTACGCAGACATGGTGAACTACTTGGCCACAGGTAACTTACCCTCTGACATGCCAAGGCACACTAAAGACAAGATAAAGAAAGATGCCAAACACTATGTTTGGGATGAGCCATATTTGTGGAAACATTGTGCTGATCAGATGATAAGGAGATGTATCCCAGACCAAGAAATAGCTTCTGTTCTTACTTTTTGTCATTCATATAGTTGTGGTGGACACTTTGGCCCAAGAAAGACTGCTCATAAAATACTTGAAAGTGGCTTGTTTTGGCCCACTATTTTTCGAGATGCTTTTCTGTTTTGCAGATCTTGTGCTAGGTGTCAACAGACTGGAAACCTGAGCAAAAGGAATCAAATGCCACAGAACCCCATCATGGTCTGCGAGGTGTTTGATGTATGGGGTATAGACTTCATGGGCCCCTTCCCACCATCCTTTGGATACACTTACATCATCCTTGCAGTGGATTATGTATCCAAGTGGGTGGAAGCTAAAGCAACAAAAACTGATGATGCAAAGGCAGTAGTTGACTTTGTTAAGACCAACATCTTCGCCAGACATGGAATACCAAAAGCAATCATCAGTGATAGAGGGACCCACTTTTGCAACAAGGTAGTAGAAAGCCTTCTCAAAAAACACAATGTGATCCATAGAACATCCACAGCCTACCACCCTCAGACAAATGGGCAAGCTGAAGTGTCCAACAAAGAGATAAAGGCCATCTTAGAAAAAACAGTGTCCCCCAACCGAAAGGATTGGAGTTCACGTTTGGAAGATGCTTTATGGGCCTACAGGACAGCCTACAAGACCCCCATAGGTATGTCTCCTTATAGATTGATCTATGGGAAAGCTTGTCACCTTCCAGTTGAACTTGAACACAAGGCATATTGGGCTGTAAAGAATTGCAACATGGACCTCAAAGAAGCTGGACACCATCGCAAGTTGCAACTACAAGAGCTAGAAGAAATAAGATGAGATGCATATGAGAACTCTTGGAACTACAAAATAAAAACCAAAGCCTCCCATGACAGTCATCTTTCAAGAAAACAATTTGAGGTTGGTGATAAAGTTTTACTCTTTGACTCTCGTTTGAAATTGTTTCCAGGAAAGCTACGATCTAGATGGATTGGACCATTCATTGTGGAACATGTCTACCCCCATGGAGCTGTAGACATAAAAAGCATAGAAACTGGAAAAATCTTCAAAGTAAATGGGCATCGATTGAAACCATATTATGAAGGATTCGCAGTTCAAGTAGTGGAAGAAATTCCACTCTCTCGGTCTGGATAGTGATCATGCCATGCACACCACACCCCAGGGGAGTATTATGATTCCTTTGTTCTCTTTTTCTCTTTTCTTCTACATTGAGGACAATGCATGATTTAAGTGTGGGGGTGCATATCTCTTCTTCCTCTTCTCTTTTTCTTTCTTTCTATCTTCTTCTCTCTTTTGCAATTTCTCCTTTCAAAAAAAAAAAAAAAAAAAATTCCCTTTCAGTTATGCGATTTATGCTTTCAGTTTTCTTTTAGTATATTTTTGCTTTCAATAATACACACACAACCACAACCATCTTCTTCTTTTTGTTTTGCTCTACTCAAAACTAATGAACTATGTTGAATGAGTCTTTCTTTCCATGACCCCATTGATGTTATGACTCTTTAAACTTATGTTGAATCACTTGCAGTGGGTTATATTCATGCTTGAAAATTGCCTTTTGAATTGAATCTTTGAGTTTGCCATGGTGAAAAATATATTGATGACCCTCAATTGATTGAGAATAAATTAAAATTGTGTGAATGAACTTAATGTGACTTGATTTAGCGATTGGTGTTGATTTGCCCAAATCATTGAGAGAAAGAAAATTCAGCAAAGGCAAAGACCTCAAAAGCACAAATTGAAAATTGTTCCAATAGTCAAAAGACTATGAACAAGGCAAGTAGCCACTTGGATAGGTGACCAACTGAAAAATATAAACCTTCAAATCAAAAATAGGTTGGTGACCTTTCCAAGCAAGATCTAAAGTGCAAAAGCCTGAATAAAGTACTTCAAGGTAAGGGCAAGTCAATCCAAAAGCTAGAAAAAGTCCTAACAAAAATGTGCATGTATGGTCTCTCTTGAGGAAAACAAATCCTAGCCATGGTAAGTAAAGGGAAATAAGGAAAAAAGGTGAGTAGTCTTCATACATATATTCTTCACTGCAATGATTCAAAATAGGGGTCTAGAGTAAGAGTTTAAGTGGAAATAAGGATCTAGAGTGAGAAGGCTTATTTGACTATATTTATTTGCTTGAGGACAAGCAACAGGTTAAGTATGGGGGTATTTGATAGAGTATAATTTAGTCCATTTTATATTAATATTAGTGATAAATATTTATATGATTTCTGCTTAATTTATTGCTTTTAATATTATTTTCCAGAAAATGGTGTAAAAAGACATTCTTGAGAAAACCTCCTTAAAATCGCCTTATTTGGAGCCAAGAAACAATTGGGCAGCTAATGGACTAAGGACCAACACTTCACCATGGCCAAAGCTTGGGCAGCCCACCAATGCACGCGGACCTTTCGCTTGCAACAAAGGCCCGCCACTCACACTTCAAACATGGACCAACTCCAGCTACTCACGGACGGCCGGCACTTCAGCAACTCTTTCACGCGGACCAGCGCACGTCCTCAACGCTCACTCCACCGATGGCCCACCACTCCTTCACATGGGCCCCCGCAGCCCGCTCATCATTCAACGCCAATCACCTGCACATGGGCCCCGCCAAAATCTCCATTCAATTCACATGCAGCCGTCTTCAACCGTGGACCAAACCTTCACGCAGAACGGGCCCCAGCACGTGGACTCTCACAGCTTGCTCCATTCCAGCAACATGGCCCACACCACTCAAGTCATCCTCAGCACATCACACGCGGGCCAAGTTCGTTCAGCGCACCGTGGACCATCCCAAAGCACACACATGGGTCCCCCCTCATCATCTTTCACGCAGCCCATTCAAGCCTCAACTCCCGCAGCAACTTCCCAATTAGGGCGCCCCTTCACTCTATTTAAAGGACAATAAGCGGTCAGAAGACAGACTCTCCAGAAATTGGAATTCGGCAACTTCCGCAGCGAGGTGAAAGGCAGAATATTTTCGGTTCCTTCTTCCTCTTTCATTTTTCCTTTTAATTTTATGTTTTTAATTCAGCCAATGAGTGGCTGATTTCTTTAATTCTAGTTGAGGATTGGTTGAAACTAAGGTTGTTTAATGGGTTGTGAGATCTGAACATAAATTATTGTCTTTGGTTTTGTTCAATATTTATGCAATTGATGCTTTAATTACATGATTACTTTGTTGTTTTGATTAAATTGGCCACTTGATTTTAATTGCAAAGTTAATTGATTGTTAGTTGGGATTATTTTTAGTCCGTAATTACTGAAAATATTCTGACCTTAAAACACTTGGGATAAAACCCAAGAAAATTGCATGATCTAGCGTTATCTCCATACGTTTGGGTAGCTAGGATTGGATCTCTCTATTTCTTTATGCAATTGACAATTGTTTTGATGCCTATGGCCCAAGGACGTTCCTTGGCAATTTGTTAATTAGTAATTAATTAGAGGACGTTCCCTAATTAATTTAATCGTAAGGAGAGACATGGTGGTGAGAAGCGTCTTCCATCCCCATAACTAATCTATTGAACCAATCAAGATAATCTAAATTTCAATGATCAACCCAAACAACCAAAGTGGATCCATATCTTCAACTAGGCTTTTCTCATATTGATTTACTCTTTTATTTTAATTATTTGCTTTCTATTATTACTCTCATTATTAGTTACTACAATCAATCTCAAACCCCCCCATTTTACTTTTATTGCAATTTATTTTTATTCTGTTTCCAGTTTATCTCATTTGATCCCACTTTCAGTCTTTTATCTCATCTTTAATTTATTATTGTTTCAGTTCATTTTATTGGTCTTGTTGAGAAAAATAAATAGGTAATCAATTCTCTGTGGATTCGATCCTTTCACCACTATCTGCAGTTGTAAATTGTTGATAACCAGAAAGGTTATTTTTGACCGGCTTCGACAACCGCGAGTCAATAAACCCTATAAAACCTTCAGAAAACATACAAACAAGCTCAGGATCTTCACTTACCTTGTGAAAACAAGTAGATGAACGATCCTCACGTGGAGTTTTGGAGCAACTCTCCTTCAAACTCTCCAAACTTTACAACTTTGAGTTTTTTAGCTTAAAACCTTCAAAAGATCATAAAAACTAATCAAATCTTTGCATGATTTAATGAAAACATGAAGAAATACTCCCAAAGGGCAGAGTTTCACCTCAGCAAGTGAAAGAAACGGTGTTCTACCGCTTCAACCGACTGAGGGCCATTTATAGGTGGCTGGCCAGACCACCTTCGGCGGCCTATCGTGAAACCGAAAGCCATGCATATTCGGCGGCCGAACCTCAACTTCGGCGATCGAACCTGGCTTTTCTGCCTTGGTTCATTTCACTCAAAAACTCATTTCCTTATGCTTAAAACTTCATGAACATAGCAACACATTTAAGAAAAACATACATCTAACCCTTCTAGAGACTTCCGACATCTTGAACTCCACCGGAAAGTAGAATTCCGATGCCGGACTCTAGCCGGGTATGACAGGCAGGTTACTACAGGAGGTTCGTTTAGGACTTCTCGAAGATAGCTACTCCAATGACCAAACTGACTCAGAAGAACCAGAAGTTTGTCTGGTCAGATCAGTGTGAAGAGAGCTTTGCGGAGCTCAAGAGGAGATTGACTTCAGCACCAGTGCTAGCTCTGCCTGTTAGTCATGAGGATTTCACAGTGTTCTGTGATGCGTCTTGTAACGACCCCAAAATGGACCATCACCGGCGCTAGGATTCAGGTCGGCTTAAGGCCGCCAGAACCCGTAGCAAGCCTGCTATACTCTCTGTGTACCTGTAAATCTCATACATGATCATACATTTTCTGTGAAAATAAAAGCTCTTTTCTCTGGATCAAGGCTTAACTTGTGCATGCACTATCTCTGTACTCTGTACTCTGTACCCCTGACTAGAGCTTGCTCTAGCTGGGTTAACTCATACCTGTTAAGCCTGGTTTTTCACATACTCTGGAAAACATATATATATACAGATCATGTACATAACAAAAGATTTACAACACAAACATTACTAAGTCAAGCACATTTCTAACTTTATACACAACTATTACATCTCTTTAATATTACATGTCCACTCTAAGCTATTACAAATCTCTTTACTCTTTCTGTACTCTGTGGATCTCCTCTATACACTGTACACTGAACCTGCAAAACTGGGGTTAAGGGAGTGGGATGAGCTCTATAGCCCAGTGAGTAGAACAGGAAAATAGTCATTAACACATGCTCTGATGGAATGCATCAAACCACAGACAGTCCACATCAAGGGTAAACCTGTCACCACATAGTCTTGGTAACTTTGTGCCAGGGCGTAGAATCGAGCACCTGGTCTTCCTGTCATATATGTATATGTGTATATAGCACCTGTATACTTCCCATTGCCAGGGCGTAGTCAAAGGCTCCTGGACTTTACTATACCTGCCAGGGCATAGTCAAAGGCTCCTGGACTTCTCTATACCTGCCAGGGCGTAGTCAAAGGCTCCTGGACTTCTCTTAGAGACTATTGGATCATTCAGCATTCACCCACACCAACAAATAACTATGCAATGCAACATATTCGTGGATACTAATGCAAACAACCTATTGTATACTCATGATGCATGAACTATGCTAAAAGCATTTCATTTCGCAATTAAAAGCATTAAGTTTAGTTCCACTCACCTCTGGCTATCTGGACTGACTCTGCAGGCTCTGAAAACTCTGAAGCAGTACTCACTGCTACTCTCTCTGGTTCCTCTGGTCTGTACCTATACAGATAGACTCAAATAAGGGACCAAACTAGCTTATGAACAACTCTAAGAAACTCCCCAAGAATCCCCTTAAACTCACTCTAACATCCATGCAAAGCATGCAAAGGAAAGCTGGACAAGACACTTTCGGCGGCAGGTTCGGCGGCCAAAAGTCCTCTCCAGAGACGAAACTCATGCACCTTCGGCGGCCGAAGCTCTACTTTCGGGGGCAAGTTTCAGAGGCTGAAAAGCACTCCAGAGACGAAAGTCTATAACCTTCGGCGGCACCTTCGGCGGCCGAACTCCCCTTCAGAGCCGAAAGTCCAAAAGCTCGGGGGCAAGCTTGGGCAGCCGAAGCCACCTCCTCATGGGTTCGACGGCCGAACCTGAGTTCATCCGCAAGGCAGAAACTTGCTCTGCCTCTCACCAAAAGCACAAAACTCTCTCAACCTCAAACACCTCAATTCCTCAACTTGCATACACCCAAGTGTAATACCCGGCTAGATTCAGACATCGGAATTCCTACCGTCCGGTGGAATTCGAGGATGTCAGAGGTGTCTGGAAGGGTAAGAGAACGTTTTCTAAAATATTTTCACGTGTTTTAAGGTTTTGAATAGAATAGGATTGAGTTTTGAAAAGAAAAGGCTTAGGGGACAAAGGCCAGGTTCGGCCGCCGAAGGTAAGTTCGGCCGCCGAAGGTAAGTTCGGCCGCCGAAAGTGCCCAATGTTCGGTCCCCGAAACTCAAGTTCGGCCCCCGAAGATTGCATGGTTTTGCCTGCGATTTGGCAGCCGAAGCTGAGTTGGCCAGCTAACGAAAGGGCACTCCTCAGGCACTGTTTTGGACAGGTGTTGCCTCCACATAATTCCCAGAGGTTAGGCCACGTCTCCTATGACTCATCTGCAAAGTTTTAATCACCCATGCACAGGTTTGAGGGTGGTAAAGTGTTTTGAACGTTTTTGAGAAAAAAGGGAGAGCTTTGGTGGGTTAGTGAAGAAGAAGAGGTGTTGGTGCATAGCTTTGAGTTCAGATTGTTTAGCTGCTGTTGTCCAAAGGTAAGGGAAGCTTTGAACTTGTTTTAATGGTTTATAACAGCTTTTACAGAGGATAAGGGTAGAGTTGCTTGTATAGGTTAGTTTTAGTGTTTTCATGGTTTATGCATGATTATGTGTTATGTGTCTTGTTTTGTTGGGGTTTTAAGTTAGTTATGGACCCCTTGAAGCATGTCCATGAGTATATGCATCATTTGAGAGGTTGAATGCAAGATTTGGGGAGTATGGAAAGAGTTGGGAGGCTGGTTGAAGCTTGAAGCTGAGTTCTTGATGAACTCAGGTTCGGCAGCCGAAGGTGCATTCGGCCGCCGAACCCCTTGCATGGTGGCTTTGACTGCCACAGCTTGCCCCGAGTGTTTTGGAGGTTTGGCTCTGTTTGGAGGGTTCGGCCGCCGAAGGTACTTGAGTTTCGGCTCTCGATAGGACATTCGGCCGCCGAACCTGCCGCCGAAAGTGTTCTGTCCAGCCTTCCTTTGCTTGTTTTGCATGCATGTTTCGAGGTGTTCTAGAGGGGTTTTGGGACGTTGTTTTATCAGTTGTATAGAGTTTGTTTGGTGCCTCATTTGCGTCCTCCATTGTAGGATTGGACTCGAGGAACCGAAGAGTTTAGCAGTAGTACTCTGAGGTAGCCCAGAGGTAGCCAAGCAGAGGCTACAGGTGAGTGGAACTAAACTGAATATTTTATTTTGAGAAATGACACGATTCTAGCATGATCCATGCATCATAAACTGCCATGTTATGTATTAGGTTGTGTTGCATTAGAATTCACGAATATGATGCATTGCATATGTTGTTGTTCCTGTGGATGAATGTTGGATGATCCTTAGCCCTTGACAGAGAGCAGATACAGAGTTATGGCATGAGATAGCCATACCAGGTCGCCCCTGGATAGTCCAGGTCGCTCCTGGTACTATGAGTGAGACAGCTGGGCTGTCAAATCAGAGTTAAGTGTAGACCAGGTGAGACCTCGTCTCCTTGGCACAGTTGGTCATGTTATGATATCAGAGAGATAAGTGTAGACCAGGTGATGACATAGTCTCCTTGGCACAGTTGGCATTATTATAACATGTAGTTGAGGGTTATTGGTGACAAATTCATCCTTGAGATGATATGTTTGTGATGTGATGCATTTCATGAGAGCATGTAATGAATGAACTGTTTTTATTGTTCCTCCTCACTGGGCTCTAGAGCTCATCCCACTCCCTTAACCCCAGTTTTGCAGGTTCTGAGATAGCTATGGGAAGTCAAAGTCAGCAAGAGTACAGAGGAAAGTTATGCATGAATGTATGTTTGTAATAGCATAGTGGACATGATGTAATTAAAAGATTAGTTGTAATGTAATGTATAGATATGTACTGTCATATACTGGATAGACTTATGCTTTCCCTAGTGTCATTGCTACAGTGTGATGTATGATTAATCCCTTGTACATGAATCCTGTTTTACGTTTCTTGATGAGAAATGTGTGAGTTAGGCTTAATGCATGGCTTGGATGAGATACCAGTGGGATGTGTTACAGATTAAAAAGGGTTTCAATCCCTTGAGCCACAGCAGATGGTAGTCCCTGGTATAGGCCCTGAGGGCCATTTCAGATTGACATATCTGAGTAGCAGTAGTTAAGCCTACAGAGTTTTCCAGGATTGTTGAGTCATTCTGTATCATGTATGGGATTTATCAGGTACACAGCAAGTATAGTTGGCTAACTACGGGTCCCGGCGGCCTTAAGCCGATCTGGATCCTAGTGCCAGTGATGGTTCGGACCGTTACTGAGGGGTACCGGTTTTCGGGTCGTTACAGATTGGTATCAGAGCATAGGGCCTCAAGAGTACGGTGTGTTGAGATATCCCACATCGGAAAGAGGTGTTGTCTTGTATAGGAAGGAAAGCACAATAAGTTAAAATCATGTCCACTAGGATAGGATGTGGAGTCCTGTCTTGCATGCTGATGTGAAATGCCATGATGAGTTGCATGTGCATTATTGATATGTTTGATATGTGTTAAGGATTCATGTGTTTTCACATGGATCATTTGATGATATTGTGTGTGATGTTGTGCTTTTCAGAGGCAGGATGAGAGGAACTCGTCGATCTGCTAGATTGACAGGAGCTCCGCCGGAGGATGAGGACATGGATGCTCATCTCCCCGTTCTGCAAAGGGCAACATCAGATAGTATAAGCAGAGAAGGTACATCAAGGGACCCTAGAAGGTCTGTTGATGAGAGTAGAAGGGGAGTTGTCCAGAGTGGTATGTCAGGGTTTATGAGAGAAATAGAGGAGAATGAGCAGAGTAGAGATGGTAGCTTTGGCAGGAGTAGGTTGGGAGGAGATATGGGTGAGTCCCAAGGAGGCACTCAGGCCTCGAGATTTGTTCCACCTCAGTATCCACCCTACCAGTGGGGGGCAGAGTACCCGATGAGAGGTACATCAGAGTTTCCTAGGTATAACCCATATCCCACCTTTATGCCCTATCCTTCCTTTTACCCGCCAAATCCACCGTCATATCCACAGTATACCATGTTTCCACCCTTCTTTTGTTACCCAGGGTCAGTAAACCCTAACCTAGGGCATGTTGCATCTCCTCCACCACCAGGAGAACCAGTAGCCCCAATTGTCCAAACACCCAAGCCTAGTTCACCTGGGGAAAGTATGGTGCAGATGACAGCTTATTTGAGGTTGGATGTTCCCAAATTTGAGACTGGTGATGACCCTGTTGAGTATCTTAGACTGGTCAAGATGATAACTGATGAGTTGGGAGTCAGTGAGAGTAGAGCCATTCAGATGGCAGGGGTCACATTGAAATGTGAGAAGGCAAGGGAATGGTTCACCTAGCATGTGGACCCGAGGGTAGAACGCTTATCCTGGGAGCAGTTTGCTTCAGAGTTTGCAGGATGGGTTTGTCCAGATAGCCCAAGGGAGCGTAAGGAGAGTGAATTTGCGCAGCCTGAGCAGACAGAAAACATGAGTGTAGAAACTTACCCAGAGACTAGTGATCGTTTTCCTTTGGGTGAGGCTGCTGCAAAGAATAAAAAGAAAGTGAGAGGCCTGAAAGGGTCAAAGAAAAGAGAGTTCTGGAATAGGGTAAAGTTTGGCATGGGTTTTCGCGAGGGTTCGAGTTCTGGTTGGGATAGTTCTAGATGTGTGAAGTGCGGTAGGAGGCACAAAGGCGTATGTCGGGCTGGGACAACAGCATGTTTCAGGTGCGGACAGGAGGGGCACATGGCACGAGAGTGTCCCACTATGACCTTGTCAGCCCAGTTTCCGCAGACATCCTCAGACAATATAATTCCACCAGAAGCTCCAGCCTCGGTGCAGGGCAGAGGTAGAGAAAGAGGGGTAGTCCCTTCTTCAAGAGGTTCCTTCAGTGGACGTCCGTTAGTTCCGGCTCGGATTTTCACCCAGGATCAGCCAGAGACAGACACACGGAACACAGTGGTGCCAGGTAAACTCACTTTTGAGTGTTCTGATGTGTATAGAATATCAGTTGATGTGAAAATAGTAAAGTGTAATAGAGTTAGATGTTCAGAGACAAAAGTTCAGAGACGAGTGAGTCGTTAAAGGTTAGTGCGCCGGGAAAAAGCTCGAGAGCTATAGCCGTGGATTTGAAATCCAGGTAGAGAGAGAGTGATCTCTCATCTCTGCGTGTAGACCTCAAGGAAAGAAATAAGGCAGAGAATAGCATAAGAAAGTGAAGAGTAAGAAAAAGAATAAAAGTAAGTAAGAGAAAAGTAAGTAAAGAAAAGAGTAAATGAGATAATATAGAGCAGAGAAAGAATAGGATAGAATAAAGGAAAAGTACGAAAGTGTAGAAGGAGAGTTCAGTTTGGTCTGAGATTAGATGGCGATGAGCTCTGGTTCAGATCGTTCTGGATGCGTGAGGTGTGGAGTTTACACGAAAGTGGTATGTTAGGATGGGACTACGGCATGTATAGATGCGAGCAGGAAGGACTCATGTTATGTGAGTGTCCTACTGCGGCCCTGAGTGGCACAGTCCCAGCAGATGACTTCTAGTAGTGTAACTCAGCCTGTAGCTCTAGCCATGTTTCAGGACAGTGGTTAAGGTAGGAGAAGAGAGTTCTCCTTTTCTTTGGTCGGTTCCCGAAGGAAGATTCGTTAGCTGTAACTTGGATCTTTATCCTGACTCAGTAGGAGGCTAACACATCGAACACGGTGACATCAGATACAGTCACTTGAGGGTGTTCAGATGTGTAAGTTATAGTGGACCCTGATGTTTCTTTCCTTGTTGTTTTGAGAGCCATAGATAGAGGAGGGTTTGATAACTTCTGGGCTTAGAGAGTTTTCTTTGGGTTGGTAGACCCGAGTGTGATCCATCTGTGGCAGAGTCAGTCTGTCGGTTCAGTTCAGAGTCTGTTGCGTATGGTGAGAGTAGTGGATGCAATCCAGCTGACCTTATGGTTCTAGAGTTGACTAGTGATGTCAATCTAGGGCGGATTGGCTAGCTACTCGAGGTACTACCTAAGTCTGCAAAGACAAGGTAGGAGAGTTCAGAGTTCAGAGGCTCGGATGGATCAGAGTTAGTCCTTAGAGGGGACAACATAGCATTCCCAGAAGTTTGATATCAGCCCTACAGGCTCGTGAATTGTGTAGGCAGGGTAATCAGGGGTTTTCTTGCTCTTGTTTGAGAGCAGAATAGCCAGGTCAGGGAACTAGCCTCAGTACGCATAGACAGAAAAAGAGAAAGAGAGTTATATGTGTTATCCCAGATAAGCTAGCAGGATTACCAATAGAGTCTGGACGTTAAGTGAGGATGGAGACTAGACTCATCTTTACCTCTTCCTACGAAAAGTTGAAAAAGTTGTAAGAACGAGAAAAGCAGTTGCATAAGTGAGAAGATAGTAGAGCAGTGTGAACTTGGTAGCGAAGGATTCTATCCGACTTAGTACTACACACCCTGGAATGTACCTGTAATACCCGGCTAGATTCAGACATCGAAATTCCTACCGTCCGGTGGAATTTGAGGATGTCAGAGGTCTCTGGAAGGGTACGAGAAAGTTTTCTCAAATGTTTTCAAGTGTTTTAAAGGTTTAGGGTAGAAAACGAGTTGAGTTTTGTGGAGAATTGGCCAAAGGAGTTTCTGTCATGTTCGGCCCCCGAAGGTTAAGTTCGGCCGCCGAAAGTGCCCAATGTTCGGCCCCCGAAGGTTATGTTCGGCCCCCGAACGTTGCATGGTTTTGCATGCAGTTTCAGCAGCCGAAGCTGAGGTGGTCGGTTAGTTGTGCATGCTCCTCAGTCCGTGGTTTGGCCAGGTGTTCACCTCCAGATCATGACCAGAGGTTAGGCCACGTCTCCCTTGACTCATCTGCAAGCTTTTAAGCAGCTCATGCAGAGGGTTGCTCGTTTGCAAGAGAAAAGAGAGGTTTTGGTGGTTTGAAGCTTGTGAAGGGGATTTGGTGAGTTCAAGTTGTTCCTCTTCTAGTTTCAGGAGGTAAGAGAGGTCTTGATACTTGTTTTATGGTTTTAACAGCTTTTAAAGCGGTTACGGGTAGAGTTGTATGTTTAGGGTTTAGAGTTTAGTTTTGATGTGTTCATGGTGAAAGCATGATTATGTGTTGTGTTAGTTGTTTTGTTGGGGTTAATAGGTAGTTTGGGACCCCTTTGTGCATATACCAGAGTATATGTGAGAGAAGACGCTGAGTTATGCATGTTAGAGTGTGTTGGAGACGTTGTGCATGAGAGGAAGCAAGGTTCTGCCTTCTGGAGAACCCAGCTTCGGCCGCCGAAGTGACGATTCGGCCGCCGAACCCCTTGTGGAGGTAGTTTCGGCTGCCTAAGGTTGCCTCCGAAAGAATGGACTTTCGGATCTGTCATGCACATTCGGCCGCCGAAGGTGCCGCCGAACATGCATGAGTTTCGGCTCTGGAGGGGACATTCGGCTGCCGAACCTGCTGCCGAATGTGTTCTGTCCAGCCTTCTTTTGCATGAGTTATGTGATTATTTTCAGAGGTTTAGAGGGGATTATGGGGATTTGTTTAAGAGTTATTCAAAGTATGTGTGACACCTCATTCGAGTCCATTTGTGTAGGATTGGACCCGAGAGTTCGAGGAGGTCATCAGAGTTAGAGATATCAGAGTCAGTACAGTATCTGCCAGAAGAGCAGAGGTGAGTGGAACTAAACTGAATATTTTATTTTGAGAAATGACACGATTCTAGCATGATCCATGCATCATAAACTGCCATGTTATGTATTAGGTTGTATTGCATTAGAATTCACGAAGATGTGCATTGCATAAGATGTTTATGTGGATGAATGTTGGATGATCCTTAGCCCTTGACAGAGAGCAGATACAGATTTATGGCATGAGATAGCCATACCAGGTCGCTCCTGGATAGTCCAGGTCGCTCCTGGTACTATGAGTGAGACAGCTGGGCTGTCAAAATCAGAGTTAAGTGTAGACCAGGTGAGACCTCGTCTCCTTGGCACAGTTAGTCATGTTGTGATATCAGAGAGATAAGTGTAGACCAGGTGATGACATAGTCTCCTTGGCACAGTTGGCATTAGTATAACATGTAGTTGAGGGTTATTGGTGACAAGTTCATCCTTTGATGATATGTTTGTGATGTGATGCATTTCATGAGCGCATGTAATGAATGAACTGTTTTTATTGTTCCTCCTCACTGGGCTCTAGAGCTCATCCCACTCCCTTAACCCCAATTTTGCAGGTTCTGAGATAGCTATGGGAAGTCAAAGTCAGCAAGAGTACATAGGAAAGTTATGCATGAATGTATGTTTGTAATAGCATAGTGGACATGATGTAATTAAAAGATTAGTTGTAATGTCATGTATAGATATGTACTGTCATATACTGGATAGACTTATGCTTTCCCTAGTGTCATTGCGACAGTGTGATGTATGATTAATCCCTTGCACATGAATCCTGTTTTACGTTTCTTGATGAGAAATGTGTGAGGTAGGCTTAATGCATGGCTTGGATGAGATACCAGTGGGATGTGTTACAGATTAAAAAGGGTTTCACTCCCTTGAGCCACAGCAGATGGTAGTCCTTGGTATAAGCCCTGAGGGCCATTTCAGATTGACATATCTGAGTAGCAGTAGTTAAGCCTACAGAGTTGTCCAGGATTGTTGAGTCGTTCTGTATCATGTATGGGATTTATCAGGTACACAGCAAGTATAGTTGGCTAACTACGGGTCCCGGCGGCCTTAAGCCGATCTGGATCTTAGTGCCAGTGACGGTTCGGACCGTTACTGTGGGGTACCGGTTTTCGGGTCGTTACAGATTGGTATCAGAGCATAGGGCCTCAAGAGTACGGTGTGTTGAGATATCCCACATCGGAAAGAGGTGTTGTCTTGTATAGGAAGGAAAGCACAATAAGTTAAAATCATGTCCACTAGGATAGGATGTGGAGTCCTGTCTTGCATGTTGATGTGAAATGCCATGATGAGTTGCATGTGCATTATTGATATGTTTGATATGTGCTGAGAATTCATGTGTTTTCACATGGATCATTTGATGATATTTTTGTGTGATGTTGTGCTTTTCAGAGGCAGGATGAGAGGAACTCGTCGATCTATGAGATTGAATGGAGCTCCGCCGGAGGATGAGGACATGGATGCTCATCTCCCCGTTCTGCAAAGGGCAACATCAGATAGTATAAGCAGAGAAGGTACATCAAGGGACCCTAGAAGGTCTGTTGATGAGAGTCGAAGGGGAGTTGTCCAGAGTGGTATGTCAGGGTTTATGAGAGAAATAGAGGAGAATGAGCAGAGTAGAGAGGGTAGCTTTGGCATGAGCAGGTCAGGAGGAGATTTGGGTGAGTCCCAAGGAGGCACTCAGGCCTCGAGATTTGTTCCACCTCAGTATCCACCCTACCAGTAGGGGGCAGAGTACCCGATGAGAGGTACATCAGAGTTTCCTAGGTATAACCCATATCCCACCTTTATGCCCTATCCTTCCTTTTACCCGCCAAATCCACCGTCATATCCACAGTATACCATGTTTCCACCCTTCTTTTGTTACCCAGGGTCAGTAAACCCTAACCTAGGGCATGTTGCATCTCCTCCACCACGAGGAGAACCAGTAGCCCCAATTGTTCAAACACCTAAGCCTAGTGCACCTGGAGGAAGTGAGGGAAAGATGACAGATTATTTGAGGTTGGATGTTCCCAACTTTGAGACAGGTGATGACCCTTTGGAGTATCTTAGAATGGTCAAGATGATAACTGACGAGTTGGGAGCCAGTGAGAGTAGAGCCATTCAGATGGCAGGGGTCACAGTGAAATGTGAGAAGACAAGGGCATGGTTCACCCAGTATGTGAACCCGAGGGTAGAAAGCTTATCCTGGGAACAGTTTGCTATAGAGTTTGCAGGATGGGTTTGTTCAGATAGCTCAAGAGAGCATAAAGAGAGTGACTGTGAGCAGCCAGGGCAGACAGAAAACATGAGTATAGAAAATGACCCAGAGAATAGTGATCGTTTCCCTTTGGGTAAGGCTGCTGCAACGAAGAAAAAGAAAGTGAGAGGCCTGAAAGGGTCAAAGAAAAGAGAGTTCTGGAATAGGGTACAGTTTGGCAAAGGTTGTCGCGAGGGTTCGAGTTCTGGTTGGGGTAGTTCTAGCTGTACGAGGTGCGGTAGGAGGCACAAAGGAGTCTGTCGGGCTGGGACAACAGCATGTTTCAGGTGCGGACAGGAGGGGCACATGGCACGAGAGTGTCCCACTATCAGCGTGTCAGCACAGTGCCCACAGACATCCTCAGACCATATCATTCCACCAGAAGCTCCAACCAGAGATAGAGAAAGAGAGGTAGTCCCTTCTTCAGGAGGTTCCTTAAGTGGAAGTCTGTTAGTTTCGGCTCGGATTTTCACCCAGGATCAGCCAGAGACAGACACACCGAACACAGTGGCGCCAGGTAAGCTCATTTTTGCGTGTTCTGATGTGTATGGTTTTCTGGATCTTACTAGAAGAGCAGTTGATGTGAGAATAGGAAAGTGTAATAGAGGTAGAGAGTCAGAGATAAAGGACGAGTGAGTCGCTAAAGGTTAGTGCGCCGGGAAAAAGCTCCAGAGCTATAGCCGTGGATTTGAAATCCAGGTAGAGAGAGAGTGATCTCTCATCTCTGCGTATAGACCTCAAGGAAAGAAATAAGGCAGAGAATAGCGTAAGAAAGTGAAAAGTAAGAAAAAGAATAAGAGAAGAGTATGACATAGAAGAGAGCAGAAAAAGAACAGAATAGAAGAAATGTAAAGTAAGAAAGGTTAGAAAGAGATTGCAGTTTAGTCTGGGATTAGATGGCGATTGAGCTCTCGTTCAGATAGTTCTGGATCCGTGAGGCGTGGAGTTTACACAAAAGTAGTCTGATGGTATGGGACTACGGCATGTATAGATGCGAGCAGAAAGGACTCATATTATGTGAGTGTCCTACTGCGGCCCTTATTGGCACAGTCCCAGCAGATAACTTCTAGTAGTGTCACTCAGCCTAGAGCTCTAGCCATATTTCAAGACAGTGGGTGAGGCAGGAGAAGAGAGTTCTCCTTTTCTTTGGTCGGTTCCCGAGGGAAGATTCAGTAGCTTTAGCTTGGATCTTCATCCTAACTCAGTAGGCGGCTAACACATCGAACACGGTGACGTCAGATACGTTCACTTGAGGGTGTTCAGATGTGTAAGATATAGTGGACCCTGATGTTTCTTTCCTTGTTGTTTTGAGAGCCATAGATAGAGGAGGGTTTGATAACTTCTGGGCTTAGAGAGTTTTCTTTGGGTGGTAGACCCGAGTGTGATCCATCTGTGGCAGAGTCAGTCTGTCGGTTCAGTTCAGAGTCTGTTGCGTATGGTGAGAGTAGTGGATGCAATCCAGCTGACCTTATGGTTCTAGAGTTGACTAGTGATGTCAATCTAGGGCGGATTGGCTAGCTACTCGAGGTACTACCTAAGTCTGCAAAGACAAGGTAGGAGAGTTCAGAGTTTAGAGGTTCGGATGGGTCAGAGTTAGTCCTTTGAGGGAACAGTATGTATAGCATACCCAGAAGTTTGCTAGCAGCCCTACAGGCTCGTGAACGCTTTAGGAAAGGTAGTCAGGGGTTTTCTTGCTCTTGGGTGAGAACATAGGAGCCAGGTCAGGGAACCAGTCTCAGTACCCATAATCAGAAAGAGAGAAAGAGAGTTATATGTGTTATCCCAGATAAGCTAGCAGGATTACCAATAGAGTCTGGACGTTAAGTGAGGATGGAGACTAGACTCATCTTCACCTCTTCCTACGAAAAGTTGAAAAAGTTGTAAGAACGAGAAAAGCAGTTGCATAAGTGAGAAGATAGTAGAGCAGTGTGAACTTGGTAGCGAAGGATTCTATCCGACTTAGTACTACACACCCTGGAATGTACCAGTGTCGGTGTGAGAACGGAAGGAGGAAACCTAGAGACTTTGTCACAACTGTGAACAGTTGCACAAAGTCACTACCAAGGACGGATATTCCCACATAGGCGTACTGATCAGTGGAGACAGCTAGTTGGAGCTGATTATCCTCCACGATAAAGCTAAGAGATGGGAACTAGATGGTAGCTTTAGAGAGAGAGTGAAAGAAAAAGCCAGGATAGTACAGAAGAAGAAAGGCGGGCAAGGATCAGAGTGCGCAGCAAAAGCGTCGAATAGGTCAGAGAAACAGAGAAGCATGCCCATTATCTACTAAGCGGTGTAGATTTTAAGAGAACACGGCATAGAGGCCAAGTTCTGTAATCTGAGTTCGGTTTCGAGGTATGTTTGTGTAACTCGTGATGTGTCACCATCCGCGTTCTAAAGTAAGTGGAGAGAGAGAAAGCTATAACCAAGTCATCTAGCATTTCCTTAGAGTTATTGCTCCTCTGACCGGGGTGAGTAAAGAGATCGTAGTGTGAATAAAGCTAAGAAGAGCCAAAGAGAAAGAAAAAGTTAGCAAGCAGTGTAACGTGCGAACACGGATTAAGCAGTTAAGAATCAGGAAGTGAGAGAACCCGGGAGTTTTACTCCAGTAGTATCTGTACCTCTTCCCAGAGGAAGGTGTTAGGCTTTTCGTCATTACTTTTGTGCATATGTGTTTGTTGTGTGCACATTCGAGGACGAATGTTCTTAAAGGGGGGAAGAATGTAATACCCGGCTAGATTCAGACATCGAAATTCCTACCGTCCGGTGGAATTTGAGGATGTCAGAGGTCTCTGGAAGGGTACGAGAAAGTTTTCTCAAATGTTTTCAAGTGTTTTAAAGGTTTAGGGTAGAAAACGAGTTGAGTTTTGTGGAGAATTGGCCAAAGGAGTTTCTGTCATGTTCGGCCCCCGAAGGTTAAGTTCGGCCGCCGAAAGTGCCCAATGTTCGGCCCCCGAAGGTTATGTTCGGCCCCCGAACGTTGCATGGTTTTGCATGCAGTTTCGGTAGCCGAAGCTGAGGTGGTCGGTTAGTTGTGCATGCTCCTCAGTCCGTGGTTTGGCCAGGTGTTCACCTCCAGATCATGACCAGAGGTTAGGCCACGTCTCCCTTGACTCATCTGCAAGCTTTTAAGCAGCTCATGCAGAGGGTTGCTCGTTTGCAAGAGAAAAGAGAGGTTTTGGTGGTTTGAAGCTTGTGAAGGGGATTTGGTGAGTTCAAGTTGTTCCTCTTCTAGTTTCAGGAGGTAAGAGAGGTCTTGATACTTGTTTTATGGTTTTAACAGCTTTTAAAGCGGTTACGGGTAGAGTTGTATGTTTAGGGTTTAGAGTTTAGTTTTGATGTGTTCATGGTGAAAGCATGATTATGTGTTGTGTTAGTTGTTTTGTTGGGGTTAATAGGTAGTTTGGGACCCCTTTGTGCATATACCAGAGTATATGTGAGAGAAGACGCTGAGTTATGCATGTTAGAGTGTGTTGGAGACGTTGTGCATGAGAGGAAGCAAGGTTCTGCCTTCTGGAGAACCCAGCTTCGGCCGCCGAAGTGACGATTCGGCCGCCGAACCCCTTGTGGAGGTAGTTTCGGCTGCCTAAGGTTGCCTCCGAAAGAATGGACTTTCGGATCTGTCATGCACATTCGGCCGCCGAAGGTGCCGCCGAACATGCATGAGTTTCGGCTCTGGAGGGGACATTCGGCCGCCGAACCTGCTGCCGAATGTGTTCTGTCCAGCCTTCTTTTGCATGAGTTATGTGATTATTTTCAGAGGTTTAGAGGGGATTATGGGGATTTGTTTAAGAGTTATTCAAAGTATGTGTGACACCTCATTCGAGTCCATTTGTGTAGGATTGGACCCGAGAGTTCGAGGAGGTCATCAGAGTTAGAGATATCAGAGTCAGTACAGTATCTGCCAGAAGAGCAGAGGTGAGTGGAACTAAACTGAATATTTTATTTTGAGAAATGACACGATTCTAGCATGATCCATGCATCATAAACTGCCATGTTATGTATTAGGTTGTATTGCATTAGAATTCACGAAGATGTGCATTGCATAAGATGTTTATGTGGATGAATGTTGGATGATCCTTAGCCCTTGACAGAGAGCAGATACAGATTTATGGCATGAGATAGCCATACCAGGTCGCTCCTGGATAGTCCAGGTCGCTCCTGGTACTATGAGTGAGACAGCTGGGCTGTCAAAATCAGAGTTAAGTGTAGACCAGGTGAGACCTCGTCTCCTTGGCACAGTTAGTCATGTTGTGATATCAGAGAGATAAGTGTAGACCAGGTGATGACATAGTCTCCTTGGCACAGTTGGCATTAGTATAACATGTAGTTGAGGGTTATTGGTGACAAGTTCATCCTTTGATGATATGTTTGTGATGTGATGCATTTCATGAGCGCATGTAATGAATGAACTGTTTTTATTGTTCCTCCTCACTGGGCTCTAGAGCTCATCCCACTCCCTTAACCCCAATTTTGCAGGTTCTGAGATAGCTATGGGAAGTCAAAGTCAGCAAGAGTACAGAGGAAAGTTATGCATGAATGTATGTTTGTAATAGCATAGTGGACATGATGTAATTAAAAGATTAGTTGTAATGTCATGTATAGATATGTACTGTCATATACTGGATAGACTTATGCTTTCCCTAGTGTCATTGCGACAGTGTGATGTATGATTAATCCCTTGCACATGAATCCTGTTTTACGTTTCTTGATGAGAAATGTGTGAGGTAGGCTTAATGCATGGCTTGGATGAGATACCAGTGGGATGTGTTACAGATTAAAAAGGGTTTCACTCCCTTGAGCCACAGCAGATGGTAGTCCCTGGTATAAGCCCTGAGGGCCATTTCAGATTGACATATCTGAGTAGCAGTAGTTAAGCCTACAGAGTTGTCCAGGATTGTTGAGTCGTTCTGTATCATGTATGGGATTTATCAGGTACACAGCAAGTATAGTTGGCTAACTACGGGTCCCGGCGGCCTTAAGCCGATCTGGATCTTAGTGCCAGTGACGGTTCGGACCGTTACTGTGGGGTACCGGTTTTCGGGTCGTTACAGTACCAGTGTCGGTGTGAGAACGGAAGGAGGAAACCTAGAGACTTTGTCACAACTGTGAACAGTTGCACAAAGTCACTACCAAGGACGGATATTCCCACGTAGGAGTACTGATCAGTGGAGACAGCTAGTTGGAGCTGATTATCCTCCACGATAAAGCTAAGAGATGGGAACTAGATGTTGAGCATTAGAGAGAGAGTGAAAGAAAAAGCCAGGATAGTACAGAAGAAGAAAGGCAGGTAAGGATCAGAGTGCGCAGCAAAAGCGTCGAATAGGTCTGAGAAACAGAGAAGCATGCCCATTATCTACTAAGCGGTGTAGATTTTAAGAGAACACGGCATAGAGGCCAAGTTCTGTAATCTGAGTTCGGTTTCGAGGTATGTTTGTGTAACTCGTGATGTGTCACCATCCGCGTTCTAAAGTAAGTGGAGAGAGAGAAAGCTATAACCAAGTCATCTAGCATTTCCTTAGAGTTATTGCTCCTCTGACCGGGTTGAGTAAAGAGATAGTATAACCAGAGTAGTGTGAATAAAGCTAAGAAGAGCCAAAGAGAAAGAAAAGTTAGCAAGCAGTGTAACGTGCGAACACAGAGTAAGCAGTTAAGAGTCAGGAAGTATAGATAACTCGGGAGTTTTTACTCCAGTAATATCTGTGTCTCTTCCCAGAGGAAGGTGTTAGGCTTTTCGTCATTGCTTCTTTGCATGTGTGTTTGGTGTGTGAACATTCGAGGACGAATGTTCTTAAAGGGGGGAAGAATGTAATACCCGGCTAGATTCAGACATCGGAATTCCTACCGTCCGATGGAATTCGAGGATGTCAGAGGTGTCTGGAAGGGTAAGAGAATGTTTTCTAAAATATTTTCACGTGTTTTAAGGTTTTGAATAGAATAGGATTGAGTTTTGAAAAGAAAAGGCTTAGGGGACAAAGGCCAGGTTCGGCCGCCGAAGGTAAGTTCGGCCGCCGAAAGTGCCCAATGTTCGACCCCCGAAACTCAAGTTCGGCCCCCGAAGATTGCATGGTTTTGCCTGCGATTCGGCAGCCGAAGCTGAGTTGGCCAGCTAACGAAAGGGCACTCCTCAGGCACTGTTTTGGACAGGTGTTGCCTCCACATAATTCCCAGAGGTTAGGCCACGTCTCCTATGACTCATCTGCAAAGTTTTAATCACCCATGCACAGGTTTGAGGGTGGTAAAGTGTTTTGAACGTTTTTGAGAAAAAAGGGAGAGCTTTGGTGGGTTAGTGAAGAAGAAGAGGTGTTGGTGCATAGCTTTGAGTTCAGATTGTTTAGCTTCTGTTGTCCAAAGGTAAGGGAAGCTTTGAACTTGTTTTAATGGTTTATAACAGCTTTTACAGAGGATAAGGGTAGAGTTGCTTATATAGGTTAGTTTTAGTGTTTTCATGGTTTATGCATGATTATGTGTTATGTGTCTTGTTTTGTTGGGGTTTTAAGTTAGTTATGGACCCCTTGAAGCATGTCCATGAGTATATGCATCGTTTGAGAGGTTGAATGCAAGATTTGGGGAGTATGGAAAGAGTTGGGAGGCTGGTTGAAGCTTGAAGCTGAGTTCTTGATGAACTCAGGTTCGGCAGCCGAAGGTGCATTCGGCCGCCGAACCCCTTGCATGGTGGCTTTGACTGCCACAGCTTGCCCCGAGTGTTTTGGAGGTTCAGCTCTGTTTGGAGGGTTCGGCCGCCGAAGGTGCCGCCGAAGGTACTTGAGTTTCGGCTCTGGAGAGGACATTCGGCCGCCGAACCTACCGCCGAAAGTGTTCTGTCCAGCCTTCCTTTGCTTGTTTTGCATGCATGTTTCGAGGTGTTCTAGAGGGGTTTTGGGACGTTGTTTTATCAGTTGTATAGAGTTTGTTTGGTGCCTCATTTGCGTCCTCCATTGTAGGATTGGACTCGAGGAACCGAAGAGTTTAGCAGTAGTACTCTGAGGTAGCCCAGAGGTAGCCAAGCAGAGGCTACAGGTGAGTGGAACTAAACTGAATATTTTATTTTGAGAAATGACACGATTCTAGCATGATCCATGCATCATAAACTGCCATGTTATGTATTAGGTTGTGTTGCATTAGAATTCACGAATATGATGCATTGCATATGTTGTTGTTCCTGTGGATGAATGTTGGATGATCCTTAGCCCTTGACAGAGAGCAGATACAGAGTTATGGCATGAGATAGCCATACCAGGTCGTCCCTGGTTAGTCCAGGTCGCTCCTGGTACTATGAGTGAGACAGCTGGGCTGTCAAATCAGAGTTAAGTGTAGACCAGGTGAGACCTCGTCTCCTTGGCACAGTTGGTCATGTTATGATATCAGAGAGATAAGTGTAGACCAGGTGATGACATAGTCTCCTTGGCACAGTTGGCATTATTATAACATGTAGTTGAGGGTTATTGGTGACAAATTCATCCTTGAGATGATATGTTTGTGATGTGATGCATTTCATGAGAGCATGTAATGAATGAACTGTTTTTATTGTTCCTCCTCACTGGGCTCTAGAGCTCATCCCACTCTCTTAACCCCAGTTTTGCAGGTTCTGAGATAGCTATGGGAAGTCAAAGTCAGCAAGAGTACAGAGGAAAGTTATGCATGAATGTATGTTTGTAATAGCATAGTGGACATGATGTAATTAAAAGATTAGTTGTAATGTAATGTATAGATATGTACTGTCATATACTGGATAGACTTATGCTTTCCCTAGTGTCATTGCTACAATGTGATGTATGATTAATCCCTTGTACATGAATCCTGTTTTACGTTTCTTGATGAGAAATGTGTGAGTTAGGCTTAATGCATGGCTTGGATGAGATACCAGTGGGATGTGTTACAGATTAAAAAGGGTTTCAATCCCTTGAGCCACAGCAGATGGTAGTCCCTGGTATAGGCCCTAAGGGCCATTTCAGATTGACATATCTGAGTAGCAGTAGTTAAGCCTACAGAGTTTTCCAGGATTGTTGAGTCGTTCTGTATCATGTATGGGATTTATCAGGTACACAGCAAGTATAGTTGGCTAACTACGGGTCCCGGCGGCCTTAAGCCGATCGGGATCCTAGTGCCAGTGATGGTTCGGACCGTTATTGAGGGGTACCGGTTTTCGGGTCGTTACACCAAGTATATGCTCAAAGGGGTCAGAAACTACCTAAAAACCCCAACAACACATAACATACAACACATCTACAAGCTTTTCTCATAAAATCACCAAAACCTCAAAAATAACCATATTCATGCAACTCTCTCCCATAACCTCCTAAAACCTTCAGAAAACATAAAAACAAGCTCATGATCTTCACTTACCTCTTGAAACCAAGAAGATGAACGATCCTAACGTGGTGTTTTGGAGCACCTCTCCTTCAAACTCTCCAAACTTCACAACTTTGAGTTTTTAGCTTAAAAACCTTCAAAATAACATAAAAACTAATCAAACCTTTGCGAGATTTGATGAAAACATGTAAAATAGTCAAGAAGGACAGAGTCTCACCTCAGAAATCGAAAGGAAGCGGCGTGCCTTATCCTTTCAACCGACTGAGGGCCTTTTATAGGTGGCTGGCCAGACCACCTTCGGCGGCTACACGTGAAACCGAAAGCCATGCATGTTCGGCGGCCGAACCTCAACTTCGGCGGCCGAACCTGGCTTTTCTGCCTTGGTTCATTTCACTCAAAAACTCATTTCCTTATGCTTTAAAACTATGAAACATACCAAAACATTTGACAAAAACATAAATCTACCCCGTCTAAAGACTTTCGGCAACCGAAACTCCATCGGAAAGTAGACTTCCGATGCCGGACTCTAGCCGGGTATTACATTCTCCCCCCCCTTAAGAACATTCGTCCTCGAATGTTCCTAAAACAAACAACTAACACATAAAAAGGAGGAAACTAACCTCAAAACAAATATGGATACTGCTGAAGCATAGATTCTCGCGTCTCCCAGGTACATTCTTCTAGCTTATGGTGGTTCCACAGAACTTTCACCATCGGAATTTCCTTGTTCCTTAGCTGCCGGATCTGTGTGTCCAGAATCCGCACTGGCTGCTCTATATAGGTGAGATCTGTAAGAATCTCCACCTCAGGCTCACTCAGAACCTGATTCAGATCTGACACAAACTGCCGTAGCATAGAAACATGAAATACCGGGTGAATTCTCTCCATAGAAGCAGATAAATCCAGCTTATACGACACATTCCCGATCCTCTGCAAGATCTCAAAGGGTCCAATGTATCGTGGGGCTAACTTACCTTTTCTTCCAAAACGAACCACTCCTTTCATTGGAGACACCTTCAGCAATACCATATTACCCTCCTGAAACTCTAACTGCTTTCTGCGAACGTCTGCATAACTTTTCTGTCTGCTCTGAGCTGTTCTGATTCTCTCTCTGATCATGGGCACTGTTCTACTGGTAATCTCTACCAACTCTGGCCCTGCAAGAGCCTTCTCTCCTACTTCTTCCCAGCAAACAGGGGATCTGCACTTCCTCCCATACAAAGTTTCATAAGGAGCCATCCCTATGCTAGCATGATGGCTGTTATTGTAGGCAAACTCCACCAGAGGTAGATGCTGCCTCCAAGAACCGCCAAAGTCTAACACACACAGTCGAAGCATATCTTCTATGGTCTGGATGGTCCTCTTTGATTGTCCATCAGTCTGTGGGTGGAAAGCAGTGCTAAAATCCAATCTCGTGCCCATCGCACTCTGCAGACTTCGCCAAAATCTGGAGGTAAACTGAGGTCCTCTATCTGAGACTATAGATACTGGAACTCCATGTAATCTCACTATCTCATCCAGATATACCCGTGCCAACTTATCCACAGCATAGTTACTCCGAACTGGCAGAAAATGAGCAGATTTCGTGAGTCTGTCCACAATCACCCATATGGAGTCTATACTGTTGGACGCTGCTGGTAAGCCCACTACAAAATCCATGGCTATGTTCTCCCATTTCCACTCTGGAATCGGCAGTGGGTTAAGCATTCCAGCAGGTTTCTGATGTTCTAATTTCACCCTTTGACAAACCTCACAGGCTGTCACGAACTGTGCCACTTCTTTCTTCATGGCTGGCCACCAATAAACCCTTTTCAGATCCTGATACATCTTGGTGGCTCCTGGGTGAACACTATATCTTGCATTATGAGCTTCCCTCATAATGTCGTCCTTCAGACTGCTACTATCTGGTACACAAAGTCGACTCCCATAACGAAGGATCCCTTTGCTGTCGAATCTGAACTCTACACTGTTGCCTGACTGAACAGTCTTGGCAATTTTTATCAACTCAGGGTCCTCATGCTGTTTCTGAGCTATCTGCCCCTGAAACACAGGTGTCACTCTCATCTGTGCGATCAATGCACCCGTACCAGACAACTCTAACTGTAACCCTTCCTCTATGAGCTTATAAAGCTCCATCACTGCTGGTCTCCGCTCTGCTGCTATATGGGATAAACTGCCTAGTGACTTCCGGCTTAGGGCGTCTGCCACAACATTCGCCTTACCCAGATGATACTGGATCTTACAATCATAATCACTGAGCAATTCTACCCATCTTCTCTGCCTCAAATTCAGCTCCTCTGACTCAAGATGTACTGTAAACTCTTGTGATCAGTGAAGATCTTGCATTTAACCCCGTAGAGGTAATGCCGCCACATTTTGAGTGCAAAAATAACTGCTACCATCTCTAGGTCATGGGTGGGGTAATTCAACTCGTGCTTCTTCAACTGTCTAGAAGCATAAGCAATCACCCTATCCTGCTGCATCAAAACACAACCCAATCCCACTCGAGACGCATCACAGAACACTGTGAAATCCTCATTACTGACAGGCAGAGCTAGCACTGGTGCTGTTGTCAGTCTCCTCTTGAGCTCCTCAAAGCTCTCTTCACACTGGTCTGACCAGATAAACTTCTGGTTCTTCTGAGTCAGTTTGGTCATAGGAGCCGCTATCTTGGAGAAGTCCTGAACGAACCTCCTGTAGTAACCTGCCAGTCCCAGAAAGCTTTTAATCTCAGTCACTGTAGTGGGTCTGGGCCAGTTAGCTACAGCCTCTATCTTCTTGGGGTCTACCTCAATACCCTCTACTGATACCACATGTCCCAAGAAGGAAATGCTCCTCAACCAAAACTCACACTTCGAGAACTTGGCATACAAACCATGCTCTCTCAGTATCTGCAGAACTATCCTCAGATGCTGGGCATGCTCCTCTGCATCTCTGGAATACACTAAGATATCATCAATAAAAACAATAACAAAGTGATCCAGATACTCACTGAAAACTCTGTTCATGAGATCCATGAACGTTGCAGGGGCATTAGTCAACCCGAACGGCATTACTACAAACTCATAATGCCCATATCTGGTCCTGAAAGCTGTCTTTGGCACATCTGCCTCTCTGACTCTCAACTGATGATACCCGGATCTCAGATCTATTTTAGAGAAACAACCTGCTCCAGCTAGCTGGTCGAATAGATCATCAATCCTAGGTAAAGGATACCTATTCTTGGTAGTGACCTTGTTCAATTGTCTGTAGTCGATACAAAGTCTGAGGGATCCATCCTTCTTTCTGACAAAGAGCACGGGAGCACCCCAAGGTGAGGTACTAGGGCGGATGAAACCCTTGTCTACCAAGTCCTGCAACTGTTCTTTCAACTCCTTTAACTCTGCTGGCGCCATCCTGTAGGGAGGAATAGAGATAGGTCTGGTATCAGGCAGCAATTCTATTTCAAACTCTATCTCCCTACCAGGTGGTAGTCCTGGTAAATCGTCTGGGAACACATCTGGAAACTCTCAGACTACTGGTAGCGAAGCTGGTTCCCTAACCTGTCTGTCTAGCTCTCTCACATGAGCTAGAAACCCCTGACAACCCCTCCTAAGCAAACGACAAGCCTGAAGGGCTGAAATCATACCTCTGGGTGTACCTTTCCTGTCTCCTCTGAAGACACACGCTGACCCATCCTGGTCTCTGAGACTAACTATCTTCTCTCTACAGTCCAAAGTAGCACTATATGCAGATAGCCAATTCATCCCTAGAATGACATCAAAATCTGTCAAGTCTAGAACCACAAGGTCAGCTGGAAGGCATCTACCCTCTATGAACACTGGACTGAAACGACAGACTGACACTGCCACTGATGGGTCAAACTTAGGTCCACTAACCCAGAGAGGATACTCTAACTCAGAATTGATCAAACCCAATCTCTCTATGGCTCTCGAAGCAATAAAGGAATGAGAAGCACCAGGGTCCATCAAAGCATACACATCCGAACACCCAATGATGAGATTACCTGACATCACTGTGTTCGACGTGTTAGCCTCCTCCTGTGTCATAGTGAAAATCCGTGCTGGGGCTACCCGATTTCCACCTCGGGAACCTGCTGCTGACGTAGAGGCTGCCCCTCTCCCTCTACCTCTGCCACTACTCTGAGGCATGACTGGAGCTGCTGGCTGTACAACTGGCTGTACCACACTGCCTGAACTCATCTGCTGGGATGGTGCAACAGTCACCTGAGGACAATCTCGATCAATATGCCCTTCCTGTCCACATCTAAAACAAGCTGTAGATCCCAACCGACAAGCTCCTCCATGTGGTCTTCCGCATCTTCTGCATACTGGATAAGCTGTGCCAGAGCTTGCGCCACTACTTATTCCCAGACCTGACTTGACTTTATTCCAGAACTTACTCTTTGTTTCTTTTGCTCTATCCCATCTCTTGCTGCCTGAAGTTCCTAAACTGGGGGCCTTAGAACCCGAAGCCTGTGCCTTTGACTGTTTCTGAATATTGGCACTAGCTTCCATTTTCCTGGCCGCGTCCACTATAGTGTGGAAACTCTCCTTCTCTGCTGGAAGAATCAAGGAAGAATACCTGGGATGCAGTCTCATAGTATATCTCCTTGCCTTCTTCTGATCAGTATCATAGGCTTGACCCACATACTGAAGCAAATCCAGGAACTTATATGTGAATTCATCAACACTCATCTCATCTGTTTGTCGCAACTGTTCGAACTCTATTACTTTCATCTCCCTGGAACTGTCAGGAAAAGCCCACCCTGCAAACTCATTGGCGAACTCTCCCCATGACATGTTGTCGATCCTGGGTTCCATATAATTCTTGAACCATTCTCTAGCCTTCTTGCATTTGAGTGTGAACCCTGCCATCTCAATGGCTCTACTATCATCAGCTCCCAATTCACTGGTTATCATCCTAACTGATCTGAGGTATTCAAATGGATCATCTCCCGTGTTGTATTTCGAAGCATCCAATTTCAGGTACTCTGTCATTTGCACTTTACCTCCAGATGAGCTAGGTTGATGTTTGTTAACAACAGGAGCTACTGGTTCTGGTGGTGGTACTGGGTCATGTAGCTCTGGGTGTGCTGTACTTGGATGAGTAGGGGAAGGGGGATACATAGGATATGGTGGGTAGTACTGAGGATAAGGCATATAGGGCATGTAAGTAGGATATGGGACAAAACTAGAGTACTCCGACATACCTCCCATCAGATACTCTGGGTTCTGCGGAAAGGCTGGATAGCCAAAATCTGAGGCCTGAGCGCCTCCCTGCGACTCTCCCATACCTTCTTCAAATCTGCCTACACCCATGCTGTCATCTCTAGACTGGTCAATCTCCATAGCCTCCCTCATTTCCTCTGATCTTCCTCCCCTAGCTGTTCCCCTTCTGCTCTCGTCAACAGACCTTCTAGGGTCTATTGACGTACCTTCCCTGCTAGATCTCTGAGACCTTGCCCTCGGCAATGCAGGAGGACGAGCAGCTGGTCTCTCACTATCTGGTGGGACTCCAGTCAATCGAGCTGATCGACGAGTTCCTCTCATCTTTACTCTCTCTGGAAAACAACACATAATAAGCACTTTAGCACATAAACATCACATATCAATAATGCACATGCATAACTCATGGCATTTACACAGATAGGACTCAATACCCTATCCTAGTGGACATGATTTCTTATTGTGCTTGACCACCTCTAACCTCTATGAGCCCAACATTCTCGCTAAAGGTCCGATCATGTGAACCTAGGGCTCTGATACCAATCTGTAACGACCCCAAAATGGACCGTCACCGGTGCTAGGGTTCAGGTTGGCTTAAGGCCGCTAGAACCCGTAGCAAGCCTGCTATACTCTCTGTGTACCTGTAAATCTCATACATGATCATACATTTTCTGTGAAAATAAAAACTCTTTTCTCTGGATCAAGGCTTAACCTGTGCATGCACTATCTCTGTACTCTGTACTCTGTACCCCTGACTAGAGCTTGCTCTAGCTGGGTTAACTCATACCTGTTAAGCCTGGTTTTTCACATACTCTGGAAAACATATATATATACAGATCATGTACATAACAAAAGATTTACAACACAAACATTACTAAGTCAAGCACATTTCTAACTTTATACACAGCTATTACATCTCTTTAATATTATATGTCCACTCTAAGCTATTACAAATCTCTTTACTCTTTCTGTACTCTGTGGATCTCCTCTGTACAATGTACACTGAACCTGCAAAACTGGGGTTAAGGGAGTGGGATGAGCTCTATAGCCCAGTGAGTAGAACAGGAAAATAGTCATTAACACATGCTCTGATGGAATGCATCAAACCACAGACAGTCCACATCAAGGGTAAACCTGTCACCACATAGTCCTGGTAACTCTGTGCCAGGGCGTAGAATCGAGCACCTGGTCTTCCTGTCATATATGTATATGTGTATATAACACCTGTGTACTTACCATTGCCAGGGCGTAGTCAAAGGCTCCTGGACTTTACTATACCTGCCAGGGCATAGTCAAAGGCTCCTGGACTTCTCTATACCTGCCAGGGCGTAGTCAAAGGCTCCTGGACTTCTCTTAGAGACTATTGGATCATTCAGCATTCACCCACACCAACAAATAACTATGCAATGCAACATATTCGTGGATACTAATGCAAACAACCTACTGTATACTCATGATGCATGAACTATGCTTAAAGCATTTCATTTCGCAATTAAAAGCATTAAGTTTAGTTCCACTCACCTCTGGCTATCTGGACTGACTCTGCAGGCTCTGAAAACTCTGGAGCAGTACTCACTGTTGCTCTTTCTGGTTCCTCTGGTCTGTACCTATATAGATAGACTCAAATGAGGGACCAAACTAGCTTATGAACAACTCTAAGAAACTCCCCAAGAATCCCCTTAAACTCACTCTAACATCCATGCAAAGCATGCAAAGGAAAGCTGGACAGGACACTTTTGGCGGCAGGTTCGGCGGCCGAAAGTCCTCTCCAGAGACGAAACTCATGCACCTTCGGCGGCCGAAGCTCTACTTTCGGCAGCTGAACCCTTTCGGGGGCAAGTTTCGGAGGCTGAAAAGCAATCCAGAGACAAAAGTCTCTAACCTTCGGCGGCACCTTCGGCGGTCGAACTCCCCTCCAGAGTCGAAAGTCCAAAAGCTCGGGGGCAAGCTTGGGCAGCCGAAGCCACCTCCTCATGGGTTCAGCGGCCGAATGTACCTTCGGCGGCCGAACCTGAGTTCATCTGCAAGGCAGAAACTTGCTCTGCCTCTCACCAAAAGCACAAAACTCTCTCAACCTCAAACACCTCAATTCCTCAACTTGCATACACCCAAGTATATGCTCAAAGGGGTCAGAAACTACCTAAAAACCCCAACAACACATAACATACAACACATCTACAAGCTTTTCTCATAAAATCACCAAAACCTCAAAAATAACCCTATTCATGCAACTCTCTCCCATAACCTCCTAAAACCTTCAGAAAACATAAAAACAAGCTCAGGATCTTCACTTACCTATTGAAACCAAGAAGTTGAACGATCCTAACGTGGCGTTTTGGAGCACCTCTCCTTCAAACTCTCCAAACTTCACAACTTTGAGTTTTTAGCTTAAAAACCTTCAAAATAACATAAAAACTAATCAAACCTTTGCAAGATTTGATGAAAACATGTAAAATACTCAAGAAGGACAGAGTCTCACCTTAGAAATCGAAAGGAAGCGGCATGCCTTATCCTTTCAACCGACTGAGGGCCTTTTATAGGTGGCTGGCCAGACCACCTTCGGCAGCCACACGTGAAACCGAAAGCCATGCATGTTCGGCGGCCGAACCTCAACTTCGGCGGTCGAACCTCAACTTCGGCGGCCGAACCTGGCTTTTCTGCCTTGGTTCATTTCACTCAAAAACTCATTTCCTTATGCTTTAAAACTATGAAACATACCAAAACATTTGAGAAAAACATAAATCTACCCCGTCTAAAGACTTTCGGCAACCGAAACTCCATCGGAAAGTAGACTTCCGATGCCGGACTCTAGCCGGGTATTACACGTCTCGAGTGGGATTGGGTTGTGTTTGATGCAGCAGGATAGGGTGATTGCTTATGCTTCTAGACAGTTGAAGAAGCACGAGTTGAATTACCCCACCCATGACCTAGAGATGGCAGCAGTTATCTTTGCACTCAAGATGTGGCGGCATTACCTCTACGGGGTTAAATGCGAGATCTTCACTGATCACAAGAGTTTACAGTACATCTTGAGCCAAAGAGAGCTGAATTTGAGGCAAAGAAGATGGGTAGAATTGCTCAGTGATTATGATTGTAAGATCCAGTATCATCCGGGTAAGGCGAATGTTGTGGCAGACGCCCTAAGCCGGAAGTCACTAGGCAGTTTATCCCATCTAGCAGCAGAGCGGAGACCAGTAGTGATGGAGCTTTATAAGCTCATGGAGGAAGGGTTACAGCTAGAATTGTCTGGTCCGGGTGCGTTGATAGCACAGATGAGAGTGACACCTATGTTTCTGGAGCAGATAACTCAGAAACAGCATGAAGACCCTAAGTTAATGAAAATGGTCAGGACTGTTCAATCAGGCAATAGTGCAGAGTTCAGATTTGATAGCAAAGGGATCCTTCGCTATGGGAGTCGACTTTGTGTACCAGCTAGTAGCAGTATGAAGGAAGACATTATGAGGGAAGCTCATAATGTGAGGTATAGTGTTCACCCAGGAGCCACCAAGATGTATCAGGATCTGAAGAGGGTATATTGGTGGCCAGCCATGAAGAAAGAAGTGGCGCAGTTCGTGTCAGCCTGTGAGGTTTGTCAGCGGGTGAAACTAGAACATCAGAAGCCGGCTGGAATGCTTAACCCACTGCCGATTCCAGAATGGAAATGGGAGAATATAGCGATGGATTTTGTCGTGGGTTTACCGGCAGCGTCCAACAGGATAGACTCCATATGGGTGATTGTGGACAGACTCACGAAATCTGCTCATTTCATTCCAGTTAGGAGTAACTATTCTATGGATAGGTTGGCACAGGAATATCTGGATGAGATAGTGAGATTACATGGAGTTCCAGTGTCTATAGTTTCAGACAGAGGACCTCAGTTCACCTCCATATTTTTGCGAAGTCTGCAGAGTGCGATGGGCACGAGGTTGGATTTTAGCACTGCTTTCCATCCGCAGACTGATGGACAGTCAGAGAGGACCATCCAGACCATTGAGGATATGCTCAGAATGTGTGTGTTAGACTTTGGCGGTTCTTGGAGGCAGCATCTACCTCTGGTGGAGTTTGCCTACAATAACAGTCATCATGCTAGCATCGGGATGGCTCCTTATGAAGCGTTGTATGGGAGGAAGTGCAAATCACCTGTTTGCTGGGAAGAGGTAGGAGAGAAGGCTCTTGCAGGGCCAGAGTTAGTAGAGATTACTAGTAGAACAGTGCCTATGATCAGAGAGACGATCAGAACAGCTCAGAGTAGACAGAAAAGCTGTGCAGACGTACGCAGAAAGCAGATAGAGTTTCAGGAGGGTAGTATGGTATTGCTGAAAGTGTCTCCAATGAAAGGAGTGGTTCGTTTTGGCAGAAAGGGTAAGTTAGCTCCACGATACATTGGACCCTTTGAGATCTTGCAGAGGATCGGGAATGTGTCGTATAAACTGGATTTACCTGTTTCTATGGAGAGAATTCACCCGGTATTTCATGTTTCTATGCTACGGCAGTTTGTGTCAGATCCGAGTCAGGTTCTGAGCGAGCCTGATGTGGAGATTCTTAGAGATCTCACCTATGTAGAGCAGCCAGTACGGATTCTAGACACGCAGATCAGGCAGCTAAGGAACAAGGAAATTCCGATGGTGAAAGTTCTGTGGAACCACCACAATTTAGAAGAGTGCACCTGGGAGACGCGGGAGTCGATGCTCCAGCAGTATCCATATCTGTTTTGAGGTGAGTTTCCTCCTTTTTATGTGATTATTTGTTTAGGAACATTCGAGGACGAATGGTCTTAGGGGGGAGAATGTAATACCCGGCTAGAGTCCGGCATCGAAATTCCTGTCATCCGGCGGAATCCAGGATGTCGGAATCCTCTAGAAGGGTAAGAATAACGTACTATAGTATGTTTTCATGTTTTCAAGTTGAAATGAAAAGAGTTTTTGAAAGAAAAGAACCAAGGCAAAAAAGCCAGGTTCGGCCGCCAAAGGTGACATTCGGCCGTCGAACTTGCATGGCTTTCGGTTTCACGATAGACCGCCGAAGGTGGTCTGGCCAGCCACCTATAAAAGGCCCTCAGTCGGTTGAACGAATAAGTACTGCCGTTTTCTTTCACTTTTTGATGTGAGACCCTGTCCTTCGTAAGGTTTCTTCCTGTTTTCATCAAATCATGCAAAGGTTTGATTGATTTTTATGTTATTTTGAAGGTTTTGAGCTAAAGATACAAAGTTGTGAAGTTTGGAGAGTTTGAAGGAGAGTTGCTCCAAAACTCCACGTTAGGATCGTTCATCTTCTTGGTTTCAAGCGGTAAGGTTTTCATGATTTCAAAAGGTTTTATGTGGTTTTGGGAGAGAGTTGCATGAATAGGGTAAAAAGAGAGGTTTTGTTGATTTTGTGAGAAAAGCTTGTTTCTGTGTTATGCTGTTTGTTCGGGTGTTTAGGTAGTTTCTGACCCCTTTGAGCATATACTTGGGTGTATGCCTGTTGAGGAGTTAAGGTGTTTGAGTTGAAGGAAGATTGAGGCATTTTGGCGTGAGGCAGAGCAAGGTTCTGCCTTGCTAATGAACCCAGCTTCGGCCGCCGAAGAATGGTTCGGCCGCCGAATGTGTTGAGGAGGTGGCTTCAGTTGCCCAAGCTTGCCCCCGAGCCTTTGGACTTTCGGCTCTAGAGGGGAGGTTCGGCCGCCGAAGGTGCCGCCGAAGGTTAGGGACTTTCGTCTCTGGAGTGCCTTTCAACCCCCGAAACTTGCCCCCGAAAGGGTTCGGCTGCCGAAAGTAAAGATTCGGCCGCCGAAGGTGCATGAGTTTCGGCTCTGGAGAGGACTTTCGGCCGTCGAACCTGCCGCCGAAAGTGTCCTGTCTAGCCTTCCTTTGTATGCTTTGCATGAATGTTTGAGTGAGTTTAAGGGGATTCTTGGGGCGTTTAGTAGAGTTGTTCATAAGCTAGTTTGGTCCCTCATTTGAGTTTATCTGTGCCTACACAGACCAGAGGAACCAGAGAGAGCAGCAGTGAGTACTGCTCCAGAGTTTTCAGAGCCTGCAGAGTCAGTCCAGATAGCCAGAGGTGAGTGGAACTAAACTTAATACTCGTTTTAATTGAAACATTGAATGCTTTTAGCATATTTCATGCACCATGATATGCAATAGGTTGATTGCATTAGAATCCATAAAGATGTTGCATTGCATACTTATTTGTTGATGTGGGTGAATGCTGAATGATCCAATAGTTCCAGACAGAAAGTCCAGGACCCCATTCTACGGCCTGGCAAGGTATAGGAAAGTCTGGGTGCCCAGTCTACGCCCTGGCAGGTATAGTAAAGACCAGGTGCCCAGTCTACGCCCTGGCAAATGGTAAGTACAGGTGTTATATACACATATACATATACAGACCAGGAAGACCAGGACCCCAGTCTACGGCCTGGCACGGAACAGATACTGGGACTATGTGGTGACGGGTTTACCCTTGATGTGACTTGTCTGTGATATGATGCATTCCATGAGATCATGTTTTCATGACTTGTTTTACTGTTCTACTCACTGGGCTATAGAGCTCATCCCACTCCCTTAACCCCAGTTTTGCAGGTTCAGTGTACAGTGTACAGGGAAAGTTCAGCAGAGTACAGGAAGAGAGAAGAGTTTTGTAATAGACTATTGTGGACATGTAATATTACAAAGATGTAACAGTTATGTATAAGTTAGATTGGTGCTTGACTTAGTTGTTTGTATTGTAAATCTTTAGTAGACATGGTCGGTTGATATACTATTTTACAAAGTATGTGAAAAACCAGGCTTAACAGGTATGAGTTAACCCATCTAGAGCTAGCTCTAGTCAGGGGTACAGAGTACAGAGATAGTGCATGCACAGGTTAAGCCTTGGTTCAGAAAAGAGTTTTTATTTTCACAGAAAATGTATGATCATGTATGGGATTTACAGGTACACAGAGAATATAGCAGGCTTGCTACGGGTTTTGGCAGCCTTAAGCCGACCTGAATCCTAGCGCCGGTGACGGTCCATTTTGGGGTCGTTACAGTATGGTATGTATGACCAGTGAGGCCCATTCTACGCCCCTGGTACTATGTAAGAGAAAGACCAGTGAGGCCCATGGTATGCCCCTGGCACGTTGGTGTAACGACCCGAAAATCGGACCGCTACCGGCGCTAGGATCCAGATCGGCTTAAGGCCGCCGGGACCCATAGCAAGCCTGACATATAACCTGTGAACCTGTCAAATCCCATACATGATCATACATACTCATAAACCTGTAAACTTTTCCTTTCCATAAACCAAGCTCAACTTGTGCATACTCATAACATAACATAAACCACACACTGGAGCCCTCATCAAATGCTCCAATTGTAATACCCGGCTAGAATCCAGCACTGGAATTCTTGTCGTCCGGTGGAATCCGGGGTGTCAGAATTCTATAGAAGGGTAGAATATATGTTTTCCTACAGTGTTATGATGTATTGTAAGGTTTTTCGTTGCATTGGTTTGAGTTGGTTTGAGTTGTGAAGAGAAAAGTCTATGGAGACTTTTGGCCAGTTCGGCCGCCGAAGGTAAGTTCAGTCGCCGAAAGTGCCCAATGTTCGGCTTCCGCAGTTCAGGTTCGGCCCCCGAATGTTGCATGGTTTTGCATGCGATTCGGCAGCCGAAGCTGAGGTGGCTAGCCAACTAGTGAGCATTCCTTAGTCAGCATTTTGGACAGGTGTTGGCTCCAAACCCTGTCCAGAAGATTGGCCACATCTCCCATGATTTATTTGCAAGCCCAGCTCATGCAGAGTGTTTGTTGGTTTTTGACTTTGAAGTGAAAAAGCTTAGTTTCGAGTGTTTTTGAGTTTGAAGAGAAGTTGATCCATTTGCTTTGTTCAGATCGGTCATCTTCTTGTTTACAGGAGGTAAGTGAAGTTTGACAGAGGTTTTCTGAAGGTTTGGGTAGAGATGCATGCTTAGGTGACAAAGGGTGTTTTTGATGGTTTAGCTTGTAAGCATGATTATGTGTTCTGTTTGATGTGTTTGTTGGGGTTTTTAGGTAGTTTTGGACCCCTTTGTACATATACATGAGTATATGTGTGTTGAGGAGTGGAAGTTTGCATGTTTTGCGAGATTGAAGGGATGGAGGAGCTTGTTTGCCGTCGGGGCTGAGTTCTGGATGAACTCAGGTTCGGCAGCCGAAGGTTCATTCGGCCGCCGAACCTCTTGCATGGTAGCTTAGGCTGCCACAGCTTGCTCCCGCGAGTTTTGCATGTTCGGCTCTGTTTAGGGGATTCGGCCGTCGAAGGTGCCGCCGAAGGTTAGAGACTTTCGTCTCTGGAGTGCCTTTTGGCCCCCGAAACTTGCCCCCGAAAGGGTTCGGCCGCCGAAGCTTGAGATTCGGCCGCCGAAGGTGCTTGAGGTTCGTCTCTGGAGGGGACTTTCGGCCGCCGAACCTGCCGCCGAAAGTGTAACAGCCCGCTTACCGGACCATCACCGGCACTAGGATCCAGATCGGCTTAAGGCCGCCGGGACCCGTAGTAAGCCACCTATAAACTCTGTGTACCTGATAAATCCCATACATGATCACACTTAAACTTAAAACTGTTACTTACTCTTCTCTATTATTGTTTTCTTTTTTCTTTCTTTGCTTGACTATCTTTTCTTTTCTTGAAACTTTTCTCATCAACTAAGCCTGGACTATGCATGCTCTGTCTGTATGCACTCGAAGAGTGATACCTGCTATGGTACCATACAGTAACTACAGAGATAGAAATACTACCATGCACCAAGCCTAGCTCATCATACATTATCTCAATCATAAAAGGATCATGTTCAAAGGGATAAACATACACTAGGGCCAAGCACAATACTCTAATACTCTATATAACTTGCTTTTACATCATTTCTATACATTACATAAACTCTGTACTGTACATCATTATCATGTCCACTATTCTATACTATTACATATGCCTTTACCCTTGCTTTCTCTTTCTCTTTCTCTTCTCTGAGGCCCTGAAAAATGGGGTTAGGGAGAGGGATGAGCTGCTAAAGCCCAGTGAGCGGAATCTATAAAAAATCACAGTTAAAACATGCTATCATATGATGCATCACTGCACAAACATTTCACATCTCGGATTGGACATGATCCCAAAACTCCCTCTGTCAGTGCCCGGCCCCCAAAGGAGCTCACACAGGTCTTTCACTAACTACTCATGGTGCCCGACCCTATAAGGGCTCTCACAGGACTCATCCAAGGTAAATGCCCGGCCCCAAAGGAGCTCACACAGGACATACGATAATGACAGACTTATGGGCTATTGAGATCGCCTCGGTCCAATCCACATATACAAGTAATAATGCAATGCATCAATTTGATGAATACTAATGCAAAGCATCCTACATAAACATGGCATTAATGATGCATGAATCATGCTAAAACAATTCTTAACTTTGAAAATAAAGTTCTGTTCCACTCACCTCTGTCAACTGCTGGGCAGTCTCTGTAACTCTAACTCTGTGGGCCTCCTTGGTCTCTCGGGTCCGCACCTACACAGGTGGACTCAAATGAGGACCAAACTTACTTAAACATAACTCTTAATATCTCCCCAAAACCCCTCTAAAACATCATAGGCATGCATGGAAAAATGGGCAAAAGAAGGCTGGACTGGGCACTTTCGGCGGCTGGTTCGGCGGCCGAAACCTCCCTCCAGAGACGAAACTCATGCATGTTCGGCGGCACCTTCGGCGGCCGAAAGTCTCGTCCAGAGACGAAACTCATGCACTTTCGGCGGCCGAACTCCCTCTTTCGGCGGCCGAAAGTCTCTTTCTCACCCAAAAGCCTAGCTTTCGGGGGCAAGGTTTGGCAGCCGAAACTGCCTCCACAAGGGGTTCGGCGGCCGAACCTTGCTTCGGCGGCCGAACCTGGATTCTCCAGAAAGGCAGAATCCGAGCACAACTTATGCTCTCAGCCTCCAAAATCCTATCAAACACCCATAACATGCATACCAACACTTCTCAACTAGCACATAACATATCTCATGCATATAGGGGCCTAAAACTAGCTCAAACCCCAAAAACAACATCAAAACTCATAGAAACGCATATGATCAACATATGCTCAAACTCATGCTTATACCCCCAAAACATGCCATAAACTCACTACAACTCTTAAAACTTGCTGTAAACATAAGGGGAGGTGAGGATCCATGCTTACCTCTTGAAGAACTAGAGGATGGATGATCCAAGCTTGGAGATGGGGGAAAACTCAAACAAAATCTCCAAGTGCTCAACTTTGCTTCCTTTTGCTCAAATCTCTAAAACAAAGCTAAAAACATGTTAAAACATGCAAGATTTGAGGAAAACATGAGAAATCATACCAAGGAGAGCTTGAACCCACCTTTGACCCAAAAACAGAGTGTTTGACACTCAAGTCTCGGACAAAGGGGCTTTTGTAATGGCCAACCGACTCTTCCTTCGGCGGCCTAACGTGCATGCAAAACCATGCAACTTTCGGCGGCCGAACTTCACCTTCGGCGGCCGAACCTGGCTTTTGTCCCCTTGGCCTTTTCATTTCAAAACTCAATTTTCTTAACTCAAAACATGCAAACATGATAAAAACACTTCAAAACCATCTTAAAAACCTTTCTTATACCCTTAGGGCAAGCTCCGACATCCTCGAATCCCGACTTCCAACGGAAAATCCGCCGGAACGTAGGAATTCCGATATCGGGGTCTAGCCGGGTATTACATTCTCCCCCCCTTAAGAACATTCGTCCCCGAATGTTCCTCTCTAACTCAAACATACTCATAACAGAACATAAGGCACATAAAGAACAAAAGAAACTAGAACTAACCTCAAAAGAGATGGGGGTACTGTTGGAGCATAGACTCCCTTGTCTCCCAGGTGCACTCTTCGATGTTATGGTGGTTCCAGAGGACTTTCACCATCGGGATCTCCTTGTTCCTTAGCTTTCTGATCTGGGTGTCAATGATCCGCACGGGTTGTTCTACATACGTGAGATCACCTAGGATCTCCACATCTGGTTCGCTAAGAACCTTACTCGGATCTGACACAAACTTCCTTAGCATCGAAACATGGAAGACTGGATGGATTCTTTCCATAGACATAGGCAAATCAAGCTTATACGACACATTTCCGACCTTCTGCACAATCTCAAAAGGTCCAATGTACCGCGGAGCCAACTTACCTTTCCTCCCAAAACGAACCACCCCTTTTATTGGAGACACCTTTAATAAGACCAGATCCCCCTCCTCAAACTCTATGTGCTTTCTGCGAACGTCTGCATAGCTCTTCTGCCGACTAACAGCAGTCTTGAGCCTCTCTCTGATAATGGGCACCACCCTGTTCGTGATCTCTACTAACTCAGGTCCTGCTAGGGACCTTTCTCCAACCTCTTCCCAACAAACTGGTGACCTGCACTTCCTCCCATACAGAGCTTCATATGGGGCCATCCCTATGCTAGCATGATGACTATTGTTGTAGGCAAACTCCACTAAGGGTAGATGCTGCCTCCAAGATCCGCCAAAATCTAGCACACACATTCGAAGCATATCTTCTATGGTCTGGATGGTCCTCTCTGACTGTCCGTCAGTCTGTGGATGGAAAGCAGTGCTGAAGTCTAATCTTGTGCCCATAGCCTCTTGCAGACTTCGCCAAAACCTGGAGGTAAACTGGGGTCCTCTGTCAGACACTATAGAAACAGGAGCCCCATGCAACCTCACAACTTCCTCAAGATACACCTGCGCTAGCTTGTCCACAGAGTAGCCACTCCTGACAGGAATGAAGTGAGCAGATTTAGTCAGTCTATCCACAATCACCCATATGGAGTCTAGTCTGTTGGACGTCGCCGGTAACCCCACTACAAAATCCATCGCTATGTTCTCCCATTTCCATTCTGGAATCGGCAGTGGGTTAAGCATTCCAGCCGGCTTCTGGTGCTCTAGCTTCACCCTTTGACATATCTCGCAGGCTGACACAAACTGTGCCACTTCTCTCTTCATTGCTGGCCACCAATAAACTTTCTTCAGATCTTGATACATCTTGGTGGCTCCAGGGTGAATGCTATATCTCGCATTATGAGCTTCTCTCATAATGTCTCCTTTCAAACTAATATCATCTGGTACACATAGTCTATGCCCGTAGCGGAGCATCCCTTGGTCGTCGAATCTGAACTCTTCGCTCTTGCCTGACTGAACAGTCCTGGCAATCTTGACCAACACTGGATCCTCATGTTGTTTCTGAGCCACCTGCTCCAGAAACACGGGTGTAACTCTCATCTGTGCAATTAAAGCACCTGTACCAGTTACCTCTAACCGTAGCCCTTCCTCAACTAACCTGTAGAAGTCCTTCACCACCGGCCTCCTCTCTGCTGTAATGTGAGATAAACTGCCTAGTGATTTCCGGCTTAAGGCATCGGCTACAACATTTGCCTTTCCCGGATGATACTGGATCCTGCAATCATAATCACTAAGCAATTCCACCCACCGTCTCTGCCTCAAGTTTAACTCTCTCTGACTCAGGATGTGCTGTAGGCTCTTATGATCGGTAAAGATCTCACATTTCACCCCATAGAGGTAATGCCTCCACATCTTGAGTGCAAAGATAACAGCTGCCATCTCAAGATCGTGTGTTGGATAGTTCAGCTCGTGCTTCTTCAGCTGTCTAGAAGCATAAGCTATTACTCTGTTATTCTGCATTAACACACAACCTAATCCCACTCGGGACGCATCACAGAATACTGTGAAGTCCTCATCACTCGTAGGCAGAGTTAAAACCGGTGCTGAAGTTAATCTGTTCTTTAACTCTTCGAAACTCTCTTCACATTGGTCAGACCATGTGAATCTCTGGTTCTTTCTGGTTAATCTGGTCATAGGAGCCGCTATCTTGGAGAAGTCCTGAACGAACCTCCTGTAGTAGCCTGCCAAACCCAAGAAACTCTTGACCTCTGTCACTGTGGTGGGTCTAGGCCAATTGGCTACAGCTTCTATCTTCTTGGGGTCCACTGCTATACCTTGATCTGACACTACATGCCCCAAGAATGAAATGCTCCTTAGCCAGAACTCACACTTGGAGAACTTGGCATATAAACCATGCTCTCTCAAGGTCTGTAGGACTATCCTCAGATGATGGGCATGCTCCTCTGCATTCCTGGAATACACCAAGATATCATCTATGAAGACAATAACAAAGTGATCCAGGTACTCTCTGAAAACTCGGTTCATGAGATCCATAAATGCTGCAGGGGCGTTAGTCAACCCGAACGGCATCACTAAGAACTCATAATGCCCATATCTGGTTCTGAAAGCTGTCTTAGGTACATCCTCTTCCCTGATTCTCAGCTGATGATAGCCCGATCTCAGATCTATCTTAGAAAAACAACCTGCTCCTGCTAGCTGGTCGAATAGATCATCGATCCTGGGTAGAGGATACTTATTCTTGGTAGTGACTTTGTTCAACTGCCTGTAGTCGATACAAAGTCTAAGGGATCCATCCTTCTTCTTGACAAACAACACTGGAGCACCCCAGGGTGAGGTACTCGGACGGATGAAACCCTTGTCTACCAACTCCTGTAGCTGCTCTTTCAACTCCTTAAGCTCTGCTGGTGCCATCCTGTAGGGAGGAATAGAGATCGGTCTGGTACCAGGCACTAACTCAATCTCGAACTCTATTTCCCTATCAGGTGGTAGTCCTGGAAGCTCATCTGGAAACACATCTGGGAACTCTCTGACTACGGGCACTGAACTGGGGTCCCTAACCTGACTGTCTAGCTCTCTCACATGAGCTAGATACCCCTGACATCCCCTCCGGAGCAACCTACGAGCCTGTAGGGCTGATATCAGACCTCTAGGCGTGCCCCTCCTGTCTCCTCTGAAGACAAACTCAGATCCATCCTCATCTCTGAACTTAACTACCTTGTCTCTACAGTCCAAGGTAGCTCTATAGGCAGATAGCCAATCCATCCCTAGAATGACGTCAAAATCTGTCAACTCTAGAACCACAAGGTCAGCTGGAAGGCATCTACCATCTATAAACACTGGACTATGTCGACAGACTGTCTCTGCCAACGATGGATCACACTTAGGGCCACTGACCCATAGGGGACACTCTAACCCAGACGTCATCAAACCCACTCTCTCTATGGCTCTGGGAGCAACAAAGGAATGTGAAGCACCAGGGTCTAACAAAGCATACACCTCAGAACACCCAATGAGAAGGTTACCTGACACCACGGTGTTAGAAGTGTTTGCCTCCTGCTGTGTCATCGTGAAAATCCGCGCCGGAGCTGACGGACCTCCACCTCTGGGACCTGCAGATGAAGAGGCTGACCCTCTCCCTCTGCCTCTGCCCTGCGTCATAAATGAAACGGGTGGCTGTGGCATGCTAGCTGGAGCTGTCTGCTGGGATGGTGCCGTGAAAGCTGCCTGAGGGCACTCACGAGCCATGTGTCCCTCCTGGCCGCACCTGTAACATCCTGTAATCCCAAAGCGACAAACTCCTCTGTGCGCTTTACCGCACCTACTACACACTGGAACCTCTGAACCTGAACTCATGCCACTGCCTAATCCCAGACCTGCTTTAATCTTGTTCCAGAACTTATTCTTCCTCGACTTCTGAGTGGAACCACTCCACTTCTTCCCACTGGAAGTTGCTGCACCCTGTGAAGAGGGATCTGACTTACCCCTACCTGGGGTCTTAGAACCTGAAGACTGTGCCGGCTGCTGTTTCACTGTCCCCTGTATAATGGCACTAGCCTCCATCCTCCGTGCTAAATCCACCACGGTGTGGAAACTCTCCCTCTCGGCTGCATGGATCAAGGAGGAATACCTGGAATGCAGTTTCATCGCATACCTCCTAGCCTTTTTCTGTTCAGTATCATAGGCCTGTCCTGCATACCGCAGCAACTCCAGAAACCTGTCAGTAAACTCATCAATACTCATATCCTCTGTCTGCTTGAGCTGCTCAAACTCTATCATCTTTAGCTCTTTCGAACTATCTGGGAATGCCGGATTTTAAAGTGAACCCTGCCATCTGAATGGCTCTGGTATCATCTGCCCCTAGCTCATCTGCTATCATCTTGACTGCTTTAATGTACTCAAACGGATCATCGCCGGATTGATACTTAGGAGCATCTAACTTTAGGTAATCAGTCATCTTTACCTTGCTCCTCGCAGATGGGCCAGGTTGAGGTGTTTGGATAACTGGGGCTTCTGGTTGTACCACTGGTGGTGGTGGTGGAGGTGCAGAACTTTCTGGTGTAGAGTAGGCTGGACTGGGGTAAAAAGGCGAGGGTGGATACATGGGATATGGTGGATATGGGGGGTAATACGGTGGATAAGGCATATATGTGGGATATGGGTGAAAACTCGGATGATCCGATGTACCTCCCATCGAATATCCTGGGCCCTGTGGGTAGGGCTGATAGTGGGGTGGATAACCATACCCCGAGGCCTGACCGCCTCCCTGTGATGATCCCACATCCTCCTCTGTAGTGCCAACACCTAACCCTCCATCCCTTCTTGGATCCACATCCATCTCTTCCCTTGTATCACTAGATCTTCTTCTCTGTTCTGTCTCCCTCCTGCCTTCATCAAAAGACCTTCTAGGGTCCCTTGATGATCTTTCTCTGCCTGCCCTTTGGGACATAGCTCTTGGCAAAGCAGGGGGACGCCCTTCCATACCCTCATTCTCGGGCGGAGCTCCAGTCAATCTAGCTGATCGACGGGTTCCTCTCATCTTAGCTTCTGAAAACATAACATGAACTTTAGCATCATAGGATCCATGTAACAACATGACCCTCAACTCATAGCATAGCATATCATAGCATAGCATAGCATATCATAGCATAGCATAGCATATCATAGCATACCATGAAATGCACATGCATAAAATCATGGCATTACACATCAAGACAGGACTCAACATCCTATCCTAGTGGACATGATCTTCCTATTGTGCTTGCCCTCTAAAACAACCTCTTTCCGATGTGAGATATCTCTAAGCCCTGAGCATCTTAGCTCAGCACACCGTACTCTAGAGGCCCTATGCTCTGATACCAATCTGTAACAGCCCGCTTACCGGACCATCACCGGCACTAGGATCCAGATCGGCTTAAGGCCGCCGGGACCCGTAGTAAGCCACCTGTAAACTCTGTGTACCTGATAAATCCCATACATGATCACACTTAAACTTAAAACTGTTACTTACTCTTCTCTATTATTGTTTTCTTTTTTCTTTCTTTGCTTGACTATCTTTTCTTTTCTTGAAACTTTTCTCATCAACTAAGCCTGGACTATGCATGCTCTGTCTGTATGCACTCGAAGAGTGATACCTGCTATGGTACCATACAGTAACTACAGAGATAGAAATACTACCATGCACCAAGCCTAGCTCATCATACATTATCTCAATCATAAAAGGATCATGTTCAAAGGGATAAACATACACTAGGGCCAAGCACAATACTCTAATACTCTATATAACTTGCTTTTACATCATTTCTATACATTACATAAACTCTGTACTGTACATCATTATCATGTCCACTATTCTATACTATTACATATGCCTTTACCCTTGCTTTCTCTTTCTCTTTCTCTTCTCTGAGGCCCTGAAAAATGGGGTTAGGGAGAGGGATGAGCTGCTAAAGCCCAGTGAGCGGAATCTATAAAAAATCACAGTTAAAACATGCTATCATATGATGCATCACTGCACAAACATTTCACATCTCGGATTGGACATGATCCCAAAACTCCCTCTGTCAGTGCCCGGCCCCCAAAGGAGCTCACACAGGTCTTTCACTAACTACTCATGGTGCCCGACCCTATAAGGGCTCTCACAGGACTCATCCAAGGTAAATGCCCGGCCCCAAAGGAGCTCACACAGGACATACGATAATGACAGACTTATGGGCTATTGAGATCGCCTCGGTCCAATCCACATATACAAGTAATAATGCAATGCATCAATTTGATGAATACTAATGCAAAGCATCCTACATAAACATGGCATTAATGATGCATGAATCATGCTAAAACAATTCTTAACTTTGAAAATAAAGTTCTGTTCCACTCACCTCTGTCAACTGCTGGGCAGTCTCTGTAACTCTAACTCTGTGGGCCTCCTTGGTCTCTCGGGTCCGCACCTACACAGGTGGACTCAAATGAGGACCAAACTTACTTAAACATAACTCTTAATATCTCCCCAAAACCCCTCTAAAACATCATAGGCATGCATGGAAAAATGGGCAAAAGAAGGCTGGACTGGGCACTTTCGGCGGCTGGTTCGGCGGCCGAAACCTCCCTCCAGAGACGAAACTCATGCATGTTCGGCGGCACCTTCGGCGGCCGAAAGTCTCGTCCAGAGACGAAACTCATGCACTTTCGGCGGCCGAACTCCCTCTTTCGGCGGCCGAAAGTCTCTTTCTCACCCAAAAGCCTAGCTTTCGGGGGCAAGGTTTGGCAGCCGAAACTGCCTCCACAAGGGGTTCGGCGGCCGAACCTTGCTTCGGCGGCCGAACCTGGATTCTCCAGAAAGGCAGAATCCGAGCACAACTTATGCTCTCAGCCTCCAAAATCCTATCAAACACCCATAACATGCATACCAACACTTCTCAACTAGCACATAACATATCTCATGCATATAGGGGCCTAAAACTAGCTCAAACCCCAAAAACAACATCAAAACTCATAGAAACGCATATGATCAACATATGCTCAAACTCATGCTTATACCCCCAAAACATGCCATAAACTCACTACAACTCTTAAAACTTGCTGTAAACATAAGGGGAGGTGAGGATCCATGCTTACCTCTTGAAGAACTAGAGGATGGATGATCCAAGCTTGGAGATGGGGGAAAACTCAAACAAAATCTCCAAGTGCTCAACTTTGCTTCCTTTTGCTCAAATCTCTAAAACAAAGCTAAAAACATGTTAAAACATGCAAGATTTGAGGAAAACATGAGAAATCATACCAAGGAGAGCTTGAACCCACCTTTGACCCAAAAACAGAGTGTTTGACACTCAAGTCTCGGACAAAGGGGCTTTTGTAATGGCCAACCGACTCTTCCTTCGGCGGCCTAACGTGCATGCAAAACCATGCAACTTTCGGCGGCCGAACTTCACCTTCGGCGGCCGAACCTGGCTTTTGTCCCCTTGGCCTTTTCATTTCAAAACTCAATTTTCTTAACTCAAAACATGCAAACATGATAAAAACACTTCAAAACCATCTTAAAAACCTTTCTTATACCCTTAGGGCAAGCTCCGACATCCTCGAATCCCGACTTCCAACGGAAAATCCGCCGGAACGTAGGAATTCCGATATCGGGGTCTAGCCGGGTATTACAGGTGTTGGCTCCAAACCCTGTCCAGAAGATTGGCCACATCTCCCATGATTTATTTGCAAGCCCAGCTCATGCAGAGTGTTTGTTGGTTTTTGACTTTGAAGTGAAAAAGCTTAGTTTCGAGTGTTTTTGAGTTTGAAGAGAAGTTGATCCATTTGCTTTGTTCAGATCGGTCATCTTCTTGTTTACAGGAGGTAAGTGAAGTTTGACAGAGGTTTTCTGAAGGTTTGGGTAGAGATGCATGCTTAGGTGACAAAGGGTGTTTTTGATGGTTTAGCTTGTAAGCATGATTATGTGTTCTGTTTGATGTGTTTGTTGGGGTTTTTAGGTAGTTTTGGACCCCTTTGTACATATACATGAGTATATGTGTGTTGAGGAGTGGAAGTTTGCATGTTTTGCGAGATTGAAGGGATGGAGGAGCTTGTTTGCCGTCGGGGCTGAGTTCTGGATGAACTCAGGTTCGGCAGCCGAAGGTTCATTCGACCGCCGAACCTCTTGCATGGTAGCTTAGGCTGCCACAGCTTGCTCCCGCGAGTTTTGCATGTTCGGCTCTGTTTAGGGGATTCGGCCGTCGAAGGTGCCGCCGAAGGTTAGAGACTTTCGTCTCTGGAGTGCCTTTTGGCCCCCGAAACTTGCCCCCGAAAGGGTTCGGCCGCCGAAGCTTGAGATTCGGCCGCCGAAGGTGCTTGAGGTTCGTCTCTGGAGGGGACTTTCGGCCGCCGAACCTGCCGCCGAAAGTGTCCTGTCCAGCTTTCTTTTGCATGCTTTGCATGGATAGTTGAGTGAGTTTAAGGGGATTCTTGGGGAGGTTAAGAGAGTTATTCATAAGTTTGTTTGGTCCCTCATTTGAGTCCATCTGTATAGGTACAGACCAGAGGAACCAGAGAGAGCAGCAGTGAGTACTGCTCCAGAGTTTCAGAGCCTGCAGAGTCAGTCAGTCCAGATAGCCAGAGGTGAGTGGAACTAAACTGAACTTTTTACTTGCACAATGGAATGTTTTAGCATATCTCATGCATCATGATTATGCCATAGGTTGATTGCATTAGTATCCACGAATATGTTACATTGCATTGTTATTTGATGATGTGAGTGAATGCTGAATGATCCAATAGTCTCAGACAGGAAGTCCAGGAGCCTTTGACTACGCCCTGGCAGGTATAGCAAAGTCCAGGAGCCTTTGACTACGCCCTGGCAGGTATAGCAAAGTCTAGGAGCCTATGACTACGCCTTGGCAATGGTAAGTACAGAGGTGTTATATACACATATACATATATGACAGGAAGACCAAGTGCTCGATTCTACGCCCTGGCACAGAGTTACTGGGACTATGTGGTGACAGGTTTACTCTTGATGTGGCTTGTCTGTGCTATGGTGCATTCCATGAGATCATATTTGACTGAGATGTTTACTGTTCTACTCACTGGGCTATAGAGCTCATCCCACTCCCTTAACCCCAGTTTTACAGGTTCAGTGTACAGTGTACAGGGACAGTTCAGCAGAGTACAGGAAGAGTAAAGAGATTTGTAATAGCTTAGAGTGGACATGTCATATTCAAGAGATGTAATAGTTGTGTATACAGTTATACATGTGCTTGCCCTAGTAATGTATGTTTTGTACATGATCTGTATATGTATATATGTTTTCCTGTATGTGAAAATCAGGCTTAACAGGTATGAGTTAACCCATCTAGAGCAAGCTCTAGTCAGGGATACAGAGTACAGAGTACATGAGTACAGAGTACAGCGATAGTGCATGCATAGGTTAAGCCTTGGTTCAGAAAAGAGTTTTTATTTTCACAGAAAATGTATGATCATGTATGAGGTTTACAGGTACACAGAGAGTATAGCAGGCTTGCTACGGGTTCTGGCGGCCTTAAGCCGACCTGAATCCTAGCGCCGGTGACGGTCCATTTTGGGGTCGTTACACCAATGGGGTATCATAACATACATGAATTAAGCTTGGTTGAACATAAACATCATAAAACATTCTATAGATCATGTATCAAAAGGGATTACTATACAAACTTGGTCAAGCACAATTTCTAAACCTCAATACATCATCATAACTGTATAAGACATTACATTACAATTTAATCATGTCCACTGCTAGCTATTACATAACCATGACTTTACTCTATCCGACCTCCTGCTCTATCCTGTACCTGCAAGCCTGGGGGTTAAAGGGAGAGGGGTGAGCTAAAAAGCCCAGTGAGTAGAACCATAAAAACATATTAACAAACATGCTCCAATGAAATGCATCATAACACAGACAATTCACATAAGGGTTGGGTGAACTTGTCACCAAATAGTCCCAGCATCATTTGTGCCAGGCCGTAGCATGGGGTCTTGGTCTTCCTGTCATATCATACATTACTTACCATTGCCCCAGGGCCTCCTCTGGGCTCCTGGTCTTCGAGTCCCATATCCGTACCAGGCCGTAGAATGGGGTCCTGGTCTTTCATTTCCGTGCCAGGCCGTAGAATGGGGTCCTGGTCTTCCCTCAGGGACTAATTGGGTCATCCAACATTCACCCACATCAACAATAAAGAATGCAATGCAACATATTCGTGAAATCTAATGCAATCATCCTATTGCATACTCATGATGCATGAAACATGATAAACATTTAATTTCTCAATTTAAAAGATTAAGTTTAGTTCCACTCACCTCTGGCTGACTCTGACAACACCGAAGCAGCTGAACTCACTGCTGGGGTCCTCGGTTCCTTGGGTCCGAACCTACACAGGTGGACTCCAATGAGGGACCAAACATACTAGAACATGACTCTAAAATACTCCCCAAAAACCCCCTTAAAACACCTCAAAACATCATGGAAAAACATGCAACGGAGGGCTGCACAGGGCACTTTCGGCGGCACCTTCGGGGGTCGAAAGTCCCTCTAGAGCCGAAAGTCAGGCAGGTTCGGCGGCACCTTCGGCGGCCGAAAGTGCCCTCCAGAGACGAAAGTCTCTTTTCGGGGGCAGGCTTCGGCAGCCGAAAGGCTTGCCTCCCAGCCATGTTCAGCGGCCGAAAGTCCTTCGGCTGCCGAACCTGGTTTCTGCCAAAGGGCAGAAACTTCAGCTCCTCATGCACAAATGCCTCCCAAACCTTCCAAACTTGCATTTTTCCTATTCTACAACATGCATACTCAAGCATACAAGTTCCTAGGGGCTTCAACTAACTTAAACCCCAATCTACAACACATCAAACATCCACAATGTTCACAAACACAACATATACCCATAAACATAACAATAACCTAACATGCATTTCTACCCCATAGATCTACTTAAAACTTACTTAAAACATGCAATGAGCTTAAGATCGGCTCTTACCTCTTGAAGATCGAGAGGGAGACGACCTAAACTCGGAGATGGGAGGGGTTGAATTTCTTTGAACCTCAAAGCTCCAAAACTTGCTCAAATGCTCAAAAACTTCAAAACAAAGTGAAAACTCATGAAAATCTTGGAAGATCTGAAGGAAGAAACTCAAGATTGGTGAGGGATGGCGGAGGGCTCACCTTGGCCGAAAATGGGGAGAAAGCTCGCCCATTTCGGCTAAGGGACCCCTTTATAGTGGCTGGCCAGGCCACATTCGGGAGTTGAACGTGCCTCCGCATGCATGCCATGTTCGGCGGCCGAACATAAGGTTCGGCGGCCGAACCTGGACTTTCCTCACTTATGCCTTCGGGGGCCTAAAGCACTCCCGAAGTACATTTATGTTCGGCGACCGAACTTGGGGTTCGGCGGCCGAACCTGAGTTTTCCTCCAAGGCTATTTTCATGCAAAAACTCATTTTCTTTCATGCTTAAAACATAAAACACATTAAAACATTTTATGAAAACATGGTTTTACCCTTCTAGAGGTCTCCGACACCCGAGATTCCATTGGACGGTAGGAATTTCGATACCGGAGTCTAGCCGGGTATTACATTCTCCCCCCCTTAAGAACATTCGTCCCCGAATGTTCCTCAACTAGCACATGCAAGGCATATAACATATCATACACATAAAACACATGAAACATATAAGAAACTAACTTTAGAAAAGATAAGGGTATTGCTGGAGCATGGACTCCCGTGTCTCCTAGGTGCATTCTTCCAAATTGTGGTGGTTCCAAAGGACTTTCACCATCGGGATTTCCTTGTTCCTCAACTTCCTGATTTGAGTGTCCAGAATACGTACTGGCTATTCAACATAGGTGAGATCCTCTTGGATCTCCACATCAGGCTCACTAAGAACCTTGCCCGGATCTGACACGAACTTCCTCAACATAGAAACATGGAAAACCGGATGGATTCTTTCCATTGAAGCAGGTAAATCCAGCTTGTACAATACATTCCCAATCTTTTGCAAGACTTCAAAGGGTCCGATGTACCGTGGAGCCAGCTTACCTTTCTTCCCGAACCGAACCACTCCTTTCATAGGAGACACCTTGAGCAATACCAGATCCCCCTCCTGAAACTCTACTTGCCTTCTGCGGATGTCTGCATAACTCTTCTGTCTACTTGCAGCAGTCTTGATTCTTTCTCTGATTAAGGGTACCACCCTGCTGGTGATTTCTACTAGCTCAGGCCCTGCCAAGGCCTTTTCTCCAACTTCTTCCCAGCAAACAGGTGATCTGCACTTCCTCCCATACAAAGCTTCATATGGAGCCATCCCGATGCTAGCATGATGGCTGTTATTGTAGGCAAACTCCACCAAAGGCAGATGCTGCCTCCAAGAATCTCCAAAGTCCAGCACACACATTCTAAGCATGTCCTCTATTGTCTGGATGGTCCTCTCCGACTGTCCGTCCGTCTGTGGATGGAAAGCAGTGCTAAAATCCAACCTGGTACCCATGGCATCCTGCAGACTCCGCCAAAACCTGGAGGTGAACTGGGGTCCTCTATCGGACACTATAGAAACAGGAACCCCATGCAGCCTGACAATCTCATCAACATACACCTGTGCCAATTTGTTCACATAATAGTCACTCCTGACAGGGATGAAGTGAGCAGATTTGGTGAGTCTGTCCACAATCACCCATATGGAGTCCAATCTGTTGGACGTCGCCGGTAACCCCACTACGAAGTCCATAGCTATATTCTCCCATTTCCACTCTGGAATAGGTAGCAGGTTAAGCATTCCAGCCGGCTTCTGATGTTCCAGCTTCACCCTCTGACACACTTCGCAGGCTGACACAAACTGTGCCACTTCTCTCTTCATAGCTGGCCACCAATAAACCTTCTTCAGATCTTGATACATCTTGGTGGCTCCGGGGTGAATGTTGTATCTTGCATTATGAGCCTCTCTCATAATGTCTCCTTTTAGCCCTACGTCATATGGTACACACAATCGACTCCCATAGCGGAGGATCCCCTTATTGTCGAATCTGAACTCACTGTCTTTGCCTGACTGAACAGTCTTGGCAATCTTCACTAACTCTGGGTCCTCATGCTGTTTCTGAGCCACCTGCTCCAGAAACACGGGTGCCACTCTCATTTGAGCAACTAAAGCACCTGTACCAGACAACTCCAACTGTAGACCTTCATCAATGAGCTTGTAAAACTCCTTCACCACTGGTCTCCTCTCCGCCGTGATGTGGGATAAACTACCTAGTGACTTCTGGCTTAGGGCGTCTGCCACAACATTCGCCTTACCCGGATGGTATTGAATCTTGCAATCATAATCACTCAGCAGTTCTACCCATCTTCTCTGTCTCAAGTTTAAATCTCTTTGACTCAGGATGTACTGTAGGCTTTTATGATCTGTGAAGATCTCACATTTAACACCGTAAAGGTAATGCCTCCACATCTTGAGTGCAAAGATAACGGCTGCCATTTCCAGGTCATGTGTGGGGTAATTCAACTCATGCTTCTTTAGCTGCCTAGAAGCATAAGCAATCACCCTTTCATTCTGCATTAGCACACAACCCAGACCCACTCGGGATGCATCACAGAACACTGTGAAGTCCTCATTGCTAGCTGGCAGAGCTAACACTGGTGCTGACGTTAACCTCTTCTTAAGCTCTTCAAAACTCTCTTCGCACTGGTCGATCCACACAAACTTCTGATTCTTCCTGGTTAGTCTCGTCAGAGGAGCTGCAATTTTTGAGAAGTCCTGAACGAACCTCCTGTAGTAACCTGCCAAACCCAAGAAACTCCTGATCTCTGTCACTGAAGTGGGTCTAGGCCGGTTAGCCACAGCTTCTACCTTCTTGGGGTCCACCTCTATTCCATTTTTCGACACCACATGCCCCAAGAATGAAATGCTCCTCAGCCAGAACTCATACTTGGAGAACTTGGCATACAAGCCATGTTCCCTCAAGGTCTGCAGAACCAACCTCAGATGATGGGCATGCTCCTCTGCATTCCTGGAATACACTAAGATATTATCTATGAAGACAATAACAAAGTGATCTAAGTATTGGCTAAACACTCTATTCATGAAATCCATGAATGCTGCAGGGGCGTTGGTTAATCCGAACGGCATCACAAGGAACTCAAAATGCCCATATCTGGTCCTGAAAGCTGTCTTTGGCACATCCTCCTCTCTGATCCTCAGCTGATGATACCCGGACCTCAGATCTATTTTAGAGAAACAACCCGCTCCTGCTAGCTGGTCGAATAGATCATCGATCCTTGGCAAAGGGTACCTGTTCTTGGTAGTGACTTTGTTCAACTGCCTGTAATCGATACAAAGTATGAGGGATTCATCCTTCTTTCTCACAAACAAAACTGGAGCACCCCAGGGTGAGGTACTCGGTCGGATGAAGCCCTTGTCTACCAGCTCCTGCAACTGCTCCTTCAACTCTTTCAATTCTGCTGGCGCCATCCTATAAGGAGGGATAGAGATCGGTCGGGTTCCAGGCATCAGTTCTATCTCGAACTCTATCTCCCTAGCAGGTGGTAAACCTAGTAGCTCGTCTGGGAACACATCCAAAAACTCTCTGACCACCGGCACCGAGGCGGGCTCTCTAACCTGACTGCTAAGCTCTCTCACATGAGCCAAATACCCCTGACATCCCCTCCTAAGCAACTTGCGAGCCTGAAAAGCTGATATCAGACCTCTAGGTGTACCCCTCCTGTCTCCTCTGAAGACGACCTCTAACCCATCCTGACTTCTGAACCTGACTACCTTGTCCCTGCAGTCCAAGGTAGCACCATGGGTAGATAACCAGTCCATCCCTAGAATGACGTCAAAATCTGTCAAATCTAGAACCACTAGGTCGGCGGATAAGCATCTTCCCTCAACAAACACAGGACTACACTGGCAGACTGACTCTGCCACTGATGGATCACACTTGGGTCCACTGACCCAGAGAGGACACTCTAACCCAGAGATCATTAGACCCAACCTCTCCACGGCTCTCGGAGCAATAAAAGAATGAGATGCACCAGGGTCCATCAAGGCATACACATCTTAACAACCAATGACTAAGTTACCTACCACCACGGTGTTAGATGCATCTGCCTCCTGCTGTGTCATTGTGAAGATCCGTGCTGGAGCTGATGGACCTTCTCCTCTGAAACCCGCTGAAGAAGAGGCTGCCCCTCTCCCTCTGCCTCTGCCACTGGCCTAAGTCGTGGCTGGAGCTGCTGGCTGCGCTACACTACCTGAAGCTGTCTGCTGGGACTGTGCCATCGAGACTGCTTTTGGACATTTTCGAGCCATATGCCCCTCCTAACCACATCTGAAACAAGCTGTCGTCCCAAACCGACATACTCCCTTGTGTGGCTTACCACACCTTGCACAAACTGCATTATCCGCACCAGAGCTTGAGCCACTCCCAAATCCCATACTGGACTTGACTTTGCTCCAGAACTTATTCTTCTTAGTCTTGGCTTTGCCCCATCTCTTGCTGCCTGAAGCTGCTGCACTCAGGGTAGAGGGATCTAACCTTCCCCCATCCGGGGTTTTAGGACCAGAAGACTGTGCCACTGACTGCTTAACTGTCCCCTGAATGATGGCACTGGCCTCCATTTTCCTGGCCATATCTACTATGGCATGGAAGCTCTCCCTGTCCACTGACTGAATCAAGGAGGAATACCTGGAATGAAGTTTCATGACATACCTCCTTGACTTCTTTGAATCTGTATCCAGACTCTGCCCAGCAAAAGGCAACAGCTCCAAGAATCTGTCGGTGTACTCCTTTACACTCATTTCATCTGTCTGCCTCAACTGCTCAAACTCTACCATCTTCAATTCTCTTGAACTGTCAGGGAAAGCCCATCCTGCAAACTCGTTTGCAAACTCCTCCCATGATAAGCTTTCCACCCTCGAGCTCACATAATTCTTAAACCACTCTCGGGCTTTCTTGCATTTTAATGTGAACCCAGCCATCTGGATGGCTCTACTGTCATCCGCCCCTAACTCTTCTGTAATTGTCTTGACCCTCTCAAGATACACAAACGGGTCATCACTTGATTCAAACTGGGGAGCACCCAGCTTCATATATTCAGTCATCTTGACCTTGCTCCCACCAGATGAGCTAGGCCTAGGTAATTGAGTTTCTGGAACTGGGGTTTCTGCTGATGGTGGAGGAGGTGCAACATTTTCTGTGGTAGGGTTTGCTGGATTTGGATAGTAGGGTGGGGGTGGATACATCGGGTACTGTGAGTATGGTGGGTAGTAAGGTGGGTAGGGCATGTGTGTGGGATAAGGGGTAAAGCTAGGGTAATCCGATGTACCTCCCATCGAATACCCGGGATATTGTGAGAAGTGTGGGTAGTGGGGTGGCTGAACAAATCCCGAGGCCTGAGTACCTCCTTGGGACTCTCCCATACCTTCTTCTGACATGCTAACTCCCAGACTGCCATCCCTCCTCTGCTCTACATCCATATCATCCCCCATGTCCTCTGACATTCCTCCCTAAACTATTCCCCTCACTGATCTGCTTCTACCCAGATCTAGAGACCTTCTAGGGTCTCTTGCTGCTCTTTCTCTGCTAGACCTACTAGACATTGCCCTAGGCAATGCAGGAGGACGGGCGCTCGTGCCCTCATCCTCAGGTGGCACTCCAGTCAATCGTGCAGATCGACGAGTTCCTCTCATCCTATTTTCTGAAAAACAGCACATAACAAACAAACATTAGCACCATATGGTTCATGTGGGAACACATGAACCCGCATCACATACATCACATATCATAGCATATCATTAATGCACATGCATATTATCATGGCATTTCACATCAACAGGACTCCACATCCTATCCTAGTGGACATGATCTTTCCTATTGTGCTTGACCTTTTATAACATCTATGAGCCCGACACTCTAGGTCCAACCATATGAACCTAGGGCTCTGATACCACTCTGTAACGATCCGAAAATCGGACCGCTACCGGCGCTAAGATCCAGATCGGCTTAAGATCGCCGGGACCCGTAGCAAGCCTGACATATAACCTGTGAACCTGTCAAATCTCATACATGATCATACATACTCATAAACCTGTAAACTTTTCCTTTCCATAAACCAAGCTCAACTTGTGCATACTCATAACATAACATAAACCACACACTGGAGCCCTCATCAAATGCTCCAATGGGGTATCATAACATACATGAATTAAGCTTGGTTGAACATAAACATCATAAAACATTCTATAGATCATGTATCAAAAGGGATTACTATACAAACTCGGTCAAGCACAATTTCTAAACCTCAATACATCATCATAACTGTATAAGACATTACATTACAATTTAATCATGTCCACTGCTAGCTATTACATAACCATGACTTTACTCTATCCGACCTCTTGCTCTATCATGTACCTGCAAGCCTGGGGGTTAAAGGGAGAGGGGTGAGCTAAAGAGCCCAGTGAGTAGAACCATAAAAACATATTAACAAACATGCTCCAATGAAATGCATCATAACACAGACAATTCACATAAGGGTTGGGTGAACTTGTCACCAAATAGTCCCAGCATCATTTGTGCCAGGCCATAGCATGGGGTCCTGGTCTTCCTGTCATATCATACATTACTTACCATTGCCCCAGGGCCTCCTCTGGGCTCCTGGTCTTCGAGTTCCATATCCGTGCCAGGCTGTAGAATGGGGTCCTGGTCTTTCATTTCTGTGCCAGGCCGTAGAATGGGGTCCTGGTCTTACCTTAGGGACTAATTGGGTCATCCAACATTCACCCACATCAATAATAAAGAATGCAATACAACATATTCGTGAAATCTAATGCAATCATCCTATTGCATACTCATGATGCATGAAACATGATAAACATTTAATTTCTCAATTTAAAAGATTAAATTTAGTTCCACTCACCTCTGGCTGACTCTGACAACACCGAAGCAGCTGAACTCACTGCTGTGGTCCTCGGTTCCTTGGGTCTGAACCTACACAGGTGGACTCCAATGAGGGACCAAACATACTAGAACATGACTCTAAAATACTCCCCAAAAACCCCCTTAAAACACCTCAAAACATCATGGAAAAACATGCAAATGAGGGCTGCACAGGGCACTTTCGGCGGCACCTTCGGCGGCCGAAAGTGCCCTCCAGAGACGAAAGTCTCTTTTCGGGGGCAGGCTTCGGCAGCCGAAAGGCTTGCCTCCCAGCCATGTTCGGCGGCCGAAAGTCCTTCGGCTGCCGAACTTGGTTTCTGCCAAAGGGCAGAAACTTCAGCTCCTCATGCACAAATGCCTCCCAAACCTTCCAAACTTGCATTTTTCCTATTCTACAACATGCATACTCAAGCATACAAGTTCCTAGGGGCTTCAACTAACTTAAACCCCAATCTACAACACATCAAACATCCACATTGTTCATAAACACAACATATACTCATAAACATAACAATAACCTAACATGCATTTCTACCCCATAGATCTACTTAAAACTTACTTAAAACATGCAATGAGCTTAAGATCGGCTCTTACCTCTTGAAGATCGAGAGAGAGACGACCTAAACTCGGAGATGGGAGGGGTTGAGTTTCTTTGAACCTCAAAGCTCCAAAACTTGCTCAAATGCTCAAAAACTTCAAAACAAAGTGAAAACTCATGAAAATCTTGGAAGATCTGAAGGAAGAAACTCAAGATTGGTGAGGGATGGCAGAGGGCTCACCTTGGCCGAAAATGGGGAGAAAGCTCGCCCATTTCGGCTAAGGGACCCCTTTATAGTGGCTGGCTAGGCCACATTCGGGAGTCGAACGTGCCTCCGCATGCATGCCATGTTCGGCGGCCGAACCTGGACTTTCCTCACTTATGCCTTCGGGGGCCTAAAGCACTCCCGAAGTGCATGTATGTTCGGCGGCTGAACCTGAGTTTTCCTCCAAGGCTATTTTCATGCAAAAACTCATTTTCTTTCATGCTTAAAACATAAAACACATTAAAGCGTTTTATGAAAACATGGTTTTACCCTTCTAGAGGTCTCCGACACCCGAGATTCTACCGGACGGTAGGAATTCCGATACCGGAGTCTAGCCGGGTATTACAGTTGGAATGTTATGTTATGTTATGCTATGTTAAGAGAAAGACCAGTGAGGCCCATGCTACGCCCCTGCCACGATTGGAATGTGTAGAGGGCTATTGGTGACAAGTTCATCCTTGATGTGATTTTTCTGTGATGTGATGCATTCCATGATAGCATATGTTTTACATGTTTTTACTATTCTGCTCACTGGGCTCTTGTAGCTCACCCCATTCCCTTAACCCCAGGTTTGCAGGTACGGGATAGACTAGAAGGTCAACCAGAGTAAAGTCATGTTTTTATATAATAGCTAGATGTGGACATGAAAATAATGTAATGTAAAGCTTTGAGCTGTTATGTAATGTAATGAATTGTATTGAGGATAGAATTATGCTTGGCCCTAGTGTATGTTAATCCCTTTTTGATACATGATCTTTTTAATGAAAGATTTTAATGATGTTTATGTAAACCAAGCTTAATGTATGTTATGTTATCCCATTGGAGCATTTGATGAGGGCTCCAGTGCGGGGTTTTATGATTATAAGTTGTGCATGCACAGGTTAAGCTTGGTGAATGAAAGGAGAAAAAGTTTACAGTTTTTTATGTTTATGTTTGATCATGTATGGGATTTAACAGGTATACAGGATGTATGTTAGGCTTGTTACGGGTCCCGGCGGCCTTAAGCCGATCTGGATCCTAGCGCCGGTAGCGGTCCGGTTTCCGGATTGTTACAGATTGGTATCAGAGCCCTAGGTTCATATGGTCGGACCTATAGTGTGTTGGGCTTATAGAGGTTATAGAAGGGCAAGCACAATAGGAAAATCATGTCCACTAGGATAGGATGTAGAGTCCTGTCTTGAATAATGATGTGAAATGCCATGATTTTATGCATGTGCATTGATGATATGCTATGTATGTGATGTATATGATACGGGTTCATGTGTTTCCACATGAACCATTTGATGCTAATGTTTTATGTGATGTGTGCTGTTTTTCAGTAAACAGGATGAGAGGAACTCGTCGATCTGCACGATTGACTAGAGTCCCACCGGAAAGTGAGGGCACGGATGCCCATCCTCCTGCATTGCCTAGGGCAATGTCCTGCAGGTCTAGCAGGGAGAGAGCATCAAGGGACCCTAGAAGGTCTTTTGACGTGAGCAGAAGAGGAACAGTGCAAGGTGGAGTGTCAGAAGATGTGGGGGATGATATGGATATGGATCAGAGGAGGGATGGCAGTCTTGGTGTGAGCATGTCGGAAGAGGGCATGGGTGAGTCTCAGGGAGGCACTCATGCCTCGGGGTTTGTTCAACCACCCCAGTACCCACCCTTTTCACAAAATCCCGAGTATTCGATGGGAGGTACATCAGATTACCCCAGTTTTCACCCTTATCCTTCTCACATGCCATACCCACCTTTCTACCCACCATACCTACAGTACCCTATGTATCCACCCCCATCCTTTTATCCAGGTACAACAAACCCTAATCCAGGGGATGTTGCACCTCCTCCACCACCAACAGAACCTATGGTCCCAGAAACCCAAGCACCTAAACCTAGCTCATCTGGAGGGAGCAAGGTCAAGATGACCGACTACTTGAAATTGGATGCTCCTAAGTATGAAACAGGTGATGACCCGTTTGAGTACCTCAGGACGGTCAAGATGATTATAGATGAGTTAGGAGCAGATGACAGTAGAGCCATTCAGATGGCTGGGTTCACACTAAAATGTAAAAAGGCCCGAGAGTGGTTTAAAAACTATGTGAACCCGAGGTTGGATAGCCTATCATGGGAGGAGTTTGCAAATGAGTTTGCAGGATGGGCTTTCCCTGATAGTTCAAGGGAATTGAAGATGATTGAGTTCGAACAGCTAAGGCAGACGGAGGAGATGAGTGTAGATGAGTACACAAATAGGTTCTTGGAGCTGTTGCCGTTTGCCGGACAAAATCTTGACACAGATCAGAAGAAGGCTAGGAGGTGTATCATGAGGCTTCATTCCAGGTATTCCTCCTTGATCCAGTCAGCCGAAAGGGAGAGCTTCCATGCCATAGTGGATATGGCCCGAAGAATGGAGGCTAGTGCAATAATCGAAGGAAAAGTTAAACAGTTAGTGGCACAGCCTTCTGGTTCCAAGACCCCAGGTGGGGGAAAGTTAGACCCTTCTTCTTTGAGTTCAGCAGCTTCAGGCACTAAGAGGTGGGGCAACACTAGTAAAAAGTCAAAGAAGAATAAATTCTAGAATAAGATCAAGTCAGGTCTGGGATTAGGAAGTGGCTCGAGCTCAGGTGCAGACAATGCAGTTTGTATGAAGTGTGGGAAGCCGCACAAGGGAGTATGTCGGTTTGGGACGACAGCCTGCTTCAGATGTGGGCAGGAGGGACACATGGCATGGGAGTGTCCTAGAGCAGCTTTTGTGGCACAGTCCCAGTAGACAACTTCTGGTAGTGTGGCTCAGCCAGTAGCTCCAGCCGCGACGCAGGCCAGTGGCAGAGGCAGAGGGAGAGGGGCAGCCTCTTCTTCAGCGGGTTTCAGGGGTAAAGGTCCATCAGCTCCAGTACGGATCTTCACCATGACACAGCAGGAGGCAAATGCATCAAACACCGTGGTGTCAGGTAATCTCATAATTGGTTGTTTAGATGTTTATGCCTTAATGGACCCTGGTGCATCTATCAAATCAATCTCAAAACCCCCTTTTTTTACTTTATTGCACTTTATTTTTGTTATGCTTTCAGTTACTTGCTTTCAGTTGTGCCTTCAGTTGATTCTCTTGATCTTGTTTGGGAAAAATAGATAAGTATTCAATTCTCTGTGGATTCGATCCTTTACCACTATCTGCAGTTTTAAAATTGTTTGATAACCGTAGAGGTTATTTTTGACCGGCTTCGACAACCGCGAGTCAGGCTTCTACACAATCTCCCATTTGACCGCCCAAGCTCCAAGGCTCTCCATCGCCATTCTCTTCTTCTCTTCTTCTCTTCTTCTTTTCTTTTATTTTCTGTTTTGGTTCAGCCATGAGTGGCTGAAACCTTTTATTCTAGTTGAAGATTAGGTGATACTTTAGTTGTTTTATGGATTGTGAGATCTGAGCATACATTGTTATCTTTTGGTTATTCAATATTTGTGCAATTTCATGCTTGATTCCATTATTGCTTTGTTATTATGATCAATGTGGCCACTTGATTCTTGATTGCAAGGTAATATATTGTTAGTTTGAATAATTTTGAGTCAGTAATTGCTTGGATTGTTCAAACACAAGAACACTTGGTGTAAAAACTAAGAAAGTTGCATAATCTAGCAATATCACCATGTGTTTGGGTAGCTAGAATTAGATCTCTCTATTTCTTAATGCAATTGACAGTTGTTTTGATGCCTAAGGCCCAAGGACGTTCCTTGACAACTTGTTGATTAGTGATTGGTTAGAGGACGTTCCCTAATTAATTTATGCTTAAGGAGAGACATGGTGGTGAGAAACGTTTTCCATCTCCATAACTAATTTATTGAATCAAACAAAGGAACCTAAGTGTCAATGATCAATCCCAACAATTGAAGTGGATCCAATTCTTCAATTAGATCTTTTTTATTATTGATTTCTCTTTATTTTTATTATTCGCTTTCTTTTATTGCTTTCAGCATTAGATCAATTCAATCAATCTCAAAACCCCCCTTTTTACTTTACTTGCACTTTATTTTTATTTTGCTTTCAGTTACTTTGCTTTCAGTTTACTTTCAGTGTGTTTTCTTGGTCTTGATAAGGAAGATAGGTAAGTTCTCAATTCCCTGTGGATTCGATTCTTTCACCACTATCTGCAGTAGTAGTATTGTTGATAACTGAAAAGGTTATTTTTGACCGGTTTCGACAACCGCGAGTCATGTACCTACAGTGAAATATTGGACAGCTCTAAAACAAATTCTATATTATTTAAAGAGACCCTTAAACTCAGTATACTTTACAATAATTATGGGCATACTGCAGTTGAGTGCTTTTCGGATATTGATTGGACATGATTCAAAAGTGATAGAAAATTCAGTACAAGCTATTGTGTGTTTATTGGAGGAAACTTAATGCTTTAAAAAAGTAAAAAGCAGAATATGGTATATAGATCAAGGACTGAATCAGAATACAAGGCCATGACTAATCCACTTGTGAGATTATGCGGATAAATCTTCTGCTAAAAGAAGTTGGTGTGAATGTTGCGGCACTCACAATACTTTGATGTGATAATCAGATTGCTTTTTATATTGCCTCCAATCCAGTATACGATGAACAAATTTAAAATATTGAAGTTGATTATCATTTTATATATGAGAGGATTCAAAAAATTTAAATTTTATCAGTCATATGAAGACAAGAGAGTAACTGGGTAATTTATTTACCAATACATTAAATGAATATAGAATAAAATATTTTTATAATAAGTTGAGAATGATAAATATTTATACTCCAGTTTCAAGAGAGTGTTATGGTGTGAATATAATCTATATATAATTAGAATAGATTGCAAAATTATAAAGTCAATTGATACTAATTGATAAATAGAAGATTTTTAAGAAAATGATTCGTTGTCTTAATAAGATTTTATAATCTGTATGTAAACATATTAAATAATTTATTTTGTATAAATTTAGTTTGTTACATTTACATAAATTCTACAATTAATTTAATTAATAAAATTTAAATAATTAAATTATTTATTTTTAATAAAATTATTTTTTTATTAATTTAATTTATATAAATTTTTAACTAAAATTATCCAATCAAACAATCTATTAGATAATATAACATAAGCTATTGGCAAAAGAATCAAATCCATAAGATTCTTAAGGGATGGACTTGAGAAGGGAAGGCCGGCCCAACGCCCATAGCCCTCAGAAGTTGAAAATTAGGTAGGATGAAATGGGCTTACGCATGAACCTCACCTTGACCTTCCCTCTGGCAGCTACCTACCACCTACCTTTAGTAAACGATTTTCAATCTCTATCTTGGAGAAAGGAAAAAAAGGTTCAATTTTTTAATGCCACACCAACAACCACACTGCGGTAGATGACATAACCTGCATTTCCATTTCTGTTCACAACTTTATCTTTTGATCCGGATATTTATTGCCAGGATCCAAAATTCATAACGAATTTGAAGACGCCCAGAAATGTTCCTGAAATCAATTGTCTGATATACAAAGTCGAAAGTCTTTTTGGTGTTATCTCATCTCTTTATGGAGTCCAAGACTGAAAGGTTAGACGCTCCGCTGCATGCGATTGGCTTCGAAATTGAAGAATTGTCCCCCCATAAGGTCACTGGTCGCCTCCTTGTCACCCACAAGTGCGTTCAGGTCTCTCTCTCTCTCTCTCTCTTCTCTTCCCTCATCTCACTCTCTGGTATTTAGCAAATTTTGTAGCTAATTATGAACTAATGAATGAAAGGTCAGCCATTCAAGGTGTTGCACGGCGGAGTATCGGCTCTGATATCGGAGGCTTTGGCCAGCATGGGGGCCCACATGGCATCCGGATTTCGAAGGGTAGCTGGGATTCACCTTAGCATCAGTCACCTGAAGCGCGCTGAGCTTGGCGACCTTATCCTCGCCGAAGCTGCTCCTCTCAATCTTGGCAAAACCATTCAGGTAACTTGCAAATTTTATTCTCATTAAATTGACATTATTATTATTTCTTTTACCATACTTATTTTCCATTCAAAGCCCTTGGCAAATTACCGTTATTTTCACTTGCGTTGTATAACAAATCAGAACTGGTTAAATATGCTGGCTTGTTTAACTATTTAATTTATAATTATATGCCATTAATCATCTAAATCCACAGATCGTAGCATGCCCAATCATCAATCCTCATCTGCCTAAGTACCTTACGCTTTAAATTGCAATTTATCCCTTATCAATCATAGCAACTGACGAACCATGATTCCATTAAATTCCATGACTAGATGTTTAATGTATTATTTATCATCCTCCACCAGGGAGGCATTGTATCATCTGCTGGAACTTTGCTTACCGATTCTTATTTTTGACTTTCTTAAGCTCATGTGACCGACAAGGTTTTAACTTGTTTTATATTGTAAACAGGTATGGGAGGTGCAACTCTGGAAGGTTGATCCTTCAAACACTGAGAGCAAATCTTTAGTTTCATCATCCAGAGTCACTCTTCTATGCAATATGCCTGTTCCCGAGAATGCAAAAGGGGCTGCAGACAACCTCAAGAAGTATGCAAAACTATGAAACTCTTCTACTGTACTACTACTCTTCGCCAATGTAATTAATCAAACTAAACAATATTGTGCAGATGATACATTCCCTATTTATGCCCACGGTCCACACAAAAAAATCTCACCCTTGTCTTGCAAGTGAATCATTACATACCTGGTGTTTGTCTTCCGACGCTTGGATAAATTTAAATTATAACTTTCAGATAGAGTATATACATTGTCATGTTGATATGATTACGAATCTTCTGCAACACGGTAAACTTTAGAGTTTTGACACTGTTAAATAACACCTGGCTCTTGTAAGCTCATCAAACAGCCGAAGATTGGACAGTGATGAAAAGTAAAATTTTTCTAACTGGTCTAACAAAATCACTATTTGCAAGTGCAGAGACAGTGATAAAAACATATAATGTCCCTGCTAATAGCAAGCTTAGTCGGAGATTTTTCCTCCAACTTTCACTACAAGAGTTTTCCGTTACTGGTCCAAGAAAGTGTTAGTATCGGATTTGAGTCAGTTACCAACGGATTTAGTAATTCATTATTAATTTATAGTGGGTTAACAACGAAATTTAGTAATGGGTTACTGGATAAAAAAAATTTCATAAAAATATTAAAAATTAAATCTGTTACTAATTTAATAAAAAAAATTTAAAATAATAAAAAATTAAAATTTGAGGTCTTTGCTGAATTTTTTTTTTAAGCACACGTTGAGATTTTCGCAGCTTATCATAGAATATGGGGATGGTGGTCCTTTTGGTGCTGTTGTGGTACTTAACGATGAGGTGATTGTCAATCCTCACAACTTGGTTTTGAGGAATACAGATCCTACTGCCCATGCAGAGGTTATTGCAATAAGGAAGGTTAGGTTGATAAACTAAAAACGATGATCCTTCTATATCTCTTTGATTTATATTATCGATATTGCATCTCTACGGGAATGGTCGATGAAGAAGAAGGAGAGACATAAGCCCTTAAACCCCGTCCCACCACGACCCCTTCTCTTTTTCCTTCTGGATAAAGAGACGAATCAAAACCGGAAGCAACTTATTTTCTGGTTCAAACATCTACAACCTTTTGCCTTAGAAAAAGGCAAAACGCATCCATAAATCCATATATGCATCATAATCTTTAGAAACATAGAGAATAGGAGCCAAGGAAAAAAATCAAGTAGTCAACTAGGCAGCTTTTGCAAAGCCTACCCGAAGATTACCAAAGTCGAACACAGTGTGATATGCTCCCAAGAAGACATCTCCAAGGATCCTGCAACCAATATGGATATAGAACTTCTTCCAAATGCACACTGCGTAAATCACAATCAAAGTCATACATAATTAAGCCAAGACATACCAAAGGGGACCTTGTGGGGGAGGCACATCCAATGCAGTAAATCCACTCAGGCAGATTGTAGCATACTTCTGCTCCACTCTAACAACATACTGAACAAACAGAGTTTTACTTTCATCAGGGAGAAAAAAAAAATCTGTAAGGAAAGCTGACATAAATAGAAAGCAAGAATTTTCAGGATATGAGCATCAAAGTTTATCGAACAAGTTAATTTCATTGCTTAAGGTATCTCTACTGTGATGATCAATGTCAAAAGGCAAACTTCCATTGCTAATTTGTTTTCTTTTTCTTACATGAGCATTGCTGCAACCTGTGCAAGCAAGCTCACTATCATGTTGCTTTTGAATTATCAGTGGTGAAAAAAATAAATTAGAACAATGGCAGAACCTGTTCTGGAGAAAGTGGGAAGGATTTATTTGCAATGGTGAATGAAACATGTGGCATGCTTGTGACGGCATTGCAGTCAAGGAATGATTTTCCCGTTGGATCTGGAAGCCTCTCGCACAGCTTTAACAAAAACATAGATTCAAATTTAAAATAATAAAAAAAATCAAGAAATAGTAGAATATTAATCTCACTTTGCCAAATTTATCACTGTTGGTGATATTTCAGGAAAAAAGAGATGGAATATCACTGTATAAAAAGAATTCACCTCATCTACATATTTGAATATTTTTTCTTTTGCTTTCTGTTGTTTAAGCTGTACTTGAATCCAGAAAACAATCATCTCACAGAAAGTACACAGGGCACTCTCATCAACAGTTGATTCATTCCCAACTTTATCGTCTACCAAAGTCTCAAGAATGGTCCTGCAGATTAGGTTGCAATATGTAGTTGAAAAGAAACAAGAGAAAGTTCTTACACTTTTTTTTTTAAAATCTCAACTTGCCTCTACATACCTAGAACCATTATTATATACACAAAGTCCAAAATCTATGCATATGATTTCAGGTCGTAACTGCAAAGATGCGACACTAAATGTAAGAAGCAAGATTAATAGTTAAATTAGGAGAGTTCAAATAAAAATTTTGGAAAAAAAAAATAAAAAAGAAAGAACAAACCCCCGAAATTAATGTTTCCCATATCAAATTGCCATAGTTGGAGACGACACTTTTACATTCTAAGCTCACAATTCCTTGTGCCCCAATGGCATGGTTAATTTGAGTCACAACAGTCTGAAAGTAGGAACTGGTAAGAATAGCTCAACGATAAATCTAGAGGATAAAAAAAAAAACTACAGTAGTTAAGAACAAGCGAATCTTAAGGTAGAAAACAATTACTGTTGGACCGGCAAGAAAGGAGGTTCCTGAGTCCACGATGGCAGCACATCCGTATTCGCACATTCCTGGGAATTTCACGCATTGGTTTAGAGATGGTTAGCCTATCCATATCTAATATGGGATTAATAATTCTAGAAATATTCTACTCAACTAGTTTAAACATTCAGTTCAATATTTTAAAAAGAGAAGTTGCATGGAGAACACCTAAGACGAGAATTAGAATAAATTTCTGCCAATATTAAGTTTGCCTTGAGCACTAAAAATTAACTATTCTTGATGACAAAAGGCATGCGGACCATTGGCAGGCAAAAAAGAATCATAGATTTTATAGACCTTTGTGCATTAATTATTCTATAGAAATTAAGTTTTCGAATACAATTTCATCAATAAAGAACATGAAATTTAAAGATAAACACAAGCTATATCCAACGCACTTTCACAATTTTCTATAACATCACCTGTTGACTTATTATCAATGAATATGTCGCCCACGTCAATCTGGGAAAATGAACATTGTTAACTTGGGATTATAGAAAAATCTGGAAGAAATCAACAAATTTCTACTCCAGCTACCTGCCAGTAACCCCTTTCAGTCACTGGGACATATGTATGGTCTCCCCTGAAATGCCTCCAGTCAAGACCTCCAAATACGATCTCACCGCCTAATTCAGATATTGGATCACGATTTAGCCAAAGAGAGAAAATTTTCTGGCTCACATGACCCTGTTGTACCATATTAAACCTGAACATGGAGCACTAAGAATCAAGAGAGATACTACTAAGAGAAACATCCTTTAAAACTATCTCTTGTTCTTCCACCCTTGATGGAAGATTATACATTCAAATAATCACACCAATATATGGTTCTGCTAGAACTGTACCACACTGGTGTGGCTTGCCCAACCGCAATATCCTGAAACCCAAGTCCAAGTATCCCATCAAACTGTGTACCTAAGAACGCTAAAAATCCTTCTCTTGTAACCTCGACAAACTCCTGAAAATTGGTAAAGTACATAACACCATTGCAGAAAAAATACAAACAAGTCTAAAGCATACATTTTTGAGTGAAAAACTCATGCACCTGATCTATAATGGTACCATCCCCAAGTTTGACATGATCTTGGCCGAAGAAACCAGATATGGATCCAGAACCATAGTGAATTTTGCAAGGTATTCCTATAAATGTAATTCACAAGTGGATTCCAAGTATGTCATCTCTATGATCTAGTACAACAATCAAGATACGTTCAAAAGTAGTTCAGGGGCAAATTACCAATCTTGGTATAAGTTCGGGACATCCTTGCTCTGAACTTGGAATGGAAATAGCAAGTAATCTACAATAGAATGATGTTTACATAATAATAAGCTGCAATCAGAAACATTAGAAAATTTGATAATCAATATTTGTCGACCAATGTAGGGACTCACAGACAAAACGCATTTTGAAGATGGAACCCAGAGATTGGAGCTGCCAGTATCAAAGACGACAGTGAAACTCTGTGGTGGTGATCCAATGCCAACCTCTCCATAATATTGGGTATCAAGATAATTCTTTAGGTATACTAGATCAGCTTTTGGCTTTTCGAAGCTGGCCGTATATCCGATACCCGTATCATAGGAAGTATCAGCTCTAGTGATCTTTGCAGCATTAATGCTGTAAAGGTCTAAACGCCGCTTCTTTAGACCAATTTTCACTAATCCATTAGAAGAAGCTGTAAAAGCCGAGGAACAACCCAACCATGCCCCTAAACAGATCGTAAGTAAAAGAAATCTGAACCAAATTCTCAGAACGGTAATAGTAAGTTGGTTTGACATGATGAAGGAACTTTCTGCTGAAAGTTTATGGCAATTATATAAAATATGGCGCTAATATGCAAATGGCAGGAGAACAACGAGGGCGTACAAGTGAAAAGAAATATTAGGGGACAATTTCACAGATACCACCACTCTCTTACTAAAACTTTCGATTGCATTAGTATATGGTTAATTGAAGATCTTAGAGAAAAGGCGGTTACGATTCCACGGAAAATAGTGGAAAAGCAAACCTGCATAAGAAGTTTCAGACTTCAGGAAGAAAGAATAGGTTGGGAGAATGAAGTTATTGCTGGTATAGAACACAAGACTTTGTCCACAACTCTCGGGACGGCCGTACTACCATGGGTGTCTCACCCTTTGGAGGGTTCATCCGTAAACGAAGCCACCGCGTTATTTCCCCAGCTACAGCCTGTATTTCTGCATCTGCAAAAGGGTATTCATGATCGTGTTATGGCCATGGGATGGGATTAGGATACAAATACCAAGTTGTAGTACTGCGACTTTCTGTTTGTCTTGGTTTTCAACAAAGGGACGAGTTTTAACGATGTTAACGGTTATATACAGCAGGACAGACTCATTCTTTTGTACAGGGAATCGGATGATATTACTACTACTTCCTTGCAGTGCGGAATTGATAGATATTTTGAAGTTCCGATTTCCAAAATGTAGTTTGTCTTTTTCTATCATCCACGACGAACGCTGGAATTTCATGCTTGCCCTTTCATTCATTATTGTCCACGGGCATACGAAATTTCTCAAGAGATTGAATCATTTAACTCCCCGACCCGAGGATAGCAGTCCATGAAAATTTATCATAGTTTTTTTTTTTTTAAAGTACTTTTATGGTTTGGTCTATTTTCAAGTGGGGAAAAAAATTCTGAGATTAAACAATTTATTATTTAATCTTTAAATTTTGTTATTGCAATTTTACAAAAAAGGGTATCAAGAGATCTTTTAGTTCCTTCGTCTTCAAGGCGTCTGTTCCTTCTGCCATTTGTAAAAATTTTATAATACGACAATCACTTGTAATATACAACGAATATATTATAATCATCCACTATAATAGTTGACATATAACCCTTAAACATTCAATAATTACATGGAATGATTTATTCTAAATTTAATTAGATTTTGAGTGGACATATGTCATTGATTTTAATATAATAACGATAATTATAAATCTTTACTGAATGTAACATCAAATTTATAATTTGTTTTAAAACTTTTTTTTTTTTTTTATCTAATACTTATAAATGTATCTTTTATTTTGATGAATCACACCACCTTTGCAGTCATATCTTATGATACCAATTATTTCAACAGCTTCATAAGTTCAATTTGTAAATTTATATTATGGAAAATATATACAAAAAATTTCTATAAAACGTTAACAATTTATGTCAGAGGAATATTCATTTTATGGAAATTTACTATAAAGTTCTTAGGTTTTAAGGAAATTCATTAAGTAATTATAACAATTTCATTCTTCTATTAAAATAATGGTGAGTCAAAAGTTTAAAAAGTTAGTTAGGGTAGAGAGAATTTATTATAATTCCAAAAATATTCTTTACCCTGATAATCTTTTTAGTCTAGCTTTGGTCCCTAACACTCACTTTTCATTTCTTTTTTTAATAAAGAAAAATTATTATTAAAAAACAGAAAAAACTTGGTATGACAAACACTATTGGAATCCAAAACCAAACTAGGAAAAATCCAACTCAGGTGTATGTATGTTAAGTTAAAAAATCTAGAAAATCTCAATACAAAAGACAGACGAAACAAAAGAGACCAACAAAATAAACAAGCCTAAAAACCAGAAAATCAGCACCAAAAACAGTAAACCCTCCAAAAACAGCTAGAAGACAACACCAAAAAGATTCTCAAAACAGTAGGATGAAACCAAATAGAAAGAGACAACAAAATACTATAATCAGAAGAAACCAGGGCCTTCAAGATGCAGCAGATAGGGTGAAATTGGATTCTTACATTATAAAGCACAACTAGCAGTAATAACATAAGGAAAGCAGAGAGCAAATGAAGCAAAAACAGAAAAACATAACCAAAAGACCATCCAGTAAAGAGAATGACAGGCTACAACCAATCTATAAAATCTTCATATCTATGAACACCTTGCTTTGGGAAAGCGTCTGCTGTCTAATTAGTTTCCTTGAGAATCTGATTCAAGAAGCATTACGTTGTTTAGAGCTCCAGATATCGGGCTTGGTTGCAAGATTGCTGAGAGCCTTTTCAATAGCGAGAAAATCTGCAGCATTTGAATCTAAAATACCTGTAAGACAAGAGAAAACACACATAAAAGAACCACTACACTCCCTAATAACTCCCCCCTACAGCCGATGAACCAGGTTTACCAATACAAGAACCATCACATTCTATTTTGACCAATTATAAAATGGTTTTTCCCAAACAACAATAAGTTAAAGCACTATACTAGAAATAGCCCAACATTTAATGGTGTCCACTGTGATCAAAAGATTAAGAATCGTATATCCTGCTACTTGGTGAAAAATTAAAGAGCATAAGAAATCAATAGTTACTTCCTTGTTATGAAAGACCTTTTCATTTCTTGATAGCCATATCGACTAAAGAATAGCATAAGCTAAAGTGGTCCATAAATTTCTTTGCACCTTTCCATGAACTATAAATCTCCATTCGAGAAGCAAAGAAGAAATTGAATTTGGAAGACAAAACCGAAAATCTAACCATTTAAGAAACCATGAATAGACTTGCCAAGACATGCTCCAATGTAGAAAAATATGACAGATCATTTCTTCGTCAATGCCACATCTTGGACAAATGCTCTGTGTAGGAGGAATAATTCCTAAGTGACATAACCAACTCTTTTTGAGCTACTGATCAACTTCATTACATGGTGTATAAATAGCACCAATATAAGCTAAGAAAATAGAGGTACCAAAATTGCATTGAAGAAGAAACCAATTCCCAGGGTGTTGTTTGGAAATAACTGAAACAAAATCAGTATTCTATAAACACAATGCCTCCTGATAGACCAACAGAATCGATACCATCCCATGCCAGGTTTGACAAACCCCAAATACGCCGCAATGAGGGGAAGGTGAAAGAGGATACTGAACATTTTGTTTTAACGATAATCACCAAATCAACTTTATGTTTTCCAATCAAATTACGCAGATGAGATTTCTTCCTAAGGTTTCGTAAGCCTCTAATATTCCAAGATATATTGGAAGACATTAAAAAAGAAAGCAAATGAAGATTAAGAGAGAAAACCCTAGCACACTAAGAAAGCAAAAAAATCCAGATGAGAAAAAGAACAAAAGCACCTGGGTGATTGAGCTTGCCAAATTTATTCAGGTAGAACTTTGACACAAAGCCATGCCCTTTGCGATTTGTTCAGCCAGATTAGCAATAAGAAGATTCTATTCTCCCTTGAAAGTTATGCCCAAATTCTTCCCCAAATTTACGGTTTTTGCAGCTTTAGAGGTAGGAGAAAAAAAGTTGCTTGGAAGCTTTCAATCCATGGGGGTCCCTAAGGGTGATGTTTGAACGACTAGCACCTTTTTTTGAGGCCTTGGGAATGCTATTTTGAGCTTTACGATTCTTTCTTTTACCTATTGAGTCCAACTTAAGATAAAACTCAGAAATTATAACTATGGGCTTGGATTTGGTCTTTTTTTTTTTTTTTTTTTTAAATTCTATTGGCCTTAAAGAAGGTCGAAGGTACATTGCTATCCAAGCTGATACTATTCTCAAGAGATCGGCACACGTCTTCGTTGTTTTCCAGCCCATCGGAATCACAAGATAAAACTCTTAACGAAGAAGCATCGTCAGGATATCTCTTGCAGTCTACTATTGGAGCTCTAGATGTAAAACTGTACACTCTAATGGCTGAGTAGAAGAGATCGGTGGCACAATCCGACAAGCAAGATCATGAAGCACACTCAAAACACATCTTGGAAAAGCCTTTGTCTCCCTGCGATGATGGGGTGGTTCCAAATCCTCCTAATGCAAAGCTTTAGTGTGGAAAGATCCAATTTCTCATGCCATTTCCATCAACCCCATAGACTAAGAAGCTTCCTTCATCAAGAAATTCAAGCACTAACATAAGAAAAAAAAGAAAGCATATTTGAGTTAGATGATTTCAAAAAAGCAATTAACCCAGATACATAGGAGAGCCCGCGTTGCGGTGTGGAGACCACATTTAGTCTGCATATTTGAGACCCAAATTAAGGCTAAAAAGAAGATTATTGATGAGTTTGTAATAAGCTGTATATGATTTTTTTTTTTAGGGGTCAAGAACTCCATCACTGCTATTCATTTTCAATTTGTTTTTCCTACTCTTCTTTTGTTCTTTATTTCAACTTTACTTTTATTATTATTTTTTTAAATTTCCACATTTTAGTGTATATAAATTGTGCAGAGGGAAAAAAATGCAGAAGATGGGTCAATATTAGGAATTGAAGGTATGTGATTATGATTATCTTAAACAGTTATGGTGGGATCTTTGCTTTGAGAGCTTCAAAACAATGTATTAAAAATTAATTAAATGAAATATTATAAATAAAAATTAATAAAAATTTAAATTTTTTTTTAAATAAAAGTAAAAAATTAAAATATTTAAATTATAATTAATGAATTTTAAATAAAAATAAAAAATTAAAATATTTAAATTATAATTTATGAGAACAGTAGGTAGGATTTAAGTGTATGAAAACTATCGCTAAATGCTAAATCTAAGGGACCTTTTATTATTAGTGATAAATCCATGAACAAAATGGTAAATTTGAAAAAAATCCATAAAATTAATTTCAAAATTATTTCCAACGGAATCCGGAGTGGTGCGAGTTTTACAAACACTGGTGAATGGTGATGGAGTTGGCAGGAAATGGGAAACAGAAGGGTGAACTCGCTTAACTTCGAATTGATTAAGCTTTTTGAAAGCCCTTAAAGTTCTGCTCATCAATTGAATTTCGCTTACCCAAATGATTAGTTGCAACCTGAAAATTTGAAACAAGATTGAGACGAAATAGCGCGCCAAAGAAACAAAAAGAATGGACTTTGACGACGATGACTGGGGTTTAAGCGCAGAACAACTCGACTCCCTTGAGAAAGACGCTTACCGGAAGATCGCTCAACAACAGCAACAACTATATTCTTCTTCTTCTTCTTCCGATATAACCCAACAGTTACATTCTAACAACACCAAACCCATCTTTAGTTCTCCTTCTAACAAGGTAAAGTTCCCCTTTTATTTTATTTGAATCTCATTACTCGACTTGCCGTTATTCCATTTCTTTTTTTGCCATTTGAATCTATTCCCTAATGTATAGACCTTTTTTGATGTTGCATTCGCGTTATTCTTACAAACAACGCTCGTTTTAGCGTTTTGTAATTGAATTCACAGGATTACTGCCTTAATCTTCCTTCATCCTCTTGTAGGTGGAATCTTCGCCAATTGCAACCAAAGTACTTTCCACTTCCATCATACTCAATTCAAAATCTGGTAGGTTCCTTTCTGTTATGTATTATCTGCTCTACATGGCCTTGTACGTTTATATTATCTGTTCTACATGGCCTAGTGCGTTTATACGGAGATTTATTCTTTTAACAAAACATATATGCCCCTTTCTCTAGCTTTGTCTCAAATTTAGGTTCTAAGATAGATTGTTTAGTCTTTTGCTATGTTTGGCTGGTTTCAACGTTATCTAGCTAAATAGTGACTCTTTCTGCTTTTATGACCATGTGACTGAGAAGATGAAAGCTCAAAGGGTGTACCAAAGCTCTCTGTCAAATTTCTACTTCATGCAAGTGGAAATATTGCTGCTAAATTTTCATATGACCCGGTAATAACTTCCATTGCTTGCATGTCTTGGCTTGTTTGAGTTATTTGTGTAACAAGTTTTTCCTCATTTGTTATGCTTTATATTTACACTAGGTATTAGTAGCTGCAATCCGCAAGATCCCTAGAGCCTCTTGGAATGCAAAAGAGAGGTCCTGTTCTGTGTCTATGTGTTAACTGCTTTAAATACTTTGAAGTGGTGTTTGCATCAGTGCATGTTTCATGTCGGAACCAATATGGAATTGTGCCTTATCTTGGTTCATTACTATTGAACATGCAGATTGTGGATTTTCCCAGTCTCCTCTTTGTTGTCAGCTGCAAAAGTTTTCAGTGAAATATCTGGTTTCAATGTTGAGGTGGTAACTTGAGCTTCTTCTGCTTCTTCTTCTTCTTTTTTTCCTTGTTCCTGTCTTTTCCTTCCTTTCTTTATTACTATAGTTGGGTTTTTGCATTTATAGCACATCGGGATAATCTCTCCAGCTTTTTGTCATGTTTAGCCTTTTTGACTGTTTGATGGGTACTTGTTTTTTTAAAAGAGTTCCTGCTTATCCTGGAAATAGCCATTTCTGTTACTTATTGGCCATATATTTTAAAGCTTGCTCTGTTTTCTTCTTCTTCTTTTTTTTAATAATGTTTCCAGGTAGAAAACTTAGATCCCTTGGTGCAACGTGCTATTTCTGCTGCTTCTGCTTCTCCAGATCTTCGGGGTAAATGCTAAACATAGAATATGGAAATTAGGCAATTACAAGGTTGAGCCTGTGATAGATGCAGTTGCAAATAGCCTATGTCCTTCATGTTTTTTAAGTTTTCATAATATACTTTGTTCTAAGACTAGATGTTTATTACTCTGATATTGAGTTTATTGGAACTCTTTTAATAATTGAGTTGATTTTTTGGTGCAACTATTTCTTCAAATTCTTTGAAGAGCATAATAAAATTGATGAAAACCCAGAACTTTTGAGGCTTCATGTGTCATTAATTAATGCAATCTAATTTCTTCTAGCGTAACTGTACCTTTTATTCATTTTTTCTGAATGCTGCCTTAATGTATTTTCTTTGACCTCCAAGATTGGTATGACAAGATACCTAGTTATATCGAGTCAAAGCTTCTTCCTTTTCAGCGGGATGGTGTTAGGTATGTGTTGTTTTGGGAGTTATCCTCTTACTTGAGACGTAAACTATTTCTCCGAACATTGATACACAGTTGTGCGCTATTCAGTCGTTCATTTTTTATTCTTCTTCTTCAGGTTTGTATTGCAGCATGGAGGGCGTGCACTCTTAGCAGATGAGATGGGACTAGGGAAGACTTTACAGGCAATTTGTTATTTATTTGTTTTCTTTTCTTTTACTATTTTATGTGGAAAATATATGGTGTTTCCAGAATATAATATTGTAGTAATTATCTCACTAGTAGCTTTATCCAGGATAACTGCTCACTAGGATTCATGTATTCTCTAAGTTGCTTGGTGGTTTTTATATGATTGACACCTAGAGCTCCAATAAGTAATCCTTGTTTGCTGTCCTGTCTTGACATAGAATAATAAGTAATCAGCTTTACCTTCTTTTGTCTGCACATAAGGATGCACATCTAATAGCAGTAGCACACAACTAGCTGTGTTGCGTAACATGTTCTGACTATGCTGCGAGATTGTTATTCCAGTGAATCTATGGTTAGATTTTATGATGATTTTGTTTTTCTCCATTCTAGACATCGTCCTTTTGTGCTTGCATTTGAATAATAAGTTAAGAGGTAGGTACTACCTTGGCGTTTGATACTTTGGTTTTCTCGCAGCAATTTCTGCTCTTAGGCATTTATGTTCTGGATCCCATAAAGGACTGGAAAGATCATGTTTAGCTAAATTAATTTTTGGAGCAATTCATTTAAACTTAATGCTAAACGACCTGCCAGCAATAGCGTTTTAAATGGCAATTCCATCCTTTTACCCTGTTTAATACAATATTGTTTCACATACTTGCACTTTTAAATGGCAATGGAATTTTTCATGTTTTTTAGGCTATTGCTGTAGCTGCATGCCTTCGTGATTCCTGGCCTGTTCTCATACTTGCACCATCTTCCCTGCGTTTGCATTGGGCTTCAGTAAGTTGCTTACTACACACTTATTTCAGTGTTTAAGAAGGCATTTTCTGAAATATGCTGTATGCCTGTTTCTTTGCAGATGATTCAACAATGGCTGAATATTCCCTCATCAGATATACTTGTAAGTTTAGTGTTGGCTGTTTTAAACAAGTATGTGCATGTTTTCTTTCCATGGTCAGATGTAGAATATTGTCTCGTTCCATGCCTTTCTCTATTCTGCTTTTGTTTATTTTTTAATGCATTCTTCTTGCGTGTGTTTTTTCCCCTTTCCTTAACAAAATAACAACAATAGGTTGTTTTATCACAATGGAGTGGATCAAACAGAGGTGGATTCACAATAGTATCATCAAATACCAAGGACAATACTCGCATCGATGGCCTATTCAACATAATCTCTTATGATGTAGTTCCTAAGTTGCAGAATGTTCTAATGGCATCAGAATTTAAGGTAAACAATAGAAAAATTTGAGCTTTCTATTCTTTTAATATTTTTCTTGTCATTGTGATATTTGCATTCCATTTTCTTAGATAACCCATCCATTACAGAGTGTTTGGCTGAAGTAATGCATGATGGACAATGACATGAGGAAGTGACACTATAGTTTGTGCAATTATCATGTGCCCATTAGATAAAGAGACCTTTCTTATGAAGGTCATGCAGAAGACTGTCATTAGTGTGCAAAATGTTAGGTTGTTCAAAATCATGTGAAAGAAGCTCACTCCATGAAAGACAGGGATATACTGTGTGCAGCATGCTGCAATTCCAGGAAAGGGTGAAACATCTTTTTGTTTCTTAATGGATAATTTTTGAAGCAAAAAAGAATTATTAGGTAATTTGCTAATGTACTCATTTGAGGATGATAAGCACTATTACACATTTATGTTGTCGTAGGCTCTATTGAAATATCCAAATTAGAGGGAAGAGATATCCAATATTCGGCTTGTAATTTAGATCAACACTAGATAATAGGTCTTAGAAGTGTTTAACATATTGCAAGAAGTTCAAAACTGCTGAACTGCTTATTGAATTAAACATTGAATTTTGATGTCCACTTCTGTGCAAGTACATGTTTATGCTTGTCACAGACTTGCATGGTGCTCGAAAGGTTCCTACTCTGTGAATCTATGCTTATGTTATATTTTTATTTAGGTTGTGATTGCAGATGAATCACACTTCATGAAAAATGCTCAAGCAAAGAGGACAACTGCCTCCCTTCCAGTTATAAAGGTCTTTCCTCTCGAAAAACATCTACATGCTTGCTTATCTTAACTTTGTTCTTTGTCTTGTCCATGTATTAGTAAAAAAAAATATGTACTTGCATGCACAATAGATGATTCATTGTAATCCCTTGCATTAGTTTCTTTGTTACTATTAATTTCTATTTGAGTAACACAGAAGAAATAATGCATATTTGAAGGCTGAAGCAAGTTCTTAATTAAGAATCAGTATTGATGACGTTTTTCATGCCTCAGTTGAGCATGGATTTATGCGTAGTGAACCTATGAGAGAGAGAAAGATGCTACAAAATAATCTAAAGAGAATGAATTTACTTACTATGGTTGTTTAAGTTCAGTTCCAATTTCATAGGAAGACTGCATCATGGACACTCTTCTTGGTGATTGAAACTAACACTGGACTGGTTTGGTTTCATATTTCAGAAAGCTCAATATGCAATATTGCTCAGTGGAACACCTGCTTTATCCAGGCCAATAGAGCTTTTCAAACAGGTACTTATAAATGCCACTGTAGAGTCCAGAATGCCTGGTGACATTTAAACTATTTTGTAGTTTTTGTTGAGGGATTCTATATAAAGTGTTTATCCATTGCAGCTGGAAGCTTTGTATCCTGGTGTGTACAAGAATGTTCATGAATATGGTAACCGATATTGCAAGGGGGTAAGTTGATTCTTTTCATTTTAAAAAACCTACAATATTAAGAATTCTTTTGGAAGTAAGCAAAATTATTTATCTAATATAATTTGGCTAGGGAATTTTTGGAGTTTATCAAGGTGCAAGTAACCATGAAGAATTGCACAACCTGATGAAGGCAACAGTTATGATTAGAAGACTTAAAAAGGATGTTCTTTCTGAGCTTCCTGTAAAGCGTCGACAGCAAGTAAAAAATAATTCATTCGCTGTTTGGTTCCAATGTGTTGCTGGTTGGATTTCCTAATGAACATAACATATATCTGTGGAATAACTGAATAGCATGGCCACTAATTATCAGCACTATCAAAATAATTTTGGAATGAAAGATATTGTTTTTGTAGTTTTCTTTGGGGAAGTGTTTTTCTGTCCAGCTCCTTGAGGTGTATGATGGCTGCTTTATACAGTTCCTTTGGCCTTAAATAGCTATCTGCTGAAAAAAAAATCTTATCGTGGCTGGAAGTAAAATTTCCCAGTAGTTACTTTGGATTTTTGTCAGATTGTGGCAGGCAATCCAACTGCATGAACACTTACTATCATCCCTAAATTAACACCGAAAAATGCTTTTTATGCATGTATCTCCATAATACTTGCTTTATTTGCATGCAGTTCTCGTGTCTGTGTATATGCATGTGAACTATATGCACTCATGGCTCTGTTATGTGCACATATACAAGATAAAACTTTAGAATATGATTTTATGGACATTTTACAATCGCTTGATTCTTAGGTTTTCATAGATTTGGCAGAGAAGGACATGAAAAAAATTAATGCTTTATTCCGTGAGGTAATTGATGGTTATCTTTTTATTCAACTAGCTCTATAAACTCAATTGGGTATTATAGAAAGAAAAAAATGTAAGCTATTACTATTGATTTGCTTTGTAGTTAGAGGTGGTAAAAGGAAAAATTAAGGCATGCTCATCGGCTGAGGAGGTTGAATCACTAAAGTTTTCCGAGAAGAATCTTATTAATAAGGTATTTACTTAGATCTTAATGGCCATAATATGCTTAAAATGTCATTACTCTTGCTGGTACACACACAGACATATACATATAGGGGTGAGAAGTTTTCGGTTTAAACTGAAAAACTGATCCAAACCAAATAAATTTGGTTCAATCGGTTCTGTTCAGTTCAGTTTTTTATTTTTAACATTTTCAGCTTTTGGTTCAGTTTTTCAAGGTTTAAACTAAAGAAACTGAGAACACCGGACCTTACAAGCTTCCTCAGTTAGGTTAGGCCCACTTAACAATATATTACCTGAATCCCATTCTCTACCCACTACCCAGTGCCATCCACATTTCCAAAGTCTTAACAGTCAAATTCCTCATTCCAGAGCCAGTCATCTCCTTATTCTCTTCTCGATTGAGACTGACTCTCAACAGACCCAACACAAGATTTGCGGCCATTACAAGCGAATCTAGCAACAGAATCCATCACCAACTTCCACCAAGGATGGCCCTTCTTCTTCTCTCGATTGAGACTGATTTCCAATAGGCCCAGCACATGATCAACAGTGTGAATTTTTTGAGCAGGAATTGGCTGTTGGGAGTAGCTGGAACCGATTGGTTTGGTTTGTTTCATTAGTTATTTCAGTTGGGTTCAGTCTGTGAAAGGTAACTGTTTCAGTTTGGAACTGAACCAACCAATTGCACCCTCTGTGTATATATATTCTTTTATTAAAGTTAGGAGCAATAAATGCATGTTTCCCCTTTGTGTATACAAATTGTGGAATAAATAATGGTATATTGGCTTCTTCTTTTAACTTCACCATTGGATTGTTAAGTGGGATTTTACTGAAATTTTGGGATCATGTTAACTCACCAATTCAACACTTCCCACCTCATTTTGTCACGGACTCTTTTCAATTTCAGATATATACTGATTCAGCTGAAGCCAAGATCCCTGGGGTCATAGATTACCTGGGAACTGTCATTGAGGTACTTTCATGGTCTCTAGTTACTTTTTTTAAATTTTTTTCTTTCCTCTTCAGAACTTTACCTTCTTTCCTGTTTCTCAACTTTGAAGTGCATAATTGCAAAAATATTACATAGGCAGTCTCCTTTGAGGACATCTCCTTAGTAATCCCATTGTTTGTGGTCATATGTGTACTTCGTGTCCTGACTGACATGCAAAAATGGAGATTATGAACATTTCTACTTTGAATTTTATCGCCAGTCATGGAGCCTCTATTTATTATTTGATCATGAAAGTTTAAGAGATTTATAGCTTAGACACACAGATTTCATTTTGAAAGCCATTTAAGGTTTCATGATTAAAATTGTTTATATTGATGTATTTTCTGTCATCTATTATTCAAATAAAGTATGAATAACAGGTTATAGATTTCTGAAACCTGTTACAGTATGTGCTGAAAAATGAACTGGGTTTTATTCTTATAGGTCAAGCTCATCTTTGCTCTATATACACTGGCACAGTAGTCATCACAATAACAAGTTTCCTTTTTTGTGTTAAATATACCTTGTGGTTCTATTTAATTTTGTCGCTTGATTATGCATATTGTTGTTTCATAATGGATGAATCATTGTTGTTGAATGGCTCCTTGCAGGCAGGCTGTAAATTTCTAATATTTGCTCATCATCTACCCATGATTGATTCAATACATGACTTTCTTCTTGTAAGGCCACCTTTTTTTTAATGAATAATTCCTTATGATTTCCTTATCACTATAAAACCTTCAAAATCTCCAGAAAAAGAAGGTGGGTTCCATTCGCATTGATGGCAGCACTCCGCCGGCATCAAGGCAAGCATTAGTTACTGATTTCCAGGAGAAGGATGCTATAAAGGCAGCAGTGGTATGCCAACTGTCATTGTTCAAACCGTAGATGTCATATTTATGTGGGAAAATTACTATTTAGTCTATGTGGTTTAGTGAGACAACTACTTAGTCCCTCTATTTTCAGAAACACATTATCTTTGAAATTTTAACAATTTAGTTCCTCTATTTATTTAAACTGATAGTAATTTGTGAAATGGCTAAGATATTCTTGTCTATAATTATTCTCAACCATTTCAAAATAAACTATTTAGTATCTACAATTCCAAACCAAAAAAAAAAAAAAACTATTCTATCTCTACTATTTGAAAATCACAACTGTTCAGTCTCTACAATTCATGAAAGGGACTAAATAGATAACAGTTTGAAGAAAAAAAAAAGGTCTAATTAATGTGCCTTCTAATTATAGAGAAACTAAATAGTTAGTTTTACTAAGCCACTAGAACTACATAGTAATTCTCCCTATTTAAAAGTTACTATTGTTCAATGCGTTTTTTAACAAGTAAGTTTTGTTTGTTAAAATGTACCTTTGAAGCTCTCTATTAGAGCTGGAGGTGTTGGGTTAACTTTAACGGCTGCTAGCACTGTTATCTTCGCTGAATTGTCTTGGACACCTGGTGACCTGATCCAAGCTGAAGATAGGGCTCACAGGATTGGCCAGGTAAAGTACTAGCAACTAGAAGTACGACATTCTAGAATCAGGAAAATATATTGAATAGCAGTTATCATATTGATGATTAATTTCTTTAAAGGGTGTGATTGGGTCCATTGGGATACTTCCTACAAGGATGAAAAGCCCTGAATTTAGCATGACTGGTTTTCTTTAGCTTAGTATTTTATTGCCAATAACAATTTTAGACTAGGATTTTCATTTATGTTGGTTGTCACCATGATTGTTTCACTGAGCTATCAGAAATGTTTGGAATATTCTTGAACACATTGAGCAGCTCTCTAAAGATGGTGTTTGTGAGCTTTGTGCCAAATGGTGGTATGAAATGGGTGGTAGCTTGCTCATGAATTGGCATCCATGTGGAGCACTTGCTTGTGGACCCCAAAAAAATGGGTGTGAAGGCATGTTATGTGTTTGTAACTTGTTAACGCATGGATGTGAGGTTTTGGGACAGTAGGTGTAGGTGAGGCCTTGGCATCATTGAATAGATAAATAATAAGATACATATTTGAATGATGTGAAAGCACTATATTTTATCCAAAACTAAATCAATCTCATTGGAAAGGGGATTTGATTTGCTCCCATGCTAAGGATTTGGATTAGGTTTTAATAAACGGTTGGTTCCATATCGAACTAAACCAAAATCGAAAAACCAAATTGTAATTTTAAGCAAAGTGAACAAAATGATTTACTGAACCAAACCAAATTTAACCAGTCTTTTAATCATTATCACATAAATTCATTAAAAACAATAAAAAAAAGAGCATAATCTCAAACACAAGAATAAAGGCATGTGATTATCTGAAGTGTAACAGCCCGGAAACCGAACTGCTACCGGCACTAGGATCCAGATCGACTTAAGGTCGCCGGGACCCGTAGTAAGCCTGCTATGAACTCTGTGTACCTGTGAAATCCCATACATGATCAAACATTTTCTGTAAAAAGGAACACTTTTCTCATACCAAGGCTTAACCTGTGCACATACTGTCACTGTACTACAAAACGCCAGCCAGAGCTCTCCTTTATGCTCAAGGCGGCTCAACTCATCTATGTTAAGCCTGGTTCTTCCATATATACAACACATATATGTAAACATAAACTGATCATGTGAAAAGAACAAGGGATTACAACTCTTATAGTCAAGCACCATTCTATACACTATACATAAACCTTATCTCTTTACATTTACATGTCCACACTAGCTATTACAATACTCTGTACTCTTCCTGTACCCTGTTGAGTTCTCTCTGACCTCTGACCCTGCACAACTGGAGTTAGGGGAGAGGGATGAGCTACTATAGCCCAGTGAGTAGAATAGTAATCAAATAACAGGTGATAAAACATGCTCTCATGGAATGCATCACATCACAAGTAATCACATCACCTCGGCCGGACGGATCAAAACTCCCTCTATCTCATCTGGGGTACCGGAGTACCATGTGCCTGGTCCCCGTAGGGCTGTTCCAGGTCTTTGTGCCTGGTCCCCGTAGGGCTGTTCCAGGTCTTTCCTCTGAGGGCTAATGAATCCTCACGAAGTCCGTGCCGTCTCACATAAGCAATGTACAAGGAGCCATGCCAAGTACAAGGATAAATGCAATGCGTCATATTCGTGTACACTAATGCACTCACCCTATAGCATATTCATGATGCATGAAGCATGATAAAAGATTCAGTTCTCATATTAAAACATTAAGTTAAGTTCCACTCACCTCTGGCTATCGCTGAACGGACTCTGCAGGTTCTGACACTGGACTCACTGTTGACTTCCCTGATTCCTCTGGTCCGTACCTACACAGGTGGACTCAAATGAGGGACCAAACTCACTCAAGAACATCTCTAAGAAACTCCCCAAAACCCCTCTAAACGATCCTAAAACCATCACATAAAACATGCAAAAGAAAGCTGGACAGGGCACTTTCGGCGGCAGGTTCGGCGGCCGAAACCCTACTCTAGAGACGAAACTCATGCATGTTCGGCGGCACCTTCGGCGGCCGAAGGTCTCGTCCAGAGACGAAACTCACACACTTTCGGCGGCCGAACTCCCTCTTTCGGCGGCCGAACTCCCTCTTTCGGCGGCCGAAAGTCTCTTTCTAAACCGTAAGCCTAGCTTTCGGGGGCAAGTTTTGGCAGCCGAAACTGCCTCCACAAGGGGTTCGGCGGCCGAACCTTCCTTCGGCGGCCGAACCTGGTTTTGCCCGAAGGGCAGAACCCTGCTCTGTTTCATGCAAACTTTGCCCAAAAACCTACAAACATGCATAGCAACTACTCCCAACTAGCACATACACATATATATGCACAAAGGGGTCTAAAACTACCCTAAAACCCCAAACAAACATAGCACATAACACTTAAACATGCTTGAACACCACAAATCACCAAAAACCTCACCTAAACCTAAACATGCATACTACCCATACAAACTTCATAAAACCTTTCAAAATCCTCAAAGAAGCTCAGGATCTTCACTTAACAAACATAGCACATAACACTTAAACATGCTTGAACACCACAAATCACCAAAAACCTCACCTAAACCTAAACATGCATACTACCCATACAAACTTCATAAAACCTTTCAAAATCCTCAAAGAAGCTCAGGATCTTCACTTACCTCTTAAACAACTTGAGGATGAAGGATCCTAACGTGGAGATATGAAGAAAAGCTCTTCCAAAGCTCCAAGCTTCAAAACTTGGTTCTTTTGCTCAAAACCTTCAAAAGTCACCAAAACTCGTGAAAGATTTGATGAAAATCATGGAAAACATGAAAGTCAACGTGGGAGAGGCTGGAACTCACCTCTGGCTGCAAGTGGAGGAGAAATAACCTCCTTCCACCGACCCTTGGCCCTTTTATAGGTGGCTGGCTAGACCACCTTCGGCAGCCGAACGTGAAGCCGAAACCATGCAATGTTCGGCGGCCGAAAGTGACCTTCGGCGGCCGAACCTTTGCATTTCTCCCTTGTTGCTTTTCTTTCAAAACTCAATTCTTTTAATACTTCAAAACATGAAAACAAGTGAAAATACCTTAGAAAACATATGTATTACCCTTCTCGAGGGTTCCGACACCCAAGATTCCACCGGACTACAGGAATGCCGACGCCGGACTCGAGCCGGGTATTACATGAAGATTTCACAATTCAGATTAAAAAATGATCTCATAATCCATATTAAACATGATCTTAAAATCAAGATTCAACAGCCTCACAATCCAGATTCAAAAGTCAACAAAATCTCAGTACCCATATTCAAAACTAAAAAAAATTTCACAATCCATATTCAACATAACCTCACTACCAAGATTCAATATAATCTCACAGCATGGTATTATTACCCATTTTCAAAACTCTGAAATTTTCACAATCATATTCAAAGACTTAAAAAAGAATAAGAGAATTGAAGAATCAAGCACTAAAGTAAACACCAAAATGAGTTGAAGGGAGGTTCATGTGCAAATTGTAAGTTGCGATGGAGGAGATTTGTGTACGATCTATTGGGGATGGCTTTGGTGATTTGTGATATCCAATGGATGAGATTAATGTGTTATTTGTCTAACTGATGAGGGTAGTTGAGTCACTGTTCTTGCGAGATTGAGGTGATGATGGGGAGCACCGAAGCAAACATCAAATTAGGGTAAGAGGAGAGAGAAAAGATTGACATGGCACAGTCATGAGGGAGGGTGGAATAGTGTCACTATAAAGTCGAGAGAGTAGCTTTCTCGCCATTATCGGCCTTCGAGTCAGGACCCTGGCCTTGAGAGAGAACAACTACTACTTGAGAATGAAGATGCATGACAGAAATAAACTCCATAGAGGATATTGGGACAAACTTAATAACTGCATAGGAAATATAAATATTGTAAATAGGTCAATTTAATTTTCCAATTAATTTCGGTTAATTAACCAAATTGAATCAAACTGAATTTCCTTAAATATCAAATGAAAACCGCTTTGACCAATGACCAATCACCAAACCGAATTGGTTCGATTCAATTTTTCGGTTATAATAAAAAAATGCTCACTCCTAAGTTGGATTATATCTAAATTTCCAGTATATGCTTGTTATTAATATTGGATTTTTTTTTTAAATTTACTTGGGAATTTTGGTGTTGCATGTATTTACTCCAGTGATTAAGAATCCAAGGTTTCAACAATCACTGCCATTATTACTTGTATTCTACTCAAATAGAACCCCAAAACTTGACACTGTTTGCAACACCAAGACGCTACTTAAGCAAGAGGCACTTCACCCCTCGTCATTACTTGGTGGTGCATCAACCTATTGAAGATTCATTAGAATGTCTGATCTTTAAAAGAATTCTCATCTTTAGATGTTGGAAAGAAACCTCTGCACCAAGTATACAGGCAAGCTTATATCATTTTGACTTGCTGTTTGCTAGGGTATCCTATTTGAGTAATTTTCTCAAATAGCTTCATATATAAAACTGAATTTCAAGTACTTGATGACCTGACTTTGGCTGAAAATTTTCCTACGACTATTATGTAACATCTTATCCCTGGGGTGTAAATGCATTCGGTTTAATCGAATTGAATGCCAACTAACTGTTTTTAACATCTATAATAACGGAATCGAATAGAAAAAAACGGAAACAAACATAACAAAAGCTAAAATATTTGGTTTGTTATACCAAATTGATAAAAAAAGTTATAATACATAAATTGCATTATTAATTAATAAAAAAAATTAATGGATGTTATAATTGTAATATATTTATAAAAATTCCTAAGCTTGAGCTAATTATATACGTTAATATGATTAACTTTCCTTAACACTCTTCCTCATATTGGAGTATAAATATTAATCATGCTCAAATTGTTATAAATGTAGTTAATCCTTGCTCCAGTTAGACCTTTTGTGAAAATATCTCCTAATTGATCTCCAAATTTAACATGGAGGAACAAGAAGCAAAGTGGAGTTGCTAGATTAAGTTTTGAAACTGAATATGGAGCTATGACTTTAGGTGTTTGTGAGCTTTTGTGGTTGCATAGATCATTAGAGGAATTGAAATCCTTAAGAAAGGACAAATTATCCTTGGTTTGTGACAATAAAGCTGTCATCAATATGGTTAAATCCCTGTATAGCATGACTGAAACAAGTACATAAAGATTGTTTGACACTTTACTATAGAAAAGCTAACAGGTGGTGTTTTGAGCTTAGTACATGTGACTTCAAATGAGCAGCTAGTTGCGTATTTACTAAAGGTCTTAGCAATAAAACCTATCATACCTTGGTTTGTAAGTTGAGCCTGTGTGATTTCTATACACCAACTTGAAGAGTTTTGGTGAAATTAATTAGGCAGATTTGTTGATATTGATTAGGCAGAAATTTAGTTCCTAATCGTAAAGGTTTTATTTGTTTCCTTTCTTCTAAATCTTCCTAGTTAGACATAATTGCTCTTGTATAAATAGAGATGCAAATGGCTTGTAATTCATATTAGAGAAATAATATTCTCAGATTCTCAAATTCTTCAACAGTAATGGAATTGACTTAAGGTTTTGGTCAGGATTTTGGGGTCTAGAGGGCAGGCTTAATAGGATTTTGGATGAGGAAAAAGAAGAATTAGGAGGCATAGTAGATCTACTGGGCATAGAAAAGGTTCTATTCAAGGGTTTAAACTTCTTGGTAACCAGCAATTGATTCTGTAGCCTAGCAATCTCAATTGCTTGAGTCAATGTGGTAGGTATAAACATCCTCACTACCAACTGTATTTCATCTTTTAACCCTTCAATAAACCCAGATGAGGAAAAAGCTTCCATTAATGCAGGCATCACACTTTCCATTCTAATTCTCAAGGCTTCAAATGAATCTTGGTATTCCTCCAAGGGATCTTCTTGTCTTAATTTCATAAATTCCTCTGCAATGACTTCCATTCCAGGATCTCCAAATCTTTCACGGATTCCTTTCTCATGTCCTTTCCAAGAATTTTTCCTCCCTCTATTCCAATACCGAACCAATCATCATGTTGTGTAGCAGAAATCTACTGTTCACTATAGTGAGAATATAGAAGAAAGAATAAAATAAGAAGAGAAATAAGCAGTGAAAAGACAGAGAGAAGGAAACGAATAAAATAATAAAATAAGAAGAGAAATAACCAATCATAACTGCTCTTGCCACTTCACTAATTAATTTCTAGCTAACTCTAGTAACTTCCATACTATGCTTTTTATTACAATGTCAACCCACAAGACCACCTCTTATTGTCCTTATCACAACGTTCTCCACTTCTTGAAATCATTCTTGTCCTCAAGAATGAATAATGGAAACTAGGAAACGGCAGTAAAATTGGTGCTCCATGTCTAGAAAATGACCATCAAATGCTGTAGAAAACGACTAGAAATAATGAAAATGTCGAGTTGAATATATTTTTTTGTTCTTTTCTGCATCATAGGATATGGATTTCTTTCTTTGCCTTTTTGCTATTTCCCATTCATCATTCTTGAAAATTTACAAGTCATGGAAATGGAATCTGATGGAGCCTTTAAGGAACTAACTTGCAGAAATAGGTATAACAGAGAAAATTGTGGTATTTCTGATAGCTGAAATACTCTAACTTCCCCCTTCTTGACAGATCACTCAAAGAATTCCCTCTCTCTGAAATTCCCTGCCCAGCATATGCTGAAGAAAATGAAAATACCGCACACCCATTCTCTCTCCTCTCCTATGATATATACTCATTACACTAATGATTGCTCCTTTTCTCTCCCTGCCATATGTCCTGTCCTTTCCCTTTATTTCCGCTGCTGTAACGACCTCCTATACTACTGGAATATCTCTGCGGTGCTTATGATCCCTTTTAATTTTCTTCTAGAATATACATTCATTTGTCCCAGCCCATCTGTGGCTACAGGACGACCCAATTGCAGACAATCTCTATCAATACTTCCTTCATTGACTTTGGCCTTGTCCTCAAGGTCATAATTTGGAAATTGATTCTGGAATTCTTCAAGTTCAACCCAAGTAGCTTCTTCTTCAGAAAATCCCTTCCATTGCACAAGGACTTGCTGTTTTGCCCCAGCCCCTTCCTTCAATTCCCAAAATTGGAGTATTGCGACAGGCTCGAAAGGTAGATTTTCATATTTGAAATCCTGTGGAATTTGGACTGATGCCAAGCTGTCTCCTATTGCTTTCTTGAGTAGAGAGACATGAAAAACAGGATGCACCCTAGCTCCTTCTGGTAGTTGTAGTTTATAAGCCACCTTCTCGATTTTTGCAATTATCTTGAATGGCCCATAGTAACGTGCTGGGAGTTTAGGAAACACCCCGGATTGCATAGAAACCTGCCTGTGGGGTCTGTATTTCAAATAAACCCACTCTCCAACTTCAAAGTTCACATCTCTCCTACGATTGTTAGCTGCCTTAACCATCTTCTGTTGAGCCCTTTTTAGATTGTACTGCAGCTGGCGTAAAATCTCATCTCTGTCTTTCAACTCTTGGGCTACTGCCCCACCTTTATTTCACCTGACAGAAATTTAACAATGGAAGGTGGTGGTCTCCCATACACCACCTCGAAAGGGGTTGAACCCGTAGAAGCATGGAAGTTGGTATTGAACCAGTATTCAGCCCAATGTAGGTACTTGCTCCACTGGCGTGGTTGCTCTGAAGAAAAGCAACGCAAATAGGTCTCTAGGCATCAGTTTAAGACCTCTGTCTACCCATCCGTTTCTGGATGGTAAGATGTGCTCATTTTCAATTGAGTTCCCTGCATACTGAACAGCTCCTGCCAGAAATTACTAAAAAATATGGGATCACGATCATTTACTATGGATTGGGGTATACCATGCAGCTTTACAACCTCCTTGGTAAACACCTCAGCAACCACTTTAGCTGAAAAGGGATGGCTCCGTTCATTTGGATTATCCATAAAGGGTAACATTTGGATCTCATCATCACTGGAGTCGCCACACCGACCCCTTGTCAGATCTGAGGTTTGTTTGCCGTTCGGGTGTTGGGTGGAGGTGTTTTATTTGGTACTGTTCATCGGCACTGTTCACATGTACCGTTCACGGTACTGTTCACCGGTACTGTTCTTCTGATCCTTTGCTATTTTGATTGTTTTGGGTTGGTTGTTCTGATGGCTGAAGTTAAAACCACTGTAACTGATGTGATTCTTGTGATGACTAAAATCACGGAACACAAATTAAATGGATCTAATTTTTTAGATTGGAGTAAGACTATCCGTATTTATTTATGAAGTATTGCAATGGATGATCATCTTACCAAGGATCCTCCAACTAATGAAACTCGTAGAGATTGGATGAGGGATGATGCTCGTTTATTTTTGCAGATTCGCAATTCTATTCATAGTGAGGTGATTAGTCTTATTAATCACTGTGAATTTGTTAAAGAATTAATGGAATATTTAGAATTTCTGTATCCTGGCAAAGGGAATATTTCTCGTATTTATGATGTGTGTAAGGCGTTTTACCGAGTCCAGAAACATGATAGAACTTTGACATCCTATTTTATGGATTTTAAAAGAGTTTATGAAGAACTTAATGTATTGATGCCCTTTAGTACAGATGTAAAAACTCAACAAGCTCAACGAGAGCAAATGGTTGTTATGAGCTTTCTTGCAGGTCTCCCTCCAGAGTTTGAGATAGCTAAATCTCATATTCTTTCTGACTCTGAAATATCATCGTTACATGTTGTGTTCACTAGGGTATTGCGTACAGAATCTCCAATTCCTTCACACCATGGTTTTAAATAACGGTCGTTACGTTACGTAACGACCGTTATGTAACGGGTTTTGGAGGGGCCGTTACCCGTTATCCCGTTATACAACGGCCCCTGTTGATTTGCAGGCGTAATGGCCGTTACGGCCATTGCGTAACGGTAACGATTGTTACCGACCGTTATATAATGGTAAGGGCCGTTATCAATAATTAAAATTTTTTTATATCCTTTATATTCTGCTCCCTATTCTCATTTTTTTTAGTTTCTACACTTTTCGGCAGCTTCAAAAACTATTTTTTAAGTTTTCTCTACCCTTTCTCTTTCAAATTTCAATCTTTCCTGCATATTTCTCGTATAAACTTAGATAATTATAAACTACTCTATTTCCAATCTTATTTCTTCTAAAGAGTTGGTTAAATTTTATCTATTTTAGTTTTTAATTGTTGTTTTTTTTCCTTTTTTTTGTAAATTTTTGTGGATTAAAGTGTTAGTTTTGAGTTAAAATTTTACTTTGAGCTATTAGTTTACTCGATCTATAAAGATTATATTGATTTTTCATATTTTAAACTATATGATGTTTAACTGAAGTTAAATAATCTATATTTTATATATTTATGTTTATTATGCATTTGTATACATTGTTCTGAATTAAATCTAATCAATATCATTTTATTTATGAACTTTGCAAATTTTTTAAAAAAATTTGCATAGCGCCAGGCCGTTACCGTTACGTTATGGCCGTTACAGGTCTGTTTCCGTTATCCGTGACCACGACTGCGAACGTGGCCACGACCGCGATTTAAAACCATGCTTCACACCCCACTAGTACCCTTGTTAGCCGCAATGACAGTGGCAGACAGAATAATAGTGGTGAGCAAAGGGGAGGTTTTAATGCTGGTAAAAGATCTCAGCGTTCTGGGGAAACAGGTTCTACTTCTGACTCAGGAGGAATCATTTGTTATTACTGCCGCGAACCAGGACATACTAAGAAGACATGTCAAAAACTACAGAATAAGAATCAGCACATACAAATTGCGCATATGGCAGTTGAGGCCCCTTCAGATCAGGGGATTTTGATATCTGAAGATGAGTATGCACAATTCACCCAATACCAGGCATCTCTGAAATCCTCTAATTCCTCCTCTATCACTGCAATTGCCGAGTCAGGTAACTCTACTGCATGTCTTGTGTCTTCATCTTCCAAATGGGTTATTGATTCTGGTGCTACTGATCATATGTCAAGTAATTCTACCCTTTTGTCCAATCTTGAGTCTCATGCATCGACTTCTTATGTTACTCTTGCTGATGGTACTAAATCTTTTGTCATGGGTTCTGGTCGTGTCAACTTAACCCCTTCCCTTTCTGTATCCTCTGTGTTATGTCTCTCTAAATTCGCATTTAATTTGCTTTCTGTTAGTAAACTCACTCGTGCATTGAATTGTTGTGTCTCATTCTTTCCTGATCACTGTATTTTTCAGGATCTTTCGACGAAGCAGATTATTGGTAGAGGGTGCGAGTCAGAGGGTCTCTACGTCTTGGATCAGCAACTACCTAGATCACTTGCATGTTCCACGCGTTTAACACTTTTTGATGTTCATTGTCGTTTGGGGCATCCTTCTCTCTCAGCTATGAAGAAGTTATATCCACAGTTTCATTCTTTGTCTGTTTTAGATTGTGAGTCTTGTCAATTTGCCAAACATCATCGATTGTCTTCAGTATCTCGAGTCAATAAACGGGCTTCATCCCCCTTTGAGTTAGTACATTCAGATGTTTGGAGTCCTTGTCCTACTGTGTCTAAGTCTGGCTTTAAGTAGTTTGTTACTTTTGTTGATGACTTCTCTCGTACTACTTGGTTATTTTTAATGAAGAGTCGTTCAGAATTATTTTCTATCTTTTGTGCGTTTTATGCTGAAATCCAAACCCAATTCAATGTTCCCATTCGTATATTGCAAAGTGATAATGCTAAAGAGTATCTCTCTGGGGAATTTCAATCTTATTTGTTACAAAAAGGGATTCTTCATCAGTCCTCTTGTGTTGACACTCCTTCACAAAATGGAGTTGCCGAAAGAAAAAATTGACATCTTCTTGAAGTAGCCAGAGCCCTCTTATTACAAATGAAAGTACCTAAATGTTTTTGGACTGAGGCTGTATCCACTGCTTGTTTTTTGATTAATCGCATGCCTTCCTCCATCCTTCATGGTGATATCCCTTATAATATTTTGTTTCCCACTAAATCTTTGTTTCCTATTGAGCCACGTATCTTTGGGTGTACTTGTTTTGTTTGTGATGTTCGTCCACAGGTTACTAAATTGGATCCCAAATCACTCAAATGTGTCTTCCTTGGCTACTCTCGATGTCAAAAAGGATATCGTTGTTTTTCTCCTGATCTGAATCGGTACCTTGTGTCTGCAGATGTAACATTCTTTGAGTCCACTCCGTTTTTTCCGCCATCCTCTGTTTATAACACCCCAGGTGAAGAAGATGACCTTTTGTTATACACTGTTCGCTCTCTATCTCCTCAGACTACTCCTACACCTTTCGCTCATGTGCCAGGTCACCCTCCCATCTTTCATGTGTATTCCAGACGCTTAGAGGACTCTGACTGCGCTCCGCTACCCGCTTCTTCATCGATAGATCCTGCTCCCACTGATCCTTCACTGTCTGATTTGGATTTACCCATTGTTCTTCGCAAAGGTAAACGTACTTGCACTTATCCTATTTCAGCTTGTGTCTCTTATGATCAATTATCCTCTTTTTCTCGTTGTTTTGCCACTGCTTTAGATTCTATTTCAGTTCCCAAAATTATTATTGAGGCTTTGTCCCATCCTGGTTGGCGTGCTGCAATAAAAGAGGAAATGATGGCCCTTAACACTAATGGTACTTGGGAGTTGATGTCCTTGCCCCCAGGAAAGCAGGCTATTGGGTGCAAATGGGTGTTTGCAGTAAAAGTAAATTCTGATGGATCTGTTGCTCGCCTCAAGACCCGTTTAGTGGCCAAAGGTTATGCACAAACTTATGGAGTTGACTATTCTGATACATTTTCCCCAGTTGCTAAGCTCGCATCTGTTCAATTGTTTATTTCCTTGGCAGCTACACATGATTGGCCTTTGCATCAACTAGATGTTAAAAATGTTTTTCTTCATGGTGATCTTCAGGAGGAGGTTTATATTGAGCAACCACCTAGTTTTGTTGCTCAGGGGGAGTCAAGCAAGGTTTGTAGACTTCGAAAATTTCTTTATGGCTTGAAACAGAGTCCTTGGGCATGGTTTGACAGGTTTAGTGAGGTGATCCAACAGTTTAGAATGAAAATGAGTAAGTGTGATCACTCGGTGTTTTATAGAAATTTTGATAGTGGAGTAATTCTGCTTGTAGTATATGTGGATGATATCGTTATCACAGAAAGTGATATTGCTGGCATCACATCCCTAAAAGAATTTCTTAAAACACAGTTTCATATAAAGGATTTGGGTTCATTGAAATATTTCTTGGGAATCGAAGTTATGTGGTGTAAGAAAGGCATCTTCTTGTCTCAAAGAAAATATATTCTTGATTTGTTAGCAGAAATAGGAAAATTGGGTGTTAAGCTTTGTAGTGCCCCAATGACCCCTAACCTTCAACTTACCACAGACAGTGAGCCATTTGCAGATCTTGAAAGGAATAGAAAATTAGTTGGCAAGTTGAATTATTGGACGGTGACTCGTCCTGATATTGCATATTCAGTGAGTGTGGTAAGTCAATTTATGTCATCTCCTACTGTTGCCCAATGGGATGCTTTGGGACAGATTCTTTGTTACCTTAAAGGGGCCCCAGGGCGAGGGCTATTCTATGGCAACTATGGGCACTCAAATATTGAATGCTTTTCTGATGCTGATTGGGCAGGCTCGAAGGTTGACAGGAGGTCAACTACTGGGTATTGTGTTTTTGTGGGAGCTAACTTGGTCTCATGGAAAAGTAAAAAGCAAAATATGGTCTCCCGTTCTAGTGCTGAATTTGAATATCGAGCCATGGCACAAGCCGTTTGTGAAGTCTTGTGGGTACGTCAACTATTAGAAGAAGTTGGGTTCACAAATTCGGTGTTTGCTAAGTTGTGGTGTGATAATCAAGTAGCTATCCACATTGCCTCCAATCCAGTATTTCACGAGAGGACTAAACACATCGAGATTGATTGTCATTTTGTTCGTGAAAAGGTCCAACAAAAGATAATATCAACAGGACATATCCGATCTGGAGAACAATTAGGAGATATTTTTACTAAAGCTCTAAATGGAACTCGAGTTGATTATATATGTAACAAGTTGGGCATGATTAACATTTATGTTCCAACTTGAGGGGGAGTGTTATAGGTTATAGGAAGTAAATATGTTAATATAGGAAGTAAATATTGGTAGATGGGTTAGTTACTTAATCTTAGAGATTGCATAATCATAGGCTTGATTTTCCTTCCTGTTTAGATACCATCTCTCATGTATAAATAGGTTGTAATCTCTATTGTGATATACAACAAATATTATCTTTCTACAAAATCTATGGAGATGTCTTCCCAAATTGTCGTAGGAATGGGTAGCGGTTGGAGTAATCCGGCTAGATTAGTAGCTTGATATTTATTTCGTTGACACACCTCGCACCCTTTAACAAAATTCTGCACCGTCTTCATCATACCCTTCCAGTAAACATTTCCCGCCAGCCTCCTATAAGTTCTATAAGCCCCAGAGTGTCCTCCAACCACAGTAGAATGAAATTCCTTCAGCAGAATTGGAATAAGGGACGATATAGTAGGAATTACCAACTTTCCATGAAAGAACAACTTGTTCTGAATCAGCTGGTAGTGAGGGTGAGAATTTGGGTCTTATGCCAAGTCCATCAATATTTTCTGCAACTCTTTATCCATCCACACCTCTGAATTTAATCTATCCAAATCCAGCCAGACTGGCATTGTAAGAATCTGACACTCCATTTCTTCTTCTCTTCGGGATAATGCATCTGCTGTCTTGTTGATTGCTCCTGGTTTATAAACAATGATGAATTCATATCTCAATAACTTAGCTAACCACTGCTGTTGAGCTGGGGTGGTAATGGGTTGATCCAAGAGGTGCCTCAAGCTGCATTGATCCGTATGAACAGTGAACTTTCTCCCAATCAAGTACGGTCTCCAGTGTCTTATTGCCAATACTAGAGCCATTAATTCTTTCTCATAAGTTGACTTAATCAAATTTTGCTCTGACAAGGCTTTGCTGTAGAATGCAATTGGCTTGTGGTTTTGCATCAACACAGCCCCGAGCCCCTTGCCGGATGCATCACACTCCAACACAAATGTTTTTTGAAAATTTGGCATTGATAACACTGGAGCAGTGGTTATAGCTGCTTTCAACTGTTCAGAAGCGCCATGAGTTTGCTGATTCCAGGAGAATTTCTCCGCTGTTTGCTTCTTAAGCAGTTGAGTCAAAGGTCTTGCTATTTCTCCATAATTCTTAATAAATCGTCTATAGTATCCGGTCAATCCTAGAAACCCCCTCACTCCTTTAATATTTCTTAGTGTCGGCCAATTCAAAACACTGGAGCTCTTGACTGGATCCATTGCTATTCTCTTGGAGGAAATTATATGGCCCAGATATTCAACTTGCAACCTTCCCAAGAAAGATTTCTTATTTGCCACGAATTGGTTCTCCCATAGGATCTGTAAAACCTTTGTCAAGTGTTGTACATGTTCTTCCCAACTTCTGTTGTAAATTAATATGTCGTCAAAAAAAACCAGAATACAACGTCGGAGCAAGGGCCTAAATACTTCATTCATGGTGGCTTGAAACTTGGCTGGGGCGTTTGTTAAACCGAATGGCATTACCAAGAATTCGTAATGCCTGGTGTGAGTTCGAAAAGCAGTCTTTGGCACATCACTTTCCTTCACTCTAATCTGATAGTAGCCCGAGCGCAGATCTATCTTCGAAAAATACTTTGCTCTATGTAATTCATCTAACATCTCTTGAATCACTGGAATCGGGTACTTATCAGGCACTGTGGCTTTGTTAAGTGCTCTGTAGTCCATGCAAAATCTCCAACTACCATCTTTCTTTTTCACCAGTAGGACAGGACTCAAAAAGGGACTGCAGCTTGGCCTGATAATTCCTGCACTCAACATTTCTGCCACCATCTTTTCGATTTCATCTTTCTGCCAGTGACTGTACCGGTACGGTTTCACACTAATGGGGGCTGAACCCGGGTGGAGCGGAATTGCGTGGTCAATGGCTCTTCTAGGAGGGAGCCCTGTTGCTTCGGTGAAAGTGCTCAATTAGGGATTGTAATTGTTCCTTTTGCTCTGTACTTAGTTCTGATTCTATCCTGTGGAATAGCTCCCCTTTCTCAGAAGCCCAGATCACCACATAAAACTCTACTTCTGTTAACTTCTGTAATACTGATATTCAAATTATGGCCCTTGTTAATGACGAATCTCCTTGAAGCTTTACCCAAGTGCCCTGGTGCAAAAATTCCATAGTCATTCGACGCCAATTTACTTCCACATTCCCCAACTTCTCCAACCATGCAACTCCCAATATCATATCAACTCCACCCAGTGGAAACACAGCAATCTTCCTGGATTTCAAAACTACCCATCGAAATCTGCAATTTCGAACACAAACCTTAAGTTTCTGTTCTGCCATCTCCGAATCGGACTCCAAAAGTAGTGGTGGGAGTGATAGGTAGTTGTAATAGGGTTGCCACTCTATCAGCTACAAAATTGTGGCTCGCCCCACTGTCGATCATGATAACTAGAGGTTGCCCTTTAACTGCCGTGAATCTTCATGGTACGAGCCCCAAAAATGCCTCCTACAGAATACAATGGTAGCTCTAGTTGGGCCAGATGCCCCTCCACTTCTATCGCATCTCTCATTTGTTCTTCAACATCCCCTTCTGGTTCAGCTTCGTCTTCCCCTACAATGAGAGCTCGCAGCGTCTTGTTTGGGCATTCATGCATGGGGTGATATGGTTGACGACAATGATAGCACAATCCCTTTGCTCTCAATTCAACGAATTGTTGATGTGAATATTGCCTGGTACCCCGATTCTTCATAAATCCCCCCGTCGATCCCTTTTCCTGTGATTGGGACAAAGTCAAACGTTGGGTTTTATGGACTGTTAGGGCTCGATCGGGTGGCTTGGGCTCTTTAGATGGACTTGGTTTTGACTGGGCCTTATAGGGGTTTAACTCAGCAGCTCGTGAAAACCCCATAGGTGTAATTATCCCCAACCCATGCGTTTTACTGCGCGTGACCCTATTTTCTCCGGCAATTCCCTTCCATTCTCTCTTCTCCGATGTTTGCAAGAGTTCCCTCTCAATCTCTCTTGCTAACTTCATAATTTTGAACAAATCTGTGGTTTCATAGGATCGAATTCGGACCCTTATTTCCGATTTCAAGCCATTTAGGAAATATCCCAAATAGTGTTGGTCTGTGATTCTCGGTACTTGTGACACGCAAGTTAGGAATTCATTGGAGAAACTTTCCACGGTTCCATCCTGTTTGACTACTGCCAATCTTTCATAAGGGCTTGCATAATCATCTCCCCCATATCTCTGTAGTAGCTCCAGTGATAACCTCTCCCATGACATGGTCGGCGTTCGTTGTTTAACCCATCTCATCCAATGCAGCGCCGGCCTTTCCATGCATACCAAGGCCAAAGCCACTTTCTGCTCATCGGTTGTACGATGTACCGAGAAATATTGGTCAGCCCGTGAAAGCCATCCCACCGGGTCGCTACCATCAAAGTTTGAGAGTTCTATTTTTTTTACTATTAACTGCGATTCATCGGACATCATCGTGTGCAAAGGAGTGGTCATTATGGATGACGATGCTGAACCTCTATTGGCAATACCCTCGTGAGTACTTAGAGGGCCCGGAGTCCCACTGTCAGCTTCCTTTCCCTTTATGAGATTAGTCAAGTTTGCCAACATTATTTCAATCCCATCTAACTTTTCCTGTTGTTGCCTATGCCGTAAAAGCTCTAAGGCTACCTGCTTATCCTGCTGTTCCCTTTCTAGATTAAACTTGCGCAAATTTTCTTCCAATGCTGCAACGTTCCTCTCTATCGCTTCTACCCGTGAATCCATCCTCGTGTTTGGCATCCGGCAAGTCGGACCAATTGATAGAGCCTTTAAGGAACTAACTTGCAGATATAGGTATAACAGAGAAAATTGTGGTATTTTTGATAGCTGAAACACTCTAACATCCTAGTCTTCTCAAATTGCAGAAAATCGTCCCCAGTCTTTCTTCTTTGTCTTCTTTATCATGTGAGTCATGTCAACTTGGGAAACAAACTCGGGCTGCATTTCCCAAGCGAGTCAATAACAGGGCCACTTCGATGTTTGATATTGTTCATTCAGATATTTGGGGTCCAAGTCGTGTCAGTACAACTTTGGAATTTCAGTATTTTGTTACTTTTATTGATGATTATTCTCGTTGCACTTGGTTGTTTTTAATGAAGAATCGATCTTAATTATTCTTCATTTTTCAAAAATTTTGTGCTAAGATACATAATCAATTTGGTGTTCGCATTAAGGTTTTGCGTAGTGATAATGCACGAGAATGTCTTTCCTCCTCTTTTTCTCATTTCTTGTCTACTCAGGGTATTACTCACCAGACTTTTTGTGCCCATACTCCTCAACAAAATGGTGTTGCCGAGCGCAAAAATCGGCATTTGATTGAAACCGCCCGCACCTTATACATCATAATGTTCCGCTGCGTTTTTGGAGAGAGGCGGTCCTTACTGCCTGCTATTTGATCAACCGTATGCCTTCCTCTGTTTTGCAACATCAGAGTCCTCATTCAGTTCTCTTTCCTAACTAGACTTCCAACCAGTTGTCACTACGAGTTTTTGGATGTATATGTTTTGTTCATGATCATACCCCGGATAAAGACAAACTCCAGCCCAAATCAGTTAAATGCGTCTTTCTTGGCTATTCTCGGCTTCAAAAAGGTTACAAATGCTATGATCCCACTATTAACAGATATATTGTCTCTGCAGATGTCACTTTTTTTGAAACCTCCCCTTACTTTTCTTCTAGTCCAACGCATAAAACCTTTGTTCCTAGCGTTTTGCCTGTACCTACACCTCTTATATCTCCTTGGCCTCATGTCAGTCCACCCCTTCAGGTCTACACCCGTCGGCCCCACCTATCTGCTACTAACACTGATACTTCTCTCCCTGATGCAGGTACTTCTAGTGACTCACCTCCAGTTCCATCTTCACCTCCTTCAGTCATGCCTTCAGTAGCAACAGCTACTCTTCCTCTTGCTCTCTGAAAAGGTATTCGCTCTTCTCGCAATCCTCATCCCATTTATAATTTTGTGAGTTATCATCGTTTGTCTCCTTCCTATTATACTTTTGTTTTCACCATGTCTGCTGTTTCTATACCCAAGACAGTTAGAGAAGCATTGGATCATCCTAGTTGGTGTAATGCAATGGTTGAGGAGATGACTGCTCTTCATAATAATGGAACTTGGGAACTGGTCCCTTCACCACCTGGCAAGTCTACTGTTGGTTGTCGATGGGTTTACACATTTAAGGTGGGACCTGATGGCAAAATTGATCGCCTTAAAGCTCGCCTTGTAGCTAAAGGTTACACTCAGATTTATGGGCTTGATTACAGTGATACTTTCTCTCTAGTAGCCAAAATAGTTTTTGTTCGTCTCCTTATCTCCCCGGCTGCAATTAATCATTGGGTCTTTCATCAACTGGACATTAAAAATGCCTTTCTTCATGGAGAACTCGCCGAAGAAGTCTATATGGAGCAACCTCCGGGGTTTGTTGCTTAGGGAGAGTCAGGCTTAGTATGTCGTCTTCAACGCTTATTGTATGGTCTAAAACAGTCTCCAAGAGCATGGTTCGGGCGATTCAGCAATGTAGTTCAACAGTTTGGAATGTCTCGAAGTGATTCTGATCATTCCGTGTTTTTTCGACATAATGGCAATAGATGCATCTACTTGGTGGTCTATGTTGATGATATTGTCATTATAGGAAATGATCATGATGGAATCTCTCAGCTTAAGCAACATTTATTCAGTCATTTCCAAACTAAAGACCTTGAAAAATTGAAGTATTTCTTAGGGATTGAAGTGGCACAGTCTAAAACAGGTATCGCAATTTCTCAACGACACTATGCTTTGGACATATTGGAAGAAACAGGCATGTTAGACTGTAGACATGTGGATACTCCCATGGATCCAAATGTCAAATTGGTTCCTAAACAGGGGGAACCACTTAAAGACCCTGCTAGATACAGAAGATTGGTCGGCAAGTTCAATTATCTCACTATCACTCGACCAGATATTTCCTTTGCTATAAGTGTAGTTAGTCAATTTTTTCTAAATCCATACAATAGTCACTAGGATGCAGTCACTCGCATTCTTAGATATGTCAAAGGAGCTCCAGGACAAGGACTACTCTATGACGACAAGGGTCACTCACAAATTGTTGGCTATTCTGATGCAGACTGGGCAGGTTCTCCTTCAGATGGACGATCTACTTCAGGATATTGTATTATGATTGGAGGGAATCTTATATCCTGGAAAAGTAAAAAACAGAGTGTGGTAGCAAGATCAAGTGTAGAAGCAGAATATCGAGCTATGGCTTTAGCGACATGTGAACTTATTTGGTTGAAGCAACTCCTTCAGGAATTGAAATATAGCGATACTGGTCAAATGAAGTTGATATGTGATAATCAAGCTGCCCTCCATATTGCATCAAATCCAGTTTTTCATGAGAGGACGAAGCATATAGAGGTGGATTGCCACTTTATTAGGCAAAAGATTGAGTCCAGATGCATTTCTACTAGCTTTGTCAACTCAAATGATCAACTAGCTGATGTGTTCACAAAATCACTTCGAGGATCACGAATAGAGTATATTTGTAACAAGCTTGGAGCATATGATATGTACGCTCCAGCCTGAGGGGGAGTATATTTGTAACACTGTTAAATTTGGGCAAGGCCTAATTCACTCCAAAAGCTAGCTCAAGGGGGGAGTGCCTATGGCCCATATAAGGGGCACATTACCCCTTTCCACAACCGATGTGGGATTCAACACACCCCCTCACGCTTAGAATTTTTACTAGTGCGTGGCACATTTATGGGGCGCCCAACATCGGATGGGGAGGCTCTAATACCATGTTAAATTTGGGCCAGGCCTAACTCACCCCAAAAGCTAGCTCAAGGGGGAGGAGTGCCTATGGCTCATATAAGGGGCACATTACCCCTTTCCACAACCGATATGGGATTCAACATAGTTAGGCCTGGCCCAAATTTAACATGGTATCAGAGCTTCCCCATCCGATGTTGGGCGCCCCATAAATGTGCCACGCACCAGTAAAAAATTCTGGGCGTGAGGGGGTGTGTTGAATCCCACATCGGTTGTGGAAAGGGGTAATGTGCCCCTTATATGAGCCATAGGCACTCCTCCCACTTGAGCTAGCTTTTGGGGTGAGTTAGGCCTGGCCCAAATTTAACATGGTATCAGAGCCTCCCTATCCGATATTGGGCGCCCCATAAATGTGCCACGCACCAGTAAAAATTCTGGGCGTGAGGGGGTGTGTTGAATCCCACATCGGTTGTGGAAAGGGGTAATGGGCCATAGGCACTCCTCCCTCTTGAGCTAGCTTTTAGGGTGAGTTAGGCCTGGCCCAAATTTAATATGGTATCAGAGCCTCCCCATCCGATGTTGGGCGCCTCATAAATGTGCCACGCACCAGTAAAAAATTATGGGCGTGAGGGGGTGTGTTGAATCTCACATCGGTTGTGGAAAGGGGTAATGTGCCCCTTATATGAGCCATAGGCACTCCTCCCCCTTGAGCTAGCTTTTGGGGTGAGTTAGGCCTGGCCTAAATTTAACATGGTATCAGAGCCTCCCCATTCGATGTTGGGTGCCTCATAAATATGCCACGACCAGTAGGAATTCTGGGCGTGAGGGGGTGTGTTGAATCCCACATCGTTGTGAAAAGGGGTAATGTGCCCCTTATATGGGCCATAGGCAATCCTCCTCCTTGAGCTAGCTTTTGGGGTGAGTTAGGCCTGACCCAAATTTAACAAGCCCTAAATAACAATGCAATAATAATTTGAAGAATAGAATTTGCATAAATATTGAAGAATAAAATATGAACAATTGAGTTTAGAATTCTCAATTCATGTAGAAAATGAAATTTTACTCTAACTTCAACTGATAAAGTATTTAGCCACTCATGACTTTTGAAAGAAAATATAAAAGAGAAAAGAAGAGAAGAAGCAGATTCGGTGCTGGAGAAGAGATGGTGTTTTGCGACTGTCTTCAATGTTCTGTTTATATAAGCGTTTAAACCTAGTAGAGTTCTTTTTGAAATAGAAATTCTTCTTTGCTTTGAATTAGGAATATTTTCTTTAATATATTTCTTGCAAGAATAGAACTCCTTGATTTGAGGAGGATTTGCCATACTAAAAGAGGAGAAATCGTGTGGGTCCCACAATTTTTAATGAGAAGACTTGGACTTCTTATTTTCAAATTTAAAATTTTTTCCGCTATTATCAGGTTCTGTGCAATCTGTCGCTTTGCCCAGTTGGTTTGGTCAAATCGCTTGGGCAAATCACTATCTAAAAAAATGTTATATAGGACAGTTCAAGGTTTGTGTGCAATTCCCGACTTCTGTGCAGTACAATGGAAGGTTTGCCCAAATCAACTGGTCAAGTTAATTTTCGCACTTTTAAGCTGCTTTTCATCAAATCTTCTTTATGCTTTTCTGCAAAACATGATCAAAATTACAAAATTAACTAGAAAAATAATTAATTAAGTGCTAAAAATAGTATAAAAAATGTGTCGAAATTAAGTTCGATCAATTCCCTCTCTAGTTACAATAGCTGTTGCTTATACAGCTTTAGATCATTCAATAACTCTTCCCCCACTCCACTAATTCCTTTCTAACTCTACTAACTTCCATACTATTTTTATTGCAATGTCAACCCCCAAGACTGTTTCTTATCATAACACATCAGCCTTATCCATTAAGAATAAACTTGCAGTTCCTACTCTTTGATCAGGGAACCTTGCAGAACTCAAAGTATCTTACTCGTTTGATCAAAAGGCACCTTGTAGAACTCAAGTTATTATACACACTTTCTAAGCCAAGCCCTAGGTTCTTTACCATCAAAGGTAACTAAAAGAGAAAATATAGAAGAAAGAGAAGGATTTAGAGATAATATCGGGTAGAATAGAGATAGAAATAGATAGAACAAGGATAGAAGAGATTAGGAGAGTATATTAGAGAGAAGATGTTATTTCTTGACAGATCTTAAATACAACACAAGGAATCATCTCTTAGTTGTACAGCAGACTCAGTAACTGTCATCCAACAGAATCAGCTACTAGTTTAGTAGCTTTACAACAAACTGGCTCAACTACTAACTGAATCTTTTCCTTCCAGACCAATGCCACCTCATCAATCCGCATATCCC